>NW_024372036.1:4795650-5101428 GCF_014805655.1 Passer montanus
ATATTTTTTTAATTAAACAAAAGAGGGTTTTTTTTTTTTTTTTTTTTTTTTTTTTTTTTTTTTTTGTGTGTGTGAAAACAGATTCCACACCTGCAGCAAATTCAAAGCCAGCCGCAGAAGGGTAGCCTTTGTTTGAACTGCTCCATGACTGACTTGCCAATTATCTTTTTGCTGTGCTTTCTTGGAAAACATACATTTATTTTCCATACCTCCTCTTTGCACAAAGCAGCTGTGTACTTGAGGTTATGAGTCCTTAGTAATGGCTTTATGAATCATAACTCACATTCTAAGGCTGTGCCCAGCCCGTGGCTTAGGAGTGGAAGGCAGGAGATGGAGGCAGTCAGCATGGCCCTGTTAACCTGTTGTGACTGAAAGAGATGGGAAGAGTTACTGAGCTCTTACCTTTGACCCTGGGCTGCTGGAGCAGAACTGACTTGTGCAGGCAGAGCAGAGGAGCCCTGCCTGCTCCAGGCTGGGGAGACACACTACAAAGCTGAGCTTCGAGAAGAAGGACTTAACAAAAATAGGAACTCGATGTAGTTGAAAGAAATGGAACCCGAGTTTAATTGATGTCCAGAAAGGTCATTTCTGAAAGAATCTCCTGGGGTTTCAGCAGTGTCAGATGATTGTAGTCCCAAGTCTCTTTCAAAACTTTAAGAAAGTTAGATTATCTGAAGCTGGGGGAGGGAGATTTGCTCAAGTGCCAAGATTCACAGGTTAACAACTATGGCCTTTTGGGGAGGATGACATTTAAAAAAAAAATTAAGACAGTGATAGTCCTTTTTTTCCCTGTTATGCATGGGACAGGGAAGCATCCTCATGCTGTTCAAAGACCCCAGATAGAAGCTTCACCTTTCCCTACAGGCAATTTTAAATACTGGAGAAGAATCAAACTTGTTGCAAAGGTTTAGAGGAAGAGGGGAAACATGAAAATCCATTCCTATACATTTCAGTGCTGGAAACATTAGCGACTGAAACATGGTAGATAAATGTGAGCAAAAGGCACCAAGCAACATGTGGAGTAGAAAGCATTTACTATAAGGTTTAAGTGCTTGCAGAATGTCTCTTTGTTGTTCTATTTACAAGGAGCACTTTGCATACAGAACATCAATCTCTCGCAGAGCCAGCACATTACTGTGATAGGAATAGTAAATTAACAACAATACACATCTGGTAGGGGGGCTGTCAGCAAAGGGACTTTACCTTTATCACATAAAATGGAAGAGGAAAACCTATTTTGTGCCATTATGTCTTTGTCAGCCCACATGACAAGCAGGCAGTTACCCCTGCTGCTCGATGCCTTTGACAGAGCTGTACAAAGGCAGAGCAGAGGCAGCCACCACGGGGATTTAATAACCTGAGTGCTTCATTTCAAAGGGGAGCTGCATTCATCTCCCCGGCTGGCACCCCTACCCCAAAACCTCAGCGAGTGGAAGGGCTGGAGGGCAGGAAAGCTCCAGAGGTCACATTGACACTATTGTGGATCCAGGCAACTGCATCTCTTTGGAAACTCTTAAACCACTGGGGCAAGCTGTACCTTGGATGACTCTGAAGGTGGGTGTTGGAACAAGTAGAAATAAAGATCACAGAATCATAGAATGCCCTGAGTTTGGAAAGGACCTTAAAACTCATCCAGTTCCAGCCCCCAGTCATGGGCAGGGACATCTTCCACTAGACCAGGTTGCTCAGAGTCAGATCCAACCTGGCCTTGGTAGACAGGCAAGTCAGATTTTTTTTCCCATTTTTCAAGGGACAGAAAGAAACTGTTCCAGCTTTCACTGGAAATGTGGCAAGAGGTGAGGGTAACTCAGTCAAAGCTCAAGTCAGAGAGGCCAGGACACACCTAGGCTTGCCAGTCTGTGCCTTCAGTACATCTCCATGCTTGCACTGCCATGAAAACCTGCCTCATCTCCAGGCTGCACACAAATATTGACAGGTCAGCTTTGGGTGGGCTCCTGGGCTCCCAGATCTGACCTCGCACTGCTGTCCCACGTGGGCTCACGACACATTGGTACCAGCCAACCTGGATGCCAGATTTGCTTTATTTTTGTATCACTTAGGTTATGTATGTAGGTGGTTTTGGGGTAATAGGAGAGCAAAGAGTGTGATCTAAATTAATCTCATATTTAGTCTTTCTGAAATTGCCTCTAAGAGATAATATTGGCCAATAATGAAATTTTCCTGTTCTTGTGATGAAGCCTTCTTGTTTAACATAGTACAGGCTTTTTTTTTTCCTAATTATGTTTGAGTATTTTAGATACTTAACTAAAATGTGGGGGGAGATCTATTGCAGTTTCAATATAATTCTGACAGGAAAAATTGTTACACAGCCCGTTAAATGTGATAGATTGTTAAAGTTTGTAGAAAACTGCAGACACAGTACATTGTATCCAAGTTAACCAGATGTTACTAATTTTTCCATTTCTACGTGTTGCATTACTCCAGTTCATTTTACCAGAGGCTAGACAGTTAAAAAAGTCTCAAACACAGGTTTGAAATTGTACAACAATACAAGAACAGAACTAAATTTCTACTGTCTCACCAAGATTACAGTTCACAGGTCACAGAGGGTTGCTAAGGAAGCAGAGTTCAAGCTTTGTGAATAAGACAAAATGAGAATTTTCAGCTCTCAATCCTCAGTTGTCTTGCTTGCCTGAAAAGAGTTGGAATTGCTGCTGTAATAAGCCTTAAAAAATAATTAACTGTGCTTGGTTACTTTGAGTACAGAGACAGCAATTAACTGTGCTTGTTCTTGGTTACTTGGAGTACAGAGACAAAAAACAATGAGATGTGCTAATCCAGTGCTTAAGAAACAGCACTGGGATGTATTCCATCAGTGAGCATAGCCAGGATTTAGAGCTCCAGTGAGCAGCTCTGGAAGCCAGGCACTTCCAGAGAGGATGGGTGTCAGTGGTGGTCTGGTGCATCTGCTGACAGAAGATGGCAAATTCCCCCTCAGCATGGAGTCCTCAGGCCATGAATATTCCCTGGAGGTGGCACCAAACCCAGGGACAGTGTGTGAACAGCACCCTAAACTTGGGATAAAATAATCAGCTGTTGGAAACTCCAGGGTGGGTTTTATGTAGCCCAGTAATATAAAGACCCTCCGTGCCCCACAGGTGAAATAAGCCCTACATCTGCTTTCTAAACGTCATTAGTACCATTAAATGCTAAGGAATAAACATATACTCTGTCCACTTTAATTACTGAGGTTGGGACACTTTGGACATTATTAAATTTATGTATGATCTGCGTCCAAGTCCAGGGCATACCATTACCACTGCCTAGACTGCACTCATGAAATTTGTGACTTTTTTGAAGAATTATATGGGTTTTGAAAATAAAATTTTCCTGCTATATCTTCAAGGATATTGTCATCCATAAATTTAAATTTTGATGCTTAAGGCTCCCTGGTCATTGCTAATCAGAAAGATATTGGAATGGAAAACCTAACCTTTACAGTGAGAAAATGCACAACTGGACATGGTTTTGTTTTTCAAAGCATTCAGAGGTTTTTTTGTTTATCACAGCACCAAACAAAAAATGTGAAGCTTAAAAGTAACTTCAAAATTCAGCATTGACCTTTAATGTTTAGCTCTGCATTGACTTTTTTTTTTTTTTGCCTTTCTGTAGATACAAAAATCCTCATAAAGATTATAATGGTAAACAAAATAATTTTTTTTTTCTCTTTCTGTAAAAAAGTATTCATTTAGAGGTCAGGACTCTCCATGATTGAGATGGGGAAAATTTTTTTAAGGAGCATTAAGAAAACTGTCCTACTTGACAGCCATAAAGCTGTCTCACAGCTCACTTGCGAGGTCAGGACTCTCCATGACTGAGATGGGGAAAAAAATTTTTAAGGAGCATTAAGAAAACTGTCCTACTTGACAGCCATAAAGCTGTCTCACAGCTCACTTGGGAAAGCTTTAATCTGAAGATTTCTGGCTCATTAACATGCAGATTATTGATATTATAGCCTTGTTATAGCTCACTGCAGGAGAATATCTGCTCCAGGATCCCTCTCTTGGACAGACATTAACTTCTCTTCTGTCCTGTCCAGGTTCTTCCAGCAGACTCTTTGTGCCCGAGTGCCCTCCAGCACCTCATTAACAGCACATCCCAGACCTGCACAGTTTGTTCTCTGCCTTCTCCCAATGAGAACATGTGGGTGCAGTGGAGAGTTCTGAGATGGTGGGACTTGACATTTTTGAGAAAAAACCTTATAACCTTAGGCATGGTGGAGGAAAAGGAAAAAACAAATGTTATCTCATGATCCACCAAAAAAAAACACCCCAATCCACGTTCTTTTGCATTGTGTAGAAAATTTCCACAGCTATTATTATCTCCTTCCCCCCCCACATACTTAAAATCAACAGTCCCAAAATGTTGGGTAATTTTTTTTTGTTTGGTTGGGTTTTGTTTGTTTTTGTTTGGTTGGGTTGTTTTTTTTGTTTTTTTTAACACAGCTAAAAACTGTTGGGGAAGAAACCTGGACTTCTTATTCTTATTTGCTCACAGTGCTCAGAAGAAACATTTGCAAGATAATAGGCAGACTTCCTACCCAGAAGAATATGTACCAGTGTGAAAAAGAAAGGTCACATAGCTAATTCTATATGAAAGATGGACAATCATGGGTGTCTGTGTATAAAAAGCAATGTTTGCCTATGTTTTCTTACAATAATGATCTTTCCCTTGTCCCCAGAACCTGGGAATAAAGAGAAGCTAGGGTGTAGTTCTGCTCCATTCCCAACTTTCTGTGTCCTTCCTGAGAAGACCACCAAGTGCTGGGGGAAAAATGAACCCAGGACCATGGAGCAAGCCAAGGAGCAGCCTCTGAGGTCTGTTGATATTTCCAGATTGCTCCAGAAATAAAACTTTTCAAGTTTTGTCCTTTTTGTTTGGAGTCTGCCTGCAGCTAAGCCCAAATGGTTTTGCTTACAAGGCATGTCTGAGCCTGCTGCTATGCTGCATTTTTGGTTTTTAACTTTATCAATTGTTCTGATCCCTTCCCAACTACATTTTCTAGAAGCCTCACGTTGACTCTTAAGAGAAGCTGTTTTATAAACTTCCACAAAATGCATACACAAAATCTGACAAAATGCCAGTTAAATACTTTCCTTCTACCTACTGGGAATAATATATTGTCAAAGAGTTGGAAATAACAAGTATTTGAACAAGTTGCATTCATTTTTCAGACTGTCAGACACTGTTGAGACACAAACGCTCCCCTACTTAGAGATATCATTCCCTCCCTAAATAAGTCTGTGCCACAGAATATGATGTGTCGTTTTTTAGCTCCTTATATGTTCTCCTGCCACGAAGTGGGAGTGAGAGTTTACTGAAAGAAGTAAGCATTTGTATTTTAAATTCCCAGGAGCCAAAGGGAAAGGATACGCAGTCAGTGAAAGCCAAAAGAAAAGATGAACAGGAGAAGATTAACTAAGAGGGAAAGTAGAAAGTCCTCAATCACATGGATTTGTTTTAGCACTCAGCACTAAACAGAAATACTGAAATCTTTATGAAACACCCTTAAAAGATGTTGAAAAAGACTCATATCATCATTGAAACATGAAGCCAGATGAATTCCTTCTGCACTCTCAGGAAGATCCTTTCTTCCTGGTCTCTTCAGGTATCTCTCCTTCATGCTCTAGACAACTCTGTATTTGAAAAGATCACTGTTACCTGCAGCTGCTGAAAAATGGGCTTAAACAGCTCCAGCTCCTTCTCCAAAGTAAAACTCCTTGATTTACTTTCAAAGCAAAAGTAATTCAAACTCTGAAGAAACTCAATTCATCCTTACAAGCACTCTGTGAAAAGAATCACATCTCCTTCTTGGATATGAGTGAAATGGGTAAAAAATGAAGAAAACTGGCTCAAGGATGGCCACAGTCAGAACAAACCAGGAGAAGTCCGTGAAAGGCAGCCTGACAGCTGAAGAGGAGGAATGCAAGGGCTGCCCAGCCCTGCCCCAAGGCTTCTCCTCCTGGGGTGTTGCCGTGGCCATATCCTGCAGCCTCCATCAATTCTCTGCACTCATCTCCTTCCACTGCCTAATTAAATTAATTACACAGGCCACAGAAAGCAGCCAGGCTGACCCTGCCCCTGTCTGTCTGCAGCAAGCTTGTGTCCTAGGCACATCTAATCTGTGGCAAGGAGCTTGGGACATTTTTTGTTTTTAAGGTATGGGCAGAATCATTTGGTCAAATGAAAGCATCACTAAGGCATGTGCTGAGGATTCAACCACCCTTTCTAGTCTTTCTTAGTGGTTTTGGTGGGGAGAAATGTCTATGTCTCACTTGAGAATTTTCTCAGACCAAATCAGATGTCTAAAACTGGTCAGAGGAATTGTTCATTATAAAAATGCCTGTTTCCCTTCCTGGCTTACTGAGGCAGGTCAGGGTGTCTGACTTCAGCACACACCTCCACTGCAAAGGCTGAAATTTAATTTGCACCACCGTAAGTAACCAAAACAATAAAATACCCACAAGAGGACACAAAAGATATGCAGATGTCCAATAGAACACTAGGAGCACAATTATAATTTCAAGCACACTTAAGTAGTTGAATTCAGATTTAAAAGCAAGGGTTTCTGATTCTTCATGAAACTTGGTGAGAAGTTATCAGTACTGACAGAGGGAGCTGGGCCAGCCCATAATGAGCTGCTCCCCCTCCAAAAATCAGCACTCAGTCATCCTCCAAAGGCAGGCTGGCTCAGCAAGAAATGATGGAGCACCACTTAAAAGCATATTTTTCTCCAGTGAACAAACTTGATAGGATGATCTTTGTCCTTCCCCTCACATCACCATGACAGATACCCATTTCTGTTGGTACAATTAAAAATTGATTGAAAGGGCCTCATCACTTTCTTCTTTCTTTATAATAGAGTGGAATTATTTACCCAGACAGGTGTTTTTGTGATAGAGGTTATATCTCCAATCACTGCCTTTCCATGGCATAAAAATAATTATCATTCATGACATGGTGTGTCACTAGGATCTCTCTTCTGCAGATTCCAAGGGATAAAACAGTTTTGTAGCTTTACACTCTTATCATCTCTGTCACTCTAAGTTATTCTCACTATGGGTTGTAGTTTTAGTGTTGGAAAGAAATGGCACTGTGGGATAATAAGTTGTGATACTCATGCAGTAATTTTCCAACTATTATCTCTCCCCTCCCCCTCCGTTTAAAGGGTTAATAAATTTGGTGCAAACATTGTGCCATAATAAAACTTGTCATAAAACCCGTAGAGTGAAAGATCTGCATAAAAGAAATATGAAAATAGAGAAGTAACTGGTTTGGGGATTGTTTTCCTCCCTTATTTGAATCAAACCACTAATTTGAGTTAAAAGATTAATGGTTTAATACTTTCTGAATAAAGAATTTTTTCACCTGCTTAGGTAAACCTCAGGTTGCAAAACAAAAGTACACTGTGAACATATTGATGTTTTAGCTGTAACTGATTTCTGTGCATACATATACATATACATATACATATACATATACATATACATATACATGCACACACATATATATGCATATCTACAAATGCATATCTATATGCATATCTAGATAGATATGCATACATATATATGCATATCAATATATAATTATTATAATCCATCAGGAATGTAAATCTTAAAATGGTTTATAATTTGCAAAATATTAATTCCTAAAAAAATCATGCCAAGCTCTTTTACTGGTTATACAGGTTACATTCACCTGACCTTCCAAGGAGTTCCTGGAGTCCAGAGGAGTCATTACCAAATTGCTGAATAACATTAAAGGTCAATTTCAGGATCTCATCACTTCAAATATCACAGCCTCAGTGTACACTGAGCAAAACCAGATTTGTAGCAACTTTTTCTATGGATCATTGGATTGGAGTAAAACTGCTGCAAAGTTCATGCCCAGCTGCTTTTTTCTGTATCCATTTTCTCCCACTGAGAATATGGTTTTAGCTTTTCAGACAGGTCAGATTTTTTCTGATGGTGAACAATACTTATGAAAGTCTTTTATTGTTTCTCTGTATTGGTTAAGTTGGATGCTAAATTTTATCTCTAAAGAAAAAAAAATCCCAAGGAGTAGGCTGAGAGTTCAGGTTTTTGAAATCCTTGTAGTACTTCTCTTTCCCCCAGTCTGTTTGCCTATTTAAATGAGATTTGCACTAGCTGCAGATAAGAATAACCATTCCAGTCTGTAGGATATCAGCTCTCTGATAGCACAGCTGGGTGTCAGTGACAATGTGATGGTTTCTTGGGTAACTTGGTTGTAGATCACTCCAGGATTTCTGATTTTTCAGAGAAACCAGTTCTGCAAAACAGGAGGAAGCATTAAAATTCAATTTTTCTGTCTCACACTGTCTCCTATCCAACACAGTTTCATTTGTTGCACAGTGCATGAGGCAGCATGCTACGAAAAGAAAGGATAAGGGTATTTATTTTCCTAAAAGAACAGAATAGAGTGTTCTTCACACCAAAAGCAAGAGGAATGGGTTCTGCTTCAGTTCCCTGTTTTATGCAGGACAGAGAAAGTTGTGTGATCACACTAGACCTTCAAGTTTAAAGATTTTTTGACTCTCTGTGGTTTGTCACTGCGACCCAGGATGCTCCAATAGGTGCCAGTCTTAGGGCCTTGTCCAAAGCCCTTTTGATTCTTTCAGAAGGTCCCAGTAGACACAGTGACAGCTCCATGAGATCCAAGTGCTGATTGAGCACTCTCTCCCTTTACATCTCCAAGCCATGGAAAGGACATTTCTGAGGTGGTCCTATCCCCACAGATGGGGGGCTTCACTCAGTTCCCATGAAATAAAAGATGTAAGGTAGGAAATACTTAAGCACATCACTGACACAGAGTGAAATCCCTTTATTTGAGTGGGGTACCAGACACCTGGTTATTAGGGGCAGCTATTTCAATTCAGAATTTATTTAAAGGCTGTCATGAAGAGCAACTGCTCATCCAGAAAGTTGAGTTGTTGTTAAATCTTTGGAAATTCAGCAGCAGAAGTGGAACACACAGAGGTTTGTGGCCAGAGGTGCTCTGAGACACACTGTCATTTATGTCAGTGCAGGAGCTGTGCAAGAATGGGAAGCAGAAGGTGAGCCTGAAGACTTCTGAAGAACTGACTCTGCTCCTGAGATCTGCATCTTTCTCCTTACCTGATTTCTAATGTCAGCACAGTGTGGGAGAGGAAAGTGAGCAGGGAAGGAGAAGAAAGAGCATGAAGGAGTGAATGTGGAAGGAATGCAAATAGCTAAATTCAATCACAGAATGATGGAGGTCAGCTCCCCTTACTCCTACCTCCATTTCCACACCCAGGTACAAGGTGTTAAAAGAATGACTGTGTGGACTGAGGGAAAACTCAGGGCTTCAGTGAGGCAGAGGATGTGTTTCTGAGGCTGAGCACAGATCAAAGGTGGAGAACCTTATTGTGCAGGTCATGCTGTAATGTGCAGTCAGGGAGTGGAGCAGTCAGTTTCTGCATTTATGCTTTTTGTCGTGTTTTGGAGAACAGCAACGACAGCTCTGTATTAAAAGTCCTGCACTGCCCCTCCCTCTTGAGCAAATTTTCTGTGGATTTTCCCAGAAAGGGGCTAATATCTCCTGTCATGGACAACTCCCACCTGTATCTTCCTAACTCCAGGCTGAAACATTACATTAGTCCAAAACTGGGGGGGAGAGAATTGTTCATAGTCAAACCCACACCACTGCTCCCTGAATTATTCTGAATAAATAGAGGTTTATTCTGAATAAAGAGGTTTCAGAGCCAAATATAAACTGGGCTCAGTTCAGCTTAGGCAGTAAATCCAGCGAGGTCACAGCCTGGGGAAGGGTGACAGCTGGCTCCACGCTGAGCCACACGTGCTGCTTGTCTCAGGGGTGAATTATTGAGCATCTGCCTTGGTGTGATATCCAGGGGAAGGCACGCACAGCTTTTTCCAGGGGCTGGGCTCCACTCCTGCCTGCCAGGCTCCTCCAAGGCCTGGGGAGGTGCAAACCAAGCAGCAGCCCCTGTGCTGATAAAAACAGGCTTTTCATTGCCACTCCTCTTGTTCTCAGCAGCAAGAACAGAGCTGGAGGTTTTGCAGGGATCCCTGCTCAGGGTCTAATTGGAGGAGCTGGTGGAGGATGCCAGGTGAATGCACTGGATTGCTTCTTTTCAACAACTTGAGGGCCTCCGTAATAACTCACCAGGCTCGAGCTGTGATTCTCTTCTGGAGATGTGGGAGCAGAAAAGGAGCCTCAGTGGCTCTTCTGTTTGTTAGGCAGGCAGCACACTGTGACTCTTAGGGAGCTTCTCACACCTTTCAACTTCAGGCTGAATTTTGTGATGCTTTTGTCAGTGTTTTCAAGGTGGAATGAAAGGTTTCAGCTATTGCATTTAAAATTCAGATAGGCATGTTCATGTAGCCTCGGGCCAGAGACTGCAAAGAATCTGTAAAGTGGTGAATAGGAGATAGAATCTGTGCTCTCTGGTAAAACAGCTCTGTTTTCTTCTTTCACTCCTTGTTTTTTATTTAACAAGGCATGAACATTGCCTCACACTGCAACTGTACGCTAGAGAGCAGGGCTGCAGAGCTTTGAAACGTAAATGCTGTTTCTTCCTACCCTCCCTGGAGTTCTCTCATTGCTATTTATTTTCATTAGTAGAAATGAAAACAAATTAAGGCGTGCAACACTCAACAGAGTAGGACTGCAGCAAGCACAACTGCTGGCACCTGGAGCATTTCATAACTCCAGTGGTGTCCCCACATTTGAACAAAGCTCTCAGAAATGTCAGAGACTGGAAATCCTTTTTTTTTTTCATCTGGTCATATTGTTGTATAAAGTTCTTGATCTCACAGCTCAGTTCTTGTTTCACCCCAAAGCCAATTCCCCTCCCAGCTCTCCCCAGAGATCTGTTTGCTTGAATGATCAGGGTTCAGCTCCTCAGCTGGTTCAGCTGGTTTGCTCCATTTGCTTTAATACCTTTGGGTTTGGTTACACTCATTACTAATACACCCAGCTATATTTGAATAGTAATTCATGTTATGAATTATGATAAGCACTTTGTTTCCCTCCTTTGTGTAACCTTCAAACTCACTGGTGCAACTGTGTGCACATTCCTTAGTCTTGTTTTCCTACCAAGTTCAATTAGTCTTCCTGGCCAGTTCAGTTCCATTTGTTACCTATTTAAGAGGTTCTGCAAACACAGGGCATACTTCCTTTGGTTACATGAAAGGCCACAACTTTTCCACATGTCAGCCTGACTTTTACTGCTGTTTTCTTCCATTTTTGCTAAGAAATGTTGTTTCTATTTTTGTGAGTCTTCCTAATTGCCTGGAGAAGAAACTTAAAGCCCAGCAACAGCAAAGACAAGTGTTCTGGATTTCCACTTCCATCCTGAACCATGATGGCCACAGGAAAAATTGATATCTGAGTTAGGGAAAAGAAAAAATTCACAAAATTTCATTTCACAAAATGAAATCAAGCATTAAAATACAAGCCTACAAAAATATTGAGGTTATTGGTAAATCATCTTTTTTATCCTTCCTGTCAAGTAAGATGGCAAAATGTGTAGATGAATACCTGAGAAAAGGGAATAGAATGGAGGAGGTTGGGACAAAAAGGGTCAATATTTTTTCTTTTAAATTGTTTTACTTCCCACCCCCAAAAAACCACAACCTCTTCTCAAAATTGAAACAAAAAGTGTTTTGAAAACTTCCAGCAATCTAGAAAGAAAATTTGGTTTTAAAGCTGAGACTCCAAATATCAATTATGTTGGATCCTAACATTTCAAAGAGTAAAAACCAAAAAGCCACCTTTTGCAAATACCACTTAAAATATTGTTCACTTTGAAAATTAAATATCAAAAAAGACTGAAGCAACTCATTTTTTATTACACTAAAAGCTCCTCAGCCAAGACTTTGAGCTGGTGTAACCTACAGCTTCTCTCAGCTGAAATGCATTTTCTAGCAAGAAACTCAACCCCACTGTAAGCATTTAACACAGTAGTTTGTTTCACTGGAGTAAAGCACCTGTGGCAGTTCTGCACTGTTGCAGGACACAAGCAGGGTGAGACTGCAACCCCACCATTACCCAGTGGTGGTAAATATTTTGAATATTTTGAATATTTTGTTTTGTGCTGCTGGGTCCTCGCCCCACTGTAGCTCTGGCTGTGGCTGCTTGGGGAATTGAATGGGTTTGTTTCCCTCTGCAGAGGGTTCCCTTGGCACAGACCAGGTAATTTTGCCTACATTTTGCATCCTGCTAGCACAGACCACGCCTAGAGCAGCACAGAAATGTTATCCTAGTGCCTGCACTCCCAGTGTAACTTCACCTGCCAGTATTTACTGATGGACCAGGCACTTGTGAGAATCCCTCCTGCCCTGTGCCAAGCTCAGGCACAGATGGTTTTTTGGAAGTAGAGGGAATTCTAAAGCATCCTATGTAGTTCTGCATCTTTCTCCTTGCCACGCTGCCAGCTTTCATCCCTGGTTTCATTCTCTGCAGAATTTCTTCCCAATGCCTTTTCTTCTTAATTAGGATGGCACCACGCCAAGTAAAAGGTTTTGGCTATTGCAAGAGCTCCTGAGACAGCTTTTGTAGAAAGTTAATACAATTTCCTGCACTCCCTGGGAATGCACAGCCCTAAAATTGGATTGACTCTTCATACTCCTAAATTGATGAGGTCAGCATATTCTTCAAATTGTTTCCCTGCTTGTAAAACACACACAGGGTACCAGAGAGATTTACATGCAGTGAAGTTGTGATTATGGGCTGATCTGACTCCTTCTGCTCCCAGACAGAAAGAAATTCCCACTGCTTGACCCATCTCTGCAAAGCTGTGAGCAGTTTTGGTGGTCTAATTTCAACAGCTCTTCCTTTACACTTCAGCTTAAATTTTACTATTTTACTGTTGCTTTCTTCTGGAATTAAAGATCATGGCCCTGACAGGGCATTGTAGCTGAATCCAATTAGTAAGGGGGCAGCCAGATGACATCCATGGATTCTACATTCAAACTCTGTAACAACAACACAGGATTTAGACACCAAACTATTTCTGTTTCAGACTGGGATATTTACTGACAGAGAAAGAGTATGGAATATTGCCTAGTCTGCTTGCATCTTCTCGGGTGTCTGTAAGCTGTATATTTTAGTGGAAACCGTGGCAGGTGAAGAGCTATTTGCCAAGGCTGTGACAAATATGTAATGTGGAGCAAAAGGAGAGATGGCATGTTTGTTGTTTGGGTTCCCCTCTGCCCACACAGAATTTTACCATTTCTTCTATTTTAGAATACAATGATGCAGAAAGGAAGAGGAAAAAAGGCTACTACCTCAAGCAAAAGGCTTGAATTAATAATTCAGAGTTTGGTTTTTTTTTATTTAAAACTTTTCAGTCTAATTAACAGACATTCTATAGACTACTAAAAAAAAAAAAAAGAAAAAATAATGAAGCAAACTTATTTTGAAACAGAAAAGTTGGAACATTCCATACTGAAGAATTGAAACAAATTGCCTGATTTCTTCAAAGTTTTCTCATTACTGTTCCAAGCAATTTTCTCTGAACTGACAAATCTCCATGAAGTGTGTTGGTTTTGACAAACCACTAACTTTTGACAGAACCATTCAGCTGTGACATTTCCAGCCCTGTGAGTGTAATCCTGCCCTGAAATGCTGTTTCTGATAAGAAAAGCCAATACTGGTGATCAGTGGCTGGGCTCCCAGATGGCAGATAACCAGTTTCCAGCCCCCTGGCAGCAGCACTGCTGCAGCTCCTCCCTCCCCACCTGGTGCTGGGAGGCTCCACTTCCCCAGGCAGGGCTCTGTCTTGGCTCTTTGAAGCTGCCTCTGCTCTTCCCAGGATGCTCCTAGCAAAGGGGCACACACCAGCTGGGTTCCTTTGGTCTAACTCAACTCTGTTATTTTTATCTGGTCCTGTCTTTGCCAGGTTAGCTCTTCCCCCTCTCCCCATGATCCCTAGAGAGTTGCAAATGGGTTGTAGCTGCTTCATGCATTCACTGCATAATTCCTACTTTTTATTTTTCTAGGCCAGTGCTCACAGAAACACACCTTGTCCAACTTCTGAGCTGGCCTTCTGACCTCTCAACATTCCAGGGATGTTCCAGGGATTCCTTAAGTGCCAGATTTGATAAAGCATCAGCACTTCAGAAAGTTTTCCTAAAACTGGTGGCCACTTTGAGGAGCAGGTCACTGTAGCTGTGTGCAGGCTCACACCCACCCAGAAGTATAAAAGGCTTTTTAGAGAAGGATATTATCCAAGAGTTAAAAATCTATCTTCATCTTGTATGAATGGATGGGGAAAATACTTATGACATCAGTCACAAAATGGACTTTTCCATGACCATCCCCAAATTCACATTTTGTCTTAAATGGGAATTTTATCTGTGTTATGGAGGTGTAGGCCCACCTATTAACACCTCACAGCAGCATTTTCCAAACTGTTCTATGCAAGTGCCTGGGGACAGATGCATGATCCCATGAAGGGATACAAAAGAAAATCCTGAAGTGATGGCTTCCACATTTGTTAGCATGTCAGTGTTTTGCATCTTTACAATGAAGGCAGTAGGGTAGAATCTCCTTTCAAATTCTGTGAGTAAATTGCTTTCTTGTAATAACTAGATTTTCCACTAACAGATGGCAGCTACAAGCTGTCAATCATTGTGAGATCCAAGGGTAGATGAAGCACAGCAATTGTATTGTTACTGCCTGCCAGGCTGGAAGTGTGTCCAGGCTGGAGCACAGCTCCTTTGTGTTGTGCTGAGTCTATGGATTTCACAAGTACAATACTTCTGCCAGGCACCCACTGGAAGAAAGACAAGGCCACATCCAATTTCTTATGGACTTCACCAGAAACATAAACATCATCAGACCCAGATCCATCCAGAGGAAGAAAAAGAGTCTGAGCCCACAACAAGAACAATGTTCCCTCCTGTGCAAACAGTTGTTTAAGCAAAAAGACCTTCAAAGAAAACTTTTGTAGAAGGGACAAAAAAGAAAATTAAAATTATTCTTGCTTCAGGAAACTTGTGTGATGTCCAGAACCAGAGATATTGCCTTCCAGAGCACACAGTCCATCAGGCCTGGCCACCTCCCTCCTCCCAAGGTCACAAATGCTGCTCTTGCCACTTGCCTGGACACATCACAGCAGCCCCAAGATGCTTCAGCTGCTCAGAGAAGCTGAACACAGAGCCACAAGGGCTCAGCCCCAGAAAAAAACCTGTTTAATACTTCTTCATCCCCAGATACCTTGGGGTTTCATTGATTCGTGTGTCCTGTGACAAGGTTACAAATGCCTGCTTTTCCAACCTTTATAACATGATATCTGGCTTAGCATAAATGATTCTGTTTCAGAATGTAGATGCAAATAAATATATATTTGAACCTAATAATTTATCACTTCTAATCAACTCTTTCACACCTAAACAAGGGACTAGGTATTTTTGTCCTTTCTGGAGCCTCCTGGAAAGTGTTGTTTTTCTCCCTGAAGCATTTGGGAGCATTAATTTTGTAATTAAGTGAGAAAAATAGGAATAGTCATCCTGAGAGCAGTATATCTGAAAGAGTGGAACTAGCAGGAGTTAGAAGCAGTGTAATTTAGGCTGAACTGACTCCACTTAACAACAGCAGATCATACATGCTGCTCCTGCTCTGGAAGCTTGGGGCAGGGGACAGTGGGAGAGCATTAAAAAAGAACATGAAAACTGCATTGCATTTGGATCTTTATGGAAATGTTGACTAGCCTCAGCCAGGGTTGTGGTTCTGCTTTGGTAATTTTTTTTTGGGGGGGGGGTATAGTCAATTTCATGAAGAAAACAATTAAACTAAACTAAAAATTATTGACATTTTGAGTTGCAGACCTAGGAAAGCACTCCTTATGGCAGACAGAATTACTAAAGACCAGATAAGCAAAATTTATAAAAATAGAGGGAATTGATATAATACTCTTCTCTAACTATGTTATTCACAACAGTGGAAGTGTGGCAGAAAAATTCTCATAACTGTGCATTGCTTTAGAAAAGATGATTATTGTTCTTCACAACTCCAGTGGATGGTGAAGCTGGTTAAAGCATTTTTAGCTGTGTACATTTTGTTAAAAATACTTTGGGTTTGGCAGCAGGGAGGAAACATTCCTGATTCTGGTGACTTTTAACAGACTGGGAAGCAACAGGACAGAGGTTCAATGGCTCTCAGAGGGCAAACCCCAGCACAGATCTTCAAGGTATATCAGAAGGTTCCCTTCTTCTCTCAAATGACACATCTGTGCCATCTTCTTGGCTGGAGGCACATGTCCTGGCTTCAGCAGATAGCTTTTGTTACATATTTTTCCTTTCCTAGAAGACCTCAAATGAGGATTTCATGGCTTACATGGTAGTTTTTAATACACAACATTGCTGTATGAGTGGTTAAAGTCCAGGACCAGGCTAAATGCTTGGAGACAAATGTGCCTGACTGCTCTGAATGTCATAAAAGTTTCTTGCAGCAGATAACATCTGGTCAGCTGAGAGCATCAAAATGGAAATCATGCTGTACAGGAAAGAAGTGAGGCACCTGCTTTGAGAATATTTCCTGTGAAACATTTTATTTCTTTCCAATTTCCTTTATTTCTTTCCAATTCCTGACAGACTATGTCCCTGAGTCTGTCATTAATCTGATGATTTGAACTACAAATTATTCAAATCTGGTGATTTGAACTACAGCCTGCATAAAAACTTCTGGTAGGCTTTGAATACAAGAGACCATGTGTCTCAGTTTATCAAACTACCTATTATTTTTTATTATTCCTTTCTCTGCAACTTTTCTTTGTGAGACGAAATTCTCTGCCCTCTGGCAATTCAACCCAAGAACCATCAGGCTCTGGAAACAGCTTGCAACTGAAGGTTTTCCTCCCCCTTACTGAGACACGAGATAAAACACCAAGGTACATCCATCACACTGATCGATAAAGATTTCTTTTTATCATTATTTTCACTAAACACCAATGGAAATTTAAGCTTAATAATTAGAGCAGAGCCACACATCACTGCTGGAGCCATTTTCAATGCCAGTGATGATACTTTAAAGATATTTCTGATTTGGGCCAATCCAGTCCTCTGGCTACTAAAGTGACCCAAAAGGGTCACTTTCAGGCTCTGGCAGCAGGAGGCTCATGCAGCACTCACCACTAATAAGGACACTAATAGAAGATGACAAAAGTAAATGGGCCCAAGTTTTTGCTTGATTGCTCCATTTCATTACAATCCTCACAGTTTCATGCTGCTCAATGCCTTTCAGAATTAAACACCCAGCCTGCACAGAGGAGCAAGCAGTGCCCTTCCTGCATGACCCATTTTTGGAAGGGTTCTCTGAGCACATTGCAGTTCATGGGAAGGAAATAATGAGCAACAATGCAGACAAGGCACTGAATTCTAAGTAAACTGTGGAAGTCCCCCTCTACTATTAGAGCTCTGTTTTCTCACTTACTGGACCAGTTCATCTGCAGTTACCTGTCACCCTGACCTCAATTTCAGGTGCAGAGCTACAAACAGGGCAGATGTGCTCACCACCCTCTTGGGCAACAGCCTGACCACGCAGAGGTGAACACACAAAAAAAGGATTTGTTTCATCATAGAAAAATTATCTAAGGTCACAGCATTCTACTACATATCAGGGTTTATTGAAATTCAGATAAGGCAAAATCTTCCCTTTTTGTATTTGCTGCTCTATGGGAGAATGAAATTATTCTCTCCAGTGTTACAGATTTTTTTCCAGCCTCACTTGATGCTTATAAACCAGATGACCTTCCTGCAAGCAGCAGCCAACCCCATGCATTTGCCTAGACTTCATTTATATTGCACTCTTATACAGGCAACTGTTCTGTCACTTCTTTGTGTTCTAATCTCCAAGAAACTGCCTTTTTAAATTTTTTTAGAAGGCTTTCTTCTTTTTTCAAATTACTGCACACTTTTAGGTAGTTTCCTAGTCAAAAGATTCTCCATTTCTCCATATCATGAGGACATTAGATATAATTCTGACTGCAATGAAAAGGATGTAATTCAGGAATAAATGAAGTGAATACATAAAGTCACACAAAAGAATTACCTGTATGAGATCAGAAACAGACCCATAGCTGCTGCTAATTAAAGTAGCTTTTCATCACATTGTCTTCTCTTATAAGGGATGTAGTAGGCAAAGTGCCCAATTGTGCCTTTATTTTCCACAATTGCCTTCTAGGCTTTCCACCAGTTCCTGTGGAAAGCATTAATTAAACACAAGGAAGGCAGAGACTGCAAACAAAGGTTGGTTGTGTTGACGATGTTTTGCCACTTACATTTGAATTCAAGAATCTTTCCCATCAGTAATTCATATTATAAATCAATTTGGCAAGCTATCAGACTTTAAAATCAATTACACTGGATCAAAGGCCGTGTTTGCAGATAATGCATGAAGGGACACCCTTACACAGCAATGACCTTTCAAGCTGGCACAAGCCAGTTCCCACTACTTGGCAAAGTGTCCTCCCACAATGCTAAGTCGATTATATTAAACCTATTTCAGTCTGTTATTGAGCATATAACAGGACAGGACTGCTGAGGGTAAATCTGCCTGTGCTTCCACGGAAAGGGAAACCACAACTGGCCTGGCAAAGCTCTCTTTTATCCCAAATATGTGCTGAACACTTCCTCCTGAAGGAAGAGGAGCAGAAAATAATCCGGAAGTGGTATTTCACTTTATATATCAACAGGATTTCCCTCCAGTTCTAATGTCATTAAATTCCAAATCTGTGGGTAAAAACAATGGCCAGCTTTGTGATCACCAGGGTGTGAACAGGAGGGGCCATTAGCAGGTGACACTTGGGACAGCACAACCTCAGCATTGCTAAGAAATATAATCCATACAGCCATTTGAAGCACCATTAGCTTCATGAGAGATTGTCTGATGATTCCTTGTTATTTGCATGGCACACAGGGATTTACAGAGACTGAGCAGCACCCCTAAGGAGCAGGATCTTCCTCCTGACATGGGCAGCACAGCAAGCTCCGAGGGGAGGGGGCAGCCAGGATGCTCAAACCCATAAAATATACAAAATAGAATGAAATTGCAAGTCATGGTCTTTGCTCTGCTATGTGCAGACAGCTCAGCAATTTTGCAGGGAGATTTTCTGCTGCTCTTAAGGAATTGACATTCTCAGTGCTTGGGGAAAACGGCTGTGGATGGAGGTGAAGGTTTTGTCACCACATCTGCAAGTGACCACCCTCACAGCTGGCTGCAAGCACTGATAGAAATGCCAGGTTAGGCCCCCTTGGCAAGCACACATTTCTGTGCCCTGCACACATCTCTCTTGCTTGGCTCAGTGCAGCCTGTTGCACCAAGCACACAGAGAAAAACCAAGATTTCATGGGTCAGAGATGGAGCAATAGGACAGTAAAGAAAACTGATAGAGAGAGCAGGAGAGACTTACTGAAGACACACATGATCAATAAAGGGAATAAGAAAAGAAGACAGACTTCACAGCCCAGCCACTAAACCCTGAAGCCTTTTCTCTCAGCACTTTTCATTTGCTTCTCAGTTTTTAGACAGAAAACCATGTTTATTTGTGTGGCTGGAATACTCCAAGCAAGAAATATGCCTGTCTGCCAACAGATTCATTGTGCACCCTGAAGACAAGGCAGGTGAATTAATAACTCCACCTTTGTCTCAGGCCATACATTCAGAGCAACTTCTTTGTGTTTCCACAGAAGGAGGTTAAGGAAATATTTTTTTGCTTGATATCAAACACTGTTTCTTTGTAAACAGTAGGATAAAATCCTCACAGTGCTGCTAATGCTCACAGTGTTTTGGCTGTGAGAATTATTCTGTTTGGGAGGCACCTCAAAAGGGAAAAACTGAGGCAAGAGTCAATGTTTGGTAGTGTAACAGGAAGCCTATATTAAAAAAAAAAATAGACTCCATCAAAAAAACAACAACCAAACCCCAAGGCAAAACCAAACCAACCAAACAAAAAGCCCTCAAAAAACCACACCAAAAAACAACTACAAACCCCACCCCCACCAAAAACCCTGCATCCAATAGCCTTCAGTGCTGCCTGTAAAACAGATTTAATGGTCTGGTGGCTCAGAAATCACCTTGATGGTGATGCCATCCTTAGACTCAGTCTTTTGGTCACCCCTGGGTGTCAGGAGCTCTGTAAAGGTGAATTACTCAGCTGCTGCCTGGTTCATGAGTAAGCAGTAATGAACCTGAAGCATGAAAACTCACAGCAGGGCTTTAAATCCATGCAGAACACGGTGTGCTCCTAAAAAGAGTGGGAGAAGAAAACAGGCAGGAGGGGGCAGGAGGAGAAGAGGGGGAGAGGAGGAATTTTTGAGGTTTTGTAGACAATATATGTTAGAAATCAACAAAAGGGATTCTAGGAAAACCTGTGAAATGGCAAAGAAAAGGAGCAAAACCTTTTGATCAGTGTCTCAAACAACAAATCTTCATAGGACACAGCCAGAGGTGTGTGAGAGATATCCAAAGCTGCCTCCAACAATGAACATAATGCTGGAGATGTTGCTTCCAGTGGAAAAAGTGGAGATATCTGTCATCTCACCACAGCCAAAGCCTTTCCAGCATTGGGATGGATCTGGGTCACCTTGGGGCGGGGGCTGTTGCATTTGTTTAGTCATCCAAGGCTTCCTCTGCTTTGTGGTTCCTGGAGCAGAGCTGAGGCATCACTGCAGCTCCCATACTCATCTCTCTGCCCTAAGTAGAGGAGACATTGTCAGAGGAAAGCAGACATGGCAGGGCATCCCTAGCACCAATTAATCTGAGCTTCTGACAACCTGAATTAGCACAGTTTAAGTGAGAATGTGACCAGTCTGGATTTGTAGAGCAGATCAAGCGGCAATTGTCCTATGTAGTCAAAGTCAATGGAAGTGACAGATTAATAATTATTGCTCTATTCCATGCTTCAGCCATAAAGCAACCCACTAAATCTTGCTAAATTATCTGATTATACAGAATATTGTGTCACAGTTCACCATATGCTTTCTTTTGTATTTTAATGGTGGCAGTGTGCCTAGCAGTATTCCCAGGTCTGCTGATTTTGCCCTTTCCCCTTATTGAAATCTCATTGTTCCTATTCCCGTTGTTTGATGCTTCCTTCCTTTTTTTATTGTCTCAAGAAAAACACTTAGGGCTC
Organism: Passer montanus; assembly: GCF_014805655.1. Classification (NCBI taxonomy): domain Eukaryota; kingdom Metazoa; phylum Chordata; class Aves; order Passeriformes; family Passeridae; genus Passer; species Passer montanus. The sequence goes on from NW_024372036.1 coordinate 4,816,811, forward strand.
ACAAGTGAGTAGTCCACTGCACAGCTCCATTAGGAGTAGCACCTGACAGAAGAGCTAAATATAACACACTGCTTCACACGCTGCAGCCACTTAACTACAAATTGAACAGGTTGGAAATTTTCTGTAAGAAAAAAGGCATTTCATCCAAACATACACATTTTGTAAACTGTCAAACTATGACAAATACTGTGTATGGAAAGTAAATAACTAGCTTTCTTAAGCCTTCCAGTTTAAAAATAATTTGGACTGTGAGAACAGGGGAGGAAGGTAAGATAAAATGGTTTTCATGCAAGTGATGATGTTTTGACAGGCCTGACTACTCATTACTTGGGGGTTTGGGTGTTTTGTTGGGCTGGGTTTTTTGGTTTTATTTTTGTTGTTTGGTTTTGGTTTGGGGGTTAGTTTGGGTAGGAAAGGCTGGAAAGAAATAGAGTATCTGCTCAGCTCTTCTCAAAATAACTTGTTCTGCTGGTGTGGTGTGTCACCTGCACTTGGAGACACTTCTTCCTTAGATAAGCACTGGAAAATCCTGACATTCTTGATCCTTGTTCTGGCTTTGTATTAATATAACTGCAGAGTCTTGCCCTTTCTTTTTTAACATCTTAACACACAGGTGACAGAGAAAACCATAGATGATTGGTGACTGTGAGGCTAAAGAAAACACAAATGCTTTCTCAGGGATCATGTTGCCCACGGTTTGCAATTCCAGGAGGATTCAGCAATGTGAAGTCACATTTTTTACCCTTCTAACAGCAAAAGGCCACCTGTGGCTACTTAATGTTAGGTTGACACACTCCAAAGCACCCCATGGCTGATTCCTGTGGAAACCCTTGCTGGGCTGCATTAATCAGATCAAAGCTGTTGTTAGGATGCTGAATGACTCTGGAGTTACACACACAAGGCATTAGAGAGGATCACTGTGTGCAGCTGCTGGGGTGACAGGGAGCCACCCCCGTGGGTCCTCTCCTGCAGGGAGATCTGCCAGCCCCCACCTGACCTTGAAAGGTGATCATTTAGGTCACACACAACCTGCATTTTCCTGGCACAAACACCTGACTGGCTCCTTGCCCTCCCGGTTTAGCTTTCTCCACATATGAAGAAAACACTCTGAACAACACTCAGAGGTAAAGGAGAGGGCAGGTGAAGCAGGCTCTTCACTCAGAGAATAAATGAAGTGCCACAGCTCCTAGTCAGGCTTGATCCAAATGCTCTTTACACCTTAAAAAATTCAGCAGGCAAATTTACCACCAGAACCTCTGGCAGCAGATCAGACTGGAATTACATCAGCAGCAGAGAAAATTAAGTGTGTCTTCATTTTCGGCAAGATAAAAGCATCCATCTGTTTCTGTTCCTTATTAATTTAGCCTGCAAGTAGAATACAGTGCTATACATTAATTAAATGCATATGACTGGCTAATAAATTTGTTACAAACTGCTCTCATGATGCCTGTTTCTTCATTAAGCAGAGATGGAGAATGTCTAAAAGGAGGACTTTTTACAATAGATTATATGCAGATGACAACTAAGCCACCTAGAGTTTTCCACTGTGCTACAGAAAATGCCATACAGGTGCATGAGAAATACCATCAATATTTCAATTTTTTTTTATTTTTACTGTTGGTAATCACGAGATCCCACAGGAGGACAAATCTCTCCACTCCCCTTATCCTGCAAATGGGACCAGTAGCATTTTTCTCCCCCTTGCCCCCAAATATGGGGAGATAATGCCAGTCAGGTTTGCTACTAATATAATCCCATGAATCACTGAGCAAAGAAGTGCTGGGAGGATGGAATTACCAGCACACTCCCAGGCTGCCCTGCCCCTTGGCTCTGCACATGGCCACACACCACTGAAGCAGGACACAGAGCAAGGGGGGAAAGGGCATGGAATAAGGGAGCAGGGATTTCCTGGGTCAGCCAAGCCAACACAGCCCCTCCCAGGGCTCAGCACACCAGGGATGGGGCAGTCCCGGGGTTTGTGCTGTTTGTGCTGCTGCTCAGGTGCATTGATGTGCAACCCAGGTGGAAATAATCCTAAAAAGGTCAGCAGAGACTTGATAAGGGAAAAAAAAAAACAACAAAAAAAAAAAAAAAAAAAAAAAAAAAAACACAAAAAAAAAACACCAAAACACAACCACCCACACTCCTACATCACAGGGAATCTTTTATTTTACAGAATCTGAATAAATTCCAGTGCTTGCAATAATTTCATAAGAACCTTTCTAACCAGGTTAGGGGGGGAAGTGTCTTTTATGAGCACTTCTTTAAGCCATTATTACCTGTCAGTACCCAGTATTAAATAAATTGCAAGAAGCTTCTGCTGGCATTGCATACCTTAGTGATAGTTTTGTTTTACTAATACAATTATTGCAATAGTAACAATAATGAACTGCCACAGAGTACTCCAAGTGACAGTGTCTAAGCACACACCACCTCATTGCACACAGGCAAAAGCCAAGGCTGGTGCAGAGGGGAAAGAAGTGTATTTTACAGAATCCTTGGAAATTAATAACAAAAGGTAATACATTGCAATTAATACAGCTAAATACATTTGGAATGGTATTAAATGGCTTTAAAACTTCAACAATTCCTTGGACAGGAAATCTGATGCTCATCTAGAACTGAAATTGGCCAAGGATGCCAAGTAAAGAAGCAAGGTTTCTTCAGATCCACGGGCAGAAAGTGGGAGCACAGGGAAGACACAGGTCCATTGCTGATGGGGCAGGGAAACACCATAATGCTGGCAAGGCAGAAGTCTCAATACATTCATTGCCTTTGTTTTCACTAGAGTTAGGTCTTTTTTCTCTGGAGAAGTCTCGGAGGAACCCTGTCCCTGTATTTCATTATTTGAAGAGCAGCTACAGAGAGATCTGAAGCTCCCTCTTCAGAAGGAGCCACGTGGAGAAGACAAGGGGCAGCAGCTGCAAGACAAGACTGAGATTTTATCTCAGTGTAAGAAAGAAATTTTTTCACATGAGAAATCCAACCACTCACTGGAGCAACCTCCCCAGAGATGTGGACAGGGTGTTAAATAACCTCACCTAGGCTCCCATTCCCATGAAAAGTTGGACCAGAAGATCTCTCCAAGTTCCTTCTTACCTGAGCTGTTCTATGGTTCCATTAGTCTAAACTATGAGGAAAAAGAAGTTAAGCTTAATTTTAAACAGAGCTGCCAACACCAGCAACATTCTACATTTAACCAGCTTGAAAAAAACCCAGATATTTTAACCACCACAGCAAAACACCCAACACTCCCCCCCTACAACTTTTCTGAATAATATTCAGAAAAAAATATTCACCCTGCCCCTTTCTGAACCTCCTGAGAAACAAAAGCCATTGATATTTGGGGGGTTTATCCTTTAGGAAAAGGGTACTGACCATTTTCCCTGCAGTAAGTAAGCACTCACAAAGCTGAAACCACCTACTTTTTCCTTAGGAGGTTCCTCTCAGGCTTTTAAGTTAGAAATGCCAAATGTTCTCAGAAGTGGTAACATGGCAGCAAAGGAGTTAAACAGATGAATGGAACTAATTAAGTAAATTACACATTTTCTTGAGAAAAAACCCAGCCTAACAGGGGTGCTCATCAGAGAGCTAATATTTAGCAAAAGTTACAACTGCACTGAAGAGTAATGACTGAATGGTAAAGTAACAGCAAAATAATTAGTTGTATTCTAGCAATTACTTAGGAATTCCCCAAGAGGTAGCATTGATTAAAGTTATTTTACAAGTATATTAGTTGGAAGTCTTTAAAAAAAAACATGCCAGGTTTTTGTTGATGATTTGAAGAAGGAAGAAAACTGTGGAAATCACATTTCATTAAGAAATGAAGCAAGAGGCAAAACATACAAAAGAGGTGAGAGGCAGCAAACAAGAGCAAATTAAGTAACAGATTAAGGTAAATAAAATCCTGGATCACATAGGCAATGCCAGAGAAAAAAAATTTATTTTTTTTTTTTTTTTCTCCTGAAGAATGAAAGTTTACGTGGAAAATGGCATTCTTGGGACCCTGAAGCCACATAGCACAGCTGACAGAATGGGCTTTAGTAACACATTCTTCTGTGTCCTCACTTCTGCATCCCAGCCCTCTCTTGGAGGAGAAACTCTTCAGGCTCATTGTGCTGGTACTGCCTCCCCAGCTACACAGACCCCAGGGGCTCAGGTTCCAAGGACATGCATCTCCTTTTCCAGGAAAAGGATGGATGGATGGATGGATGGATGGATGGATGGATGGATGGATGGATGGATGGATGGATGCCCCAGACCATCTTACATAGGCAATGCCAGAGAAAAAAAAAATTATTTTTTTTTTCTCCTGAAGAATGAAAGTTTACATGGGAAATGGCATTCTTGGGACCCTGAAGCCACATAGCACAGCTGACAGAATGGGCTTTAGTAACACATTCTTCTGTGTCCTCACTTCTGCATCCCAGCCCTCTCTTGGAGGAGAAACTCTTCAGGCTCATTGTGCTGGTACTGCCTCCCCAGCTACACAGACCCCAGGGGCTCAGGTTCCAAGGACATGCATCTCCTTTTCCAGGAAAAGGTTGGATGGATGGATGGATGGATGGATGGATGGATGGATGGATGGATGGATGGATGGATGGATGGATGGATGGATGGATGGATGCCCCAGACCATCTTTGAGCTTGCAGATGACAAAGCATCAGAAACACATTACTCACTCCACAGGGGCAAACAGGTGCTTAAGGGCTCCCTGCAAACTTTTGACTTCCTGCCTGCCACTGATCCCAGGCAAGTTTTGCTGAAGCCCATAAAGATACACTAGGGCTGCATTTGGTTTTTCAGACATCTGATATCCATAGCAAACATGCTGCTGTTTTCTCTGCCCTTTGAATGGGAAAATTACTGCACTTCTCCCTGATTCCAGGGCTCAGAGTAGCTGTTCAGCCCCTCTGGTTTGGATTTGGGCTCAGCCAGGTGACAGAGAGGTGCAGGACAGCACAAGGCAGGGTTTGCATCTCCTGGACACCAGAGCCTGCAGGAATCTGTGAGCTCTGCACACTGGGAGCAGCTCTGGTGCCCACCCACAAGTGGCACAGTACCACCAGCCAGGGGCAGAGTGAGAGACCCAAGCAGGCAAAGAGAAATCAGCAAAAAACCAGTCTGGGACTTCTAACTTTGAGGAACTGAAGATGAGGATGGGCAGCATGGCTGGTCCTACCTGCCCACATTGCTCTTTCCTCATCAGCACAGGGACACAACTAAATCTGGAAGCATTTCTGCAGGTCCAACATAGGATTCCTTCATGGGAGAGCAGGCTCCTGGTCCAGCATCCTGTTCCCCTTCCACCTTGATAAGGTTTTGAAGAGTCCTGTCAGTGGGGGAATAGAGCCATACAATCACCTCCTGCACTGCACGTTGTGGGGTATGTGTTTGGGGTAAAAGAAAGCCAGAGCTGTCACTGAGGCCTGAGGAGCTCACTGCTGATTATATATACTCCAGACTCCCCCTGATTTCTCTCAGGACATTCTCACACGGCCCAGGTGTGATCCAAATGAGTCAGCACAGACAATCAAGAAACTGTGCCTGAAAAAGTCTGGAAGGGACAACACAAACAGCACCCTGTGGGATCTGGGACAGCCCTTGCAGAGTTCCATCCACAGCTACTCTTCTGCCTCCTTCCCCCTCAAATCCTCACCCTCACCCCACTGAAATAGGAGGACAATTGCAGAATGAATGGCACTGCTAAAGGCTCTGTAATTGCACAATCCCTCCCTGCCAGCCCCTGTGGAAGAGGTCTGTGCTAAATCCTGTCACGACTTTTCGCTTCCTTGAGATTTAAGATCAGATTTTCCCTTCATTTACATGCAAGTCTAAAGCCATTAACCTCCAGAAAGCAATTCCTTCGTTTGCTGGTGCAAAGAAGAATAGAATTAGGTCATATGGACCCAGTCAGTCCTTTTATTTTTGTATCAATGAAGGTTGGCAAGGATATTTTACCAAAAATTTAAGCAGCAGTTCTCTATACCCCTACTGCTCTTATTTATTCAAATCAATGCCATAGGGCCCCACAGTGGAACCTGCAGCAATGTGTAAGTTTTGTGTGTCACAGTCTTTCTTTCTAAATGTCCCTGCTAGGCAGTCTATTGTTTTTTTGACTTGAATGATGAGTGCTCTTGACTTTCAAGGCTTATTTGTTGATTTTTTTTCCCCTTCTTTTTTAAAAGAACTTCAGTTCCAGAATAACATTAGCATCCACGTACTGCAGTTTACAGCCATGAACTGTCCCCTGCCATTCTCCCTGTGTTTGTTGGTTGTCTGGATTTGGTTCTGGAGAGGATAATTACATTTTTAGAGCATAAATGCTGACTGCCATACTGCACATTTCTACACAAAGGCACTGGTAAGAGTCATACACCCACAACTCCATTTCAATACCGTTCCCCTCGTCATACATCAAATTATCCAGCTTTAGTAACATTTGTTTCACCTAAATGTCCAGTTCTGCTTACCTTTAAAGGAGTAACACACATTTGTGTGCCTGTGTTCAGAGCCCCTGCTCTTTACTTTCAGTGGAAAAACACTCACTGAGAGGAAATCCAGGTTACTTGGTGGTTTTGCTCCACGTTCCTTTGCTGCAGGGAACAACATGCTCTTCACTTTCAGAGCTACCCTCTCTCAGCCCCATCATTAGCTGCCATTCCACATGATGTCTTAAGAGAGCAACAAATGCAGGCAAAATTTAAAACATCACAAGGTGCTCATGAAAGACACAAAGGACCCAAATCTTCACATCTCCTCATGCTTCAGTGAGTAAGTTCCTCTTGCCTTGTGTACCTTAGTTTCTCCACAGATAACTGTGAAAGTTCATAAATGATGTGTATATCCAGGAAAACTCTTCTCCCATTAGTCCCTCCACCAGCCAAAGACCACCTGGCTCCAGTACATGGCTTCTAATACTCCCATGTAGTCATTCTGCTGCCTAGAAAGGCAAGGAAATGCTTGATCATCCGTGTTTGCCAGGCTGTTACATTCACCAGTTTGGGTGATAAAACAGTTTCTTCATCCAGCCATCAAATAACTTCATCACTGGTCAAGAATCTGTCATCATGCAGATTCCCAAAACAAGAGGTCACTGCATTGGAAGGACTGCTGGCCTGGAAGGACTGCACGCCATGGAAAGGTTGTACCCATGTTGGACCAGTTTGAGAACTGTTGTCCATGGGATGGGACATTGGATAAGTTCATGGAGAGCTGTCTCACATGGGAGGGACTCCTCTCCCTGGGCAGTAGCAGGAGCAATGTGTGATGAACTGACCATAACCCCATTCACCATCTCCCTGTGCCACTGGGGGGAGAAGGTAGAGCTGGGAAGCAGGGAGGTGTGGGGGGAAGATATTTTTAAGATATATTTGATTTCTTATTATCTTGCTCTGATTATTTTGGTAATAAACTCATTTAATATCTCCAAGTTCAATCTGTTTTGCCTGTGACAGTCCTTAGTAAGTGGTCTCTCCTTATCCCAACTCATGAAGCTTTCATTGTATATTCTCTCCCCAGCCCATCTGAGGAGGGCAGTGGCAGAGTGGCTTTGGTGGGTGCCTGGCATCCAGCCAGGGTCAACCCACCCCAGACTGCTCCTGTAGGCAAGTCAGGACACACACCCTGCAAAACAAGTAAAGAAAGGCCTGATGGATTCAGTTTAGTGAGTCTGGCTGGAAGGGGTCATTCCCCTTTAGCTGTAATTTATTCAGATACCTCTACAACTACACTAAGAACAAGACTTGAAACCAAATTATTATTTCGCCCTTCCCATTTCCCCTTTTTAAATTTTCTTTCTTTCCCTCCCTCTCTTTTTAACACTTGGATTTTTTTCTTGTCTGGTTAGAGCTAAGGAGACCCACCTGACCCAGCAGCTTGTGTGAGTCAGCAGAATGACTTCCCACATCCCAGCAAGGTTCAAGTGCCACAAATCTGCCAAAAGGGCAGGAATACTTCATTTCCCAGGTGCTCTGGGGATTAATTAGCATTTTGAAATCATGTTTTGGGATCCTCATGTGCAAAGTGCTAGAGAAGTGGCTATTATTATTCTTGCAAACCATAATCCTGGATTAGTTAAAGCAACTAGTCAAGCAACCAACAGAATTTGTCAATGATGAGGTAAAGAGTTACAGCCAGTGACATTTCTAGGACAGAAAGAATGAATTTTCTAAACAATCAGTATGTGCTGCATAGAGTGAATAATTTGCAATGAATAATGTATGCAGTTAATTTAGCCTCTTTGCCAGCTTGCAGAAAGTCCATGCACAGAAAGATAATTTCCCGACCTTATTTCAGGAATTGAAAAAAGAAAAAAAATGCAGTTTATTGTATGGATGTATACTCAGCTCATCTCCACTTCTGCCTGAGATGTACTGGCATAGTACAGAGATAGAGGCAGGTACAGGAAAGACACCTCCTTCCCATTGGGGATGGAAGATAGGACGATGATTTGGCCATAGAATCTTCCATCCCTAATGTTTGCTCAGCTTGTCACACTCAAATCCTGGCAAAATCTTTGCCCAGCAGGGTTTATATGTTGTGTACACCCACGTGCCCAGGCCATAACTCCTAAATGAAGCCATGTGTGGAAAACAGAGTCACTGTCCTATGGATATTTCAGAAAAAATATTTACATAATTTCTTGGCTGACCATATAGCTGTCTGGTTATTTCACAATTTCTGTCCTGGTCATCAACCAAGACTGCAAAGGTCAGCAACAGAGATGCTATACACCTTATCATCTGCAGGGTGGGAATTGTGATGTGTCACATTCATATTTTCTGAAAAATCCCTTTGCCCAGGATTTTTCTCCTGGGGAGCTGAGAAGCCTCAGAGAAAAAGGAAAACAGTAATAATCTCATTAGTTTCTCCTGTGTTTTGCTGCTTTGGAATGTGGTTGGAGATTTTTTACCCACAGGTGATTGTCTCATTGGTTTCTGCTGTAAATTGTTTTGACTCAGTGGCCAATCAGGGCCAAGCTGTGTCAGGACTCTGGAGAGAGTCAGGAGTTTTCATTATTATCTTTTTAGCCTTCTGTAAGTATCCTTTCTGTATTCTTTAGTATAGTTTAGTATAGTGTTCTTTAATATAATACAGTATTTTAAAATAATAAATTCTCCTTCTGAGAACATAGAGTCAGATTCATCATTCATTCCTTCATCAGAGCACCCCACAAATACAGTAGTGGTGGCTTCTTCTCCTCCTGCTAATCCTGAATGTCAGACCTCACTTGCTTATGATGATCTGGTCAGAGCTGTAGTAAAACTTGTGTTTTAGAGCAGGTGGTTAAGGAAAGTGCCCTCATGTGGAAAAAAATAGGAGAAGGGGAGGTGTGAGATCAGCAGTCCCCTTATTATCATTGATTTTTCTTCAGATTTCCAGCCATCAAACCTGGGAATTTCTCAGCTCTGGGTCACCAGTACCCAGGTGTGAAGGCTCTTACGTGAGCTGGAGTTCTCTCACAGAGCTCACACTGCTCCCTGCATGACCTGAAGTTTCCAAACTTTGGGGGAATGTGGGACTGGACCAGCCCCAGGTCAGCCACCACTTCCCACCTCTGCCTCCTGCCCAGGGATCGTTCCCCACTGCTGCTGCACCACAGAATGTCAGATCACCTTGTGGCTACAGCAAAGGTAGAGCTGGTGAAAACAAATACTGGTTTCTCCTTTGTAGGTGGCAAGGGTTTGTGTCCCTGCACTCAAACACACAGAATACAAATACTGAACAGTAAAGTAGCTGCTGTGTTGGCTCTCACTGACTGTGCAGCCTCAGCTTTCATGGCCCAGGGTGTTTTGGGGGATTTTTTTGGGGGATTTTTTTCAGCAGGATGGGGAGATCTTCTCTTTTTTGCTGGACTCTGATTTCTTTCCAATACCCTTCCTTGCTGTAATATTTGCAAACTATTTATTTAGAGGAAAACTGAAGAGGGTGCATGAGTAAACACCACAAGGCCAGATCGTGATGATTTCACAGGAGAAAATGAAAGTCTTTGCTTTAGGATAAGGAGAAATGAACAAGGAGCGGGGGGAAAAAAGAGGGGGATTAAAAGTATTTTCCACAAAAAAGTTTTTGGAGGTGAGCAGGGAAAGACGATCAGAAGAAAATTAAAGGTGTATATTTGTGAACTAAAATAATGTATGAATGCATAAAACTTGCCAGTCTGACATGGAGATGAATGTACATCTTTCTCTAAAGCTACAGCCAGCTCATCACTTCATCCTAAAGGGCCTTGCATTGAACACTGATCCACAAGGAATCCACAGTGTGTGTGGGCTCTCCCTGACAAGGACAAATGTAACTCTGTGAATAACAGTCAGCACATGGGAGAGGAACTATTTAAGCCTAATTTTACGCAGGGCCATCCCTGCTCCCTCCCCACACCTGGCACAGCTGCACAGAAGGATTTTAGCCAGCTTGTCTGTGCCTTGTGATGATCCTTGGAGTGCAAAACCAACACACAAACAGCACGGTGCAGACTGGAGGGAAAGCTGTGGTTTATGTGCAAAGGGAACAGGTTTCAGGGTAGAGGAGAATAGTATTAATGCTCACACCTGCTGCACTTTCCTAAGAGTGCTCATAATACTGCATCCCTAAAACTCATGTCTATCTCCTTTCAACAAACTCCAGCCCTCTGACACTACAAATAGAAGCCAAATTAGCAGCCTGGGCTCTGTGGAAATGTTTTTGAGAAGTTTGCAGGTGGGAGGCATTTTCATTGCTCTGTAGTGTGATGTTGGTGGGAATTTTCCTTTTCATCCTTCTGGTTTTTCTCCCCTTTGTCTGGCACTCCAGTAATTTCATTACTTTCCCTCTTAGTAAATTATTCCAGGTGGCAATGTATCAGCCAAAAGGCAAAAAATAGCTGTCATCCACAGAACTACAGGGTCAGATTTTTTTTCTCTTCTGAGTGACTCTGCAGTGTCACTGTGCAGACTTTTCCTGGGCAAGCATGTAGAAATGCATAATTTATTTGAGTTAATTCTGGAAATCGAGGACAGAGCTACAGGCACTGAAGATGCAGGATGCAGCTGCATTTGGAGTCTCCACTCTGAGGTCCCTGCTTGCAGCAACTGTACTGGGGTGGGAACCAGCAGGAGGGGGAAAGTTAATTTTTAAGTTATTCTCTGTATCAACTTGATGGCATAAATTAGAAGAGCCTTAGGGTTGTTAAACTCACATTTCTGTGGAAAAGCCCATTGTTCACAGATGATGGTTCAAGAAAATGTATATAAAATGGCCATTACAAGTTTAAGCAGCAAATTATACCTGCAGTGGACAACATTTGTCAGCATTAAAAACTCCTCTTTTCTTGGAAAAGTCAGTCTCTCAGCTTCCTTTTCTTGGAATCTGCCATGGGCATGAGAGGGAAGGGCTGGGCTGGGGGTCGGCAGGACAGAGAAGCACAGCTGGGTTCTGGTTTTGGCAGGAATCCTACTGGGCATCCCCTGAGGCCACAACCAGTGTGGCCAAGAGCATATTGCCTGTTTTTTGTGGCTGTTGCCCCCCTCCCACGGGCAGGTTTCCTTCCTGCAATCACCAGGGCATAGGGTGATCCCCATGGGATCAGGGTGCATCACACACCCCTCTCCTCTTGGGAGAAGCCCAGGTACAACTCACAGCCAGCTGTAACCTGATCCCTCAACATTTGGACCATGTAGCTTTTCATACTCACTGCTCCATGGTTGTTCTCAAAAAGAGAGGGGGTGAAAATAGAAAAGAGCCCAACCCAGCATTTTTCAAGGTTAGTTGAAAGGAACAATATCCAACTCAGGTAACCCAGTTTCTGGAGAGGTTGCAGTCCTTATTTCTGCATGTTTTCAGAAATACTTTACAAATATCTTCCTTACTAATTGCAAGAAACCCTGCACTGTCCTCAAATGCCAGCTCTCATCTCCACTCAGGGACTGACAAAGTGCCTTCATTTTCTTTATTTCTGCACTTCAATTTTTCCAGGTGCACCTCACTGGGTAATTAGGGAAGTGTTTTTCTTTCTTGTTAGCAGTCAGTGGCTCTGAGTGTGCTCAGGTTAAATCTTCCCTTAGTATATCTGCAAGTCCAGAAAGTTCTGTGCTGGTTTCAAGCACTTGCCTTACACTTTTGTTTGTGAGGAAAATACCTGTAGCCAGAGGTTTTATTTAGAAATCAAAAATTCAGAACTACATGCTGTCCAGTAGTACTGGTAATTAATTGCTCATTAATATCAGCACACAGTTACTCATTAAAATCACTGCATAAGTCACGGATGTGAGGGCCTTCAGGGTCTCAGCTTGTCCTTGGTTCTGATGCCATTTGAGAGAGTATTGCCCAAGTATCAGCCAAGGTCCAGAGCAGTGTCCAGATTCCTTTGTAGGAAGAAATCCTACAAGCAATGTAGGAGCTGCTGCCACAAATTTTCAGAATTGACAAAGGGAGGGTCATCTTATTCTTAGCCTGCCAGTCCACTTTCTTATAAGAAAAAACTGCCCTGTTTGTGCTGTGAGTGATGACTGTCCTCCTCATGGCTTCCTACACAATGGTGAGCACTTTGTCATCTATAATAATGGCACTGAGAGGAAAGAAAGTCACAGATTATTCCAACATGTGCTACATCTTCTAAATATGCCAGAACACATTTCCTCAGCCCTTCTACATCTTCCACCATGGTCCAGCAAGCCCTGCAATACCTAAGACTCATCACCCATTTGTTTGCAACATTCACTGGCTCTACACTGACCCAACACCATGGATCAGGTGGGCTGACTCAGAAGACCTTCAGTATAAAACCACAGAAATGTTGGATTCATACACTCCCTGAAAATGCCAAAAGTTTGCTCTCTTTAGTTCTGAGGTTATAGTGGCAGTGGATGGGGCAGTGCTGCACCCATCTTCAGCTCTGTAACCTCAGAGGCATTTTCTGTACCTGCAGCTTCTCTTGGGGGTCTCTGGCTTCAGTCCACCCCCTGAGGGGTCTCCATTATTCCCCGGATTTTCATGGCTTCATTATTCCTCATTTTTAATGGCTTCAAATTCTGTAACACATTGGAAAGATGTCAGGAGAGCTCTTCCACTGTGCATTAATTAGTGGGGTGACAGTGCAGTATTAATTAGCAGAGGGTACTTACATATACAGCCTCTGTACTCTGGAGGCCTAGTGTGAATTACAGAGACATCCCGGCAGCAGAGTTTATATTTTCCTGTTGAATGGAAGTGTCTTTTCCTCAGAACCAGGCTGTTTCTCAGCTGAGCACAGAGGCACACTCCGTGAGTTACAAGCTGTTAGGAATTCAGAGAGGTACCGAGCCCTGCCTCACAGTTTTTCTTCACAGAGCATTTTTAACTGCTTCTTTTCAATCAAAACTGTCAAAATGATGTTGTAGAGCCCACAGCCGATGCAAAGTGAGTATGTGGGGCTTCTTTACTACAGTGTCATTGAGCAGAAAGATCAATTTCTGTTTTGGCAGCCAGCTCAGCTCAGTGAAGCCAGGGGAAAAGTGTCATTGCTTTCAGCATGGATTGGATCAGGTGAGAGCTCTCTACATCTCATTATGCACTTCATTTCAGCAACAGGCCTAGACAGGCTTTTTATGGCTCTTTCACTTACTTTACACCACCAACTGGAGGTCAGGACACCAAAAATCTCCATTTTGATTTTTTGATGAATTGTCTGGCTATTCCCAGAATAGTGATCACAAAGTCAGGGCAATGTCTCTTCCAGAGCTGTGGGGGGCTTCACTGCAAGAAATCATCTATTCTGTGTTGTACCCTTTGCCACTGGGGTTTTCAGCTGGCTTGGGACAGAACCATGCTTTAATCTCAAAGTAATGTGTGAAAATGTCCATGAGCCTGGATCCTTGTCCTAAATGAAAATGTTAAGAGTTGTTTTCCCCATTATGTTTCTCCCCATCTACAGAGAACAGTGTAAATCACAGGGCTTCAGAGAGGTAGAAGGCACAAGACAGAGAGTTAGCAGCTTTCAATAAGGTTAAGTTGTGTAAAGACAAACTAAAAAGGTCAGAATTGTTCCTCTTTGAAAGAAAACAAGGAGAACATGCAACCGAGGTAAATAAAATCACATTGTTCAGCGAAGGTCGGAAAAGAGATTTGATTGCTAACAAGGGCCCAAAAGCCAGCAGACTGCTCTTTCCAAAGAATATATTATATAATGTATATTCAGCTTGTAGAACTCATTGCCACAACAGCATTCTCTAGATACAGTAGATAGATTTTAACAGCAAACAGGAGATGTATCTTTACTCCTTGTTTGTTTGGAGGTGAAGGGAAGAAGCAGATGAAGGGAAGGAAAACCCACCCTGTGTTTGTGACCTCATCCTCTGTCCTGAGCTGAAAAGGAGGAGCTGACTGTTCTTCTAACCTGAAGCTAAGATTTGATACCTCAAAGTACAGAGATAAACAGATTCAGGGAAGATTTCAAACCACAATTTTCAAGCCTGAAGATCTCCTTTCAGCAGTGCTCATGGAGGGAAGCATAAAGAGAGGCTCAGAGCAGGACAGTCTGTCAGCACATAGCATATTTTAGCAAATACACACCCAGAAGGCAAAATGGAGCTGGCAATAACTGCACTTGGGGGAAAAACTGAGCCCTTGCATGCACAGATGAAATAATTGTGAGTGTAGTTTCCCTGGATCAGTGCTCACAGCAATAGAGAGCTGCAGGCTGGCAGTGAGTAGTAACATCCCTGTGTTTGCAGCCTGTGGGATTAATTTTCAGAGATCTCCTGACCTTCAGATGGGCATGCCATTTGACCCAGGAAGTCTCCTAAAACCCACACTGTTAACTTTTATTCAAGATACTCTCCACCCCAGCTCATGGCTGGGGAATTTTGGATTCTTCAAAGAGTTCCTGTAATCAGTGAGTGGCAGGGCCACTGTTCCTTTGTGACCTTAGATCCCCATTGACTGTGAAAGATGACTTTAACATTCCACTGTACCAAAATTATGGTCATCCTTAATTCTTTCCAAAGAGCAATTGTCAACTTCTATGGACTCTCGAGTAGCTCGACCACTTTCACCCTTGGCAATTAATTCAAAAGTATCAAGAGTTTTTTAGGAGCTCTTAAGGTCTATTATATCTTTTTTTTTTCACCAGGGAAAGGCCTCCAGAGAAAATTCAATGATACTTCCTACTTTTTGACAGTAATTGTGATTTCCATATTAAGAAAAATGAATTGTTGCCACTATCAGTAGCCCAAGATTGTATATCAACACAAAAGCAGAGAAGAGGCTGGGATGAGATGGACATTTCAGCCTGGAGGCTTTCTGAAGGACTGTCTTCAAAGTGAAAAATGATGTCTGGAGGTACAGATGGCTGAGCTGCTGAGGATGGGCAGCAAAACCCACATCAGTGTCCGATGGTTTCTCAGTCCCACTCCACATCCAGCACCTTCCTCTCCCTCCTTCCAGTCAGACGAGGTGCCCAGGTTTGGGGTCAGGGAGTCCCTGGGGTGGGGAGGGCACAGCCCACGCTGCACACTGGGATTTCCCTGTCAGACAGAGCAAATCCACACACTTGGCTCAGGGGCCGTGTCAGCAGGGATGGCAAAGCCAGAATGGTGTCAGTGCTGGTTTTTCAGAGCTCACAGGTCACAGACACCCCTGCCCAACACTTCTGCCTCCTGCACACAGCTCCACCAGTGGCACAGAGCCCTCTGTAGGGACCCTGGTGGGACACTGTGCAGAATTAGCCAGTGACAGGTATGCACTCCTATGGTTGCCTTTCTCCCTCATAATGGAAAGAGAAAGAGATTGTGCCTCTGGATAATAATTGTCATCATTTTCTCATTCCTTCTCACACAGAACAAATGAATATTATTGCAGAATTCTGCCTTGAAATTTTATTAGTTCCTTCTTCAGATGCCATTGGCAAAAAAAAAAAATAAAAAATAAAGAGAGAGAGAAAGAGTTTATTGAAGGACAAGAGAAAGGCGGGCAATTGCAAATAAAATCCACTCTATGCTCATGGAAATCCCAGAGGAGAAAGAAAACCAGACTCTATTTACCTTAGCTCATAACTTACCACATGCCAGTCCCATCCATGTGTAAGAGAAATTTAAAAGATGAAGTCTTTAGCCATGTCACCATCCTCCCAGTCATGGTTTTGCAAAGCACAGCTCAGAGGAACTGCAGCTCATCAGAAAAAAAAAACAAAACACAATTCCCAGTCCCTTACCACAAGTGACTGAGAAGGCACAATTCCTTAGTTTTTATTTGCATATGCATTTTTAAATCTTTCTTGAAATATTTTTAAAATAAACTTTTTAAAAAGTAAATAAATAAACTTTTAAAATATTATTTGCAGCCAAACCTTTATGTTGCACTACAGGTCCTCTGATAAAGAACAATGCAAGTTTGTGTGCTCAATGTATTTTTAAAAAGCACACAATATATATAAATCCATGTAATTATCAGCTGCCTATTCTTCAGCATTTGAAATGGAGAAATTAGTATGATTAATGCAGTACCACAAGAGTCATAGGAATTTATAGTAAGAATGATCTTTCTGTTTTTTTCGTATTCAAAACATTGTTTTTGCTTTTGGTCAAAACAAGATATAGATCAAATTTTTGTATTAATAAATTATAATGGTGCTCTACACCTACCATAAAATATCCATTAGTTTGAAGTAAAGATGGGAACATCTAGAATTAAGCATTGAATCACTGGTAATTCAACTGGCTAAAGATTTTCAGTGAAATATTTCCCGACACGCAATGTCAAGAAATTAAATTATAAAACCTTTTGAGAAAAACTCTTGGCTTAAATGGTTCAGGCTTGAAATGGAAAAAAAAAATTACAGGTCATAGTGACTTTGCCATAAAATGTAATTGAAGTAGGTGAAAAAAAAAATCAAATTGGTGAGACTTGGAACAAAATTGTCAGTTGATCTGAACTTCTTACTGTTTCTTCTTTCAGATGGTAAGTTACAACCGGTTTTGACTTTTCCATTTTTTCCATTATGATTCAGCATGAGAATTCTCTGTGGTTCCAGAGGATAAACAAAAATCTAGGTACCTAGGCAGGATATAAAGTTTTGTGACTATTGGACATAAACAGATTTTGAAGAGATGTTGCAAAGCAGACTGAAGAAACTGATGAAGCACAGAACGTTATTGATGAAGAGATAATGAAATCCTGGTCCCAAAAAATTGATTTTAAATGGGAATTTAATGGCACCGGATGGAGTACACCCAAAAGCTAACTTTAGCCTAAGGAGATAGATTAGTCTTCCTGTATTTCCTCTTCAGCTGGTTGGGAGCAGCAAAATCCTACATTCAATCATCCCCTACAAGGGCTTAGCTGGAGCCTTCCTCTGTGCATTAACTCTAACAGCTCTGGGAAGCTTTCCCTCCATCAGCACATCCCAGACCCTGGCACCCCTCACCCATGGGGCCACTGGCAAAGGAGCTTGTGCCTGCTGAGTGCAGGGCAGACCTTCACTGTCAGCTAGAAATAAAGACCCCTCATAGAATTAAACCTGGGATTCCTGCAGATATCAGGGTTTTTTTTCACACCCAGCCTGCCAGCATGCTGTGCCTATCTTTTTGCTCGAGCAGAGAAAGATGACTGTCTCTGGGAAAATTTGTTTTATTGTGCCCGTGGCCCCAAAAATGCCTTCTGCACAGATGGATGACCTTGCACTCTGAGCAGAGAGGAGTGATGGCTGCAGCTGCTCCAGGAGCTCACTCTTGGTGACAGGAGCACAGCAGGGGCTCGAAGGAGTTGCTGCTCTGGCTCCTCACTTCTCTTTAATTATTTGATTAAGGCAGGTTTATTCAGGTCTGCCTGCACGCCCTGTGTCTTATAAACCCAAAAGAGAAGGGATGTTGATGCCTGGGGATAAAATCCATTGTGTTCCAAAGAAGAAGACTTTGAGGGGGTCTCCAATCTGAGAATAATTTCCTTCAACATAAGTGGAGGGAAGTCATTAACCTCTGATGAGCTGCAGTTCCTCTGAGCTGTGTTTTGGGAAAACAAGACTGGGAGAATGGTGACATGGCTAAAGACTTCATCTTTAAAAATCTCTCTTAGTAGTCACATGGATGGGACTGGCATGTGCTAATTTATGAGCTAAGGTAAATAGATCCTGGTTTTCTTTCTCCTCTGGAATTTCCATGAGCACAGAGTGGATTTTACTTCCAATTGCCTGCCTTTCCCTTGTCCTTCAATAAGCTCTTTCTCTCTCTCTCTTTCCTCTCTCTCTCTCTTTTTTTTTTCTTTTTTTTTTTTTTTTTGCCAATGGCATCTGAAGAAGGAACTGATAAAGTTTTACAGACTTTCTTAGGTAACCTCCAGGCCAGCCCTAAAACTGCTGAGCACTCCCTGCACAGAAGAAGCTGCATTGCTATTAACATGACAATTCACATCTGGTGTCAAAAATTAATACATAACTTGTCTGTCAGGGAGTGCAGGCAGGAAGACAAGACTTAAGTTTTTTTAAATCACATTATGTCAAGCACAGATGCTGTCACAGTTCTGCAGCAAAGAGACACAGGCTTAACTGCACTTGCACCCTCTCCTGCCCTCAGTGACATGTGGGACATGATCACCTGTCCCAGCAAGATGCCCAGCAACTTTCAAACCTTTATGACATTTTTCAAGCTATTTCCACGCTCCTTGGGAAAGCCCAGTCCATTTGCAAAAGTATGGAATTAAAGCATGAGCATAATACCAAAATTATGTATACAAAAATGCTTTGTATTGCTCCCTGGAATCTTCAATTTTCAAACCAAATTGAAGAAGACAATCTTTCTTAAAGTGGGATTTCCATCTGAAAAACAGGGTAACACAATTTCCCCTTTGGCAAATGTATAACCCGAGACAACAAAGCATCAGGAAGAAAGACCTGTGGCAGGACTGATTCTGTGTGAATGAAAAGAAATTTCTCTGATAGCCCTGGATAAACAGGGAAATGACACTGAGATTTCAGACCAAGTCCATGATGAGCCCCAACAAAAACCAGATGAGATCCAAGACACCCCAGCTTTTGGCCATACTCCTTCCAGGTGGTTTAAATTCATGCACATAAGCACAGTGTCACTTACACAATGAAAAAAAAAAAAAGTTAATTTTGGCCTTTGTTTTTTTAAATGAAATTTAGTGAGGCAGAGCTGGTCCATGGTGCTGCAGGAAAGGTGCAAGCTCAGTGTGAGTCAGTGAGTATCAGCCCTGACTTTAATAGACCTGCACCACCTCAGGTGGGGAGGCACCCAGACCAAAAGGAGGAACACCTGGGGAGGCACTGCAAGGCTTAGAAAATCTCAGGGTTCATGCCCTGGTGTCCCCAGGCTGCCCAGCAGGGCTGGGGGTCACGGGCAGTGAGCTGAGCCCCCAAGGGGACATCAGCTGTGTTCCCATGGGGGAGGTGGCCAAGCCACTCCAGCAGCACCAGAGGAAGATGTCTCAGAGACGAGTAGGAAATCACTGGCCAGCACTTCCCATTCCTAGCCCTGAAAGGCAGTTCCTAATCTGTTCCTTGAAATTCAGATGTTAATATCGTAAAACACATGAGTGGTAGCTATTGTAAGTTTGAAGAGCATCCTTACCAGGTAGAAATCCTGAGTCCTCGACCCTCCCAGTGCCTTGCAGCAGAGATTTCCATGGTTTAATTAGATCCTGTGTGAAAAGAATTTTATTTGATCAGTCTGGAAATTGCTGCATTTCAATTTACTTGCATTTTCTCAGACACTGCTGTTACACTAGACAATATTTATTATGTCTTTATCATACTCTCCTTCACTGGTTTCCTTTCTAAGGATAACAGACCCAGCATAGCCTTTTTCATAAGAAGCATTTTCCCAAATGGTGCCCCAAATAATTTTCTTTGCCCCTCTAGTTGCTCTTCTAGTTTTCTTTAAGATACAGCAGCTATTACTGTACATACATTTGAGGTAAGGCTTTGTATTATTTTTCTTACTATTCTCTTTCTATTCCTCATGCATTATGTAACATTTTCTGTGTTTTTCTGGGCTTCAATGGCATACTGAGTATGTGGGTACTAAGCTCCAATCTCTAACCACCTATCCTGATTTAAAAACTTGTAAATTGTGTAGACATTTGAAAATCAAATTTGAAAAAAAAAATTTAAAAAAAATCTGTGTTATCACAGTATTACAATGCTCCCTTATGATACCAATAGTTGGACCAAACCTTTTAGCAATTCCCAAGTGAACTTTGCTATTCTGGGTAATTTGTTTCCATAGCCCATCACTGTGGAGGTGTGTAAAACCTTTCCAGGTGGGGAAGAGGAAAGACATATGGGAGAAAGAAAGGCTAATTAATGCAAGAGATGCCTTATAAAGAGGTGGTGACTTCCCATCATAGTTAAATTCAGGCATTGATGGTGTGGCCAGGCATGTCTGCAAGCACTCAGGTGGGCTGCCCCACTGAACAGCCACAATACAAATGAAAATAAATTCCCACAAGATACATAAAAAGCTGAAGAATTTGCTGTATTTATTGTCCCTGTCTGTTGATCCCACAGTGTTGTGTTTGCCCCAGCTCTGTTTTACTCCCCACAATGAGAGCCAAGGGACAAAGAGCTGCTCATGAAAGCCAGAAACTGAATTTAGTGTCCTGTCCATGGCCAGAGAAATTGAGTCTGGAGCCCACAGCTTTGTATTCTGGGCACTATCCCCTTCTAGGTTTTACTGATGTATTAATATGAAGACATGAATGAAACAAAGTTGTGATCTGCACTAAAAGGAAATATGTAGGTTTGATATTTATGTACAAGTCCAAACAGTATCCATCAGGGAGGATCAGTAGGAGACTTTCCTAGGAAAGCATCTCCTCTAGAATTGGTTTGACTCTCAGCTAGCTGATCTATGAGAACAAAGTTATTTATGGCTCACTCTTAAGTGAGGTTGAAATCCACATCTGCTACCAACTTCTTGCGTAAGCTGAGTACTAACATTGTCACTGTGTTCCACAAGCTTTTGTGCTTTGCTTTAAATTACCTCCATTCCTGGGGCAACAATCATCAACAATGGTACTGTAAGGGACACATTCCTTCAGGCCAGGTGTGGCATTCACATTCTCTGGAAAAATCCCTTCACCCAGGATTTTTCTTCTGGGAAGCTGAGAAGCCTCAGAGAAAAAGGAAAACAATTATTATCTCATTTGCTTCTCCTGTGTTTTGCTGCTTTGGAATGTGGTTGGAGATTGTTTACCCACAGGTGATTGTTTTGTTGCTTTCTGCTGTAAATTGTTTTGACTCAAAGCCCAATCAGTGCCAAGCTGTGTCAGGGCTCTGGAGAGAGTCACGAGTTTTCATTAGTGTATTTTTAGCCTTTTGTCTCTATTCTTTAGAATAGTTTAGTGTAGTATTCTTTAATATAATATAGTATCATAAAATAATAAATTCTTCTTCTGAGAACATGGAGTCAGATTCATCATTCTGAGAATATGGAGTCAGATTCATCATTCCTTCCTTCATCGGGGCAAATACAACAGCCAGGAGAAAGGCAGCGTGCAGAAATGCAGGGAGAGTTGGGGTGAATTTCACCCCTGTGGGCAGCTCAGAGCAGGGACCCCAGCTCTGCAGCTGGGTGACCCCAGAGGTGAGGTGGCAGTGGGGAAAGGAGCAGGCACAGCTCCTGATGTCAGTCCTGATATCATCTCCTGCCTGTGCAGCTCAAGCCACAGCAGACAGGAAAGGGAATGTTGATCTGTCAGATGTCTTGCTGGCAGGATTCCCTGCTTCCCCCCAGCCCCCTCATATTCTTTCCTCAGACAGCTTGTATCTGCAAATAGTAATCTCCTGGCAGCTGATAATGAGCTGGGCTGGAGCTTCGTGATGACGACAAGACAGAGAGGTGATACAGGAAGATCCATGCATCTCAAGTGCTGTAAAAGGGTGCTCTGCACTCACACAAAGCCATGTTCCATATCCCAGACACAGGACACTGACCAGAAAAGGAGGGTCTGCTGGGGAGGGAGACTCAAAGCTCAGCAAGTCACTTGGGGGTGAGAGTAGACTAACAATTGCCACCAAAGAGATTAACTTGAACCTTATTTTCCATCCCCCTGTCAGGACTGAAGGGTGAAGGGGAATCCTTTGTATCCATTGTATCCTCCTTCAGATGCCTTCATAGAGGAAATTGAGTGGCCCAAACATCCCAGTCCTGAGCCATGTGCAATCCTTGCCTGGCTGTGCAGGTTCTGAAGGAGAGTCAGTCCTGGAAAATTGATCTCTCCCTCCCTGCAGCTAATGCTGGGGTTCAGCCAGGAAAGCCTTTCCTCACCATCCTGAGGAAAGGAGTGGATGGGAGTTTTGTGGTATTTTTTTCTCCCACACCCCTTCAGACCATTTTTGCCATGTCCAGGTTGTCTCTCAGGGACAAAACTGGAACTGGTACCTGCCACCAGCAGGTATCAGTGTACATGCACTACCTTTGGAAGGCAGGCTGCAGGACACCCGAGGCTGTGGTCACTTTTGGCTTTCCCTTGCAGGCCCTGGCTGAGTTCAGACACCTCAAGCCCCACCTGCTCTTGCAGCATGAGATACCATGAGGGCCAACAGGTGTCCTTTCTTTTCTGGTGCAGCCCCAGGGTTTGAGTCTGTGCCTCAATAAGGAATCCTCTGAGATGTTATTTTGTCCCAGAGTTTAGGAACAGTATTAGATAACACATAATAGTCCTGTACATGGGACTATTTCATGGGAAGGTGGCATTTCCTACTCCTGCACTGGGAAGGTGGCATTTCCTACTCTTCCTCACTAAAGATACAGCCTTTCTGAGGAGCTTGCTGTGCAGAGGAAAGAGACTGGGATGTAGGGATCACAGACTTGACATGTGAATATTTGTGTCATGTAACCTGAGGAGGACCATGTCCTCTGTGGAATCTCCCCCCACCCCTTCTCCATCTCATCATTCCCCATGAAGGGTCCTTTCAGGAAGGATGCCAGAGCATTTTATCTGCCATGAATCAGTTCTGTGACATCTTCACAAGAGCATTTGAGAAGGGGTGCAAGACACCAGGTCACCATTTCTCCATGTCTGGTATGAAGTTCTGGACATATCTGTGCTATAGAAAAAGTGCACTCTTGTGGGATCCCCTAAATGCAGCTCAGAATTATGTTCTCCATACTTGCACTGCTTCACTGCTCAGCTGTATCAGCCAAAGCATCTCAAAGGCAGCCGTGGGGCTCTGTCTGCAGGGAAACTCTGTGTGGAACCCTAAATCCACCCTGGAGGCTACTTCTGCACAGCACTGTGGACCTGCCAGTGTTACAGGGCCAGATGAATCTGGGATATGTACCCAGGTATTCCCATTTCCAGAAGCATAAATTTACACTGAAAGCTGAAGAAAATTTTCAGAGTCTGGAACAGTAGTTTAATTTTCCAACCCATTCCTGCTCACTGTCTGAGCAGAATTCAGGATCCTCCCATAATCCGTTTTCACTTCCCTGCTGTACAAGGTTTTTACTTCACTTGCTGGAGCAGTGCTCACAATGTTGTTGCAGCCTGTTTGGGAGGGTATCCACAAAGCTGCATCCCTCTGGCTGCCAGATGCTCATCTGCACAACCCTCAGCCTCAAAATACTTTCCTGCTGCCTTCTGTGGCTCACAAGCAGTTCTCTGTTGTGATCCATGACTGAATCATAGAATCATTTAAGTTGGAAAGGACCCTTGAGATCTGGATGCAACAAAGATGGGTGCTGTTGCTTGTTTAAATAGTCTGAAATGGTGTTTGGTTTCTTCCCAGCCCTCCACAGCCTTTGTCATTTACCTTAGCCCACCCCCACATTTTATTAGTCAAGTTGAACTACTTAAACTCAGCCATAAAGTGCCACCTATCTGATGGTTTTCAGTGCAGAATTGTCCCTGGGAACACGTCCTGTTGGCCTTTCATGTTGTAAAACAATTGTGTGCAATGATATGAGGCCACAAAGAGCCATGATGAATAACTGGTTGTTAGTCTGAGTTTTCCCAGCTAATTTAGGTCTTCCAGCAACGTGAAGAAAAATGCTTTGAAGGAATGTACTCCAAACAATCAGTGTCCCCTGTTGGCTTTCTTCAGGGCTGGAGAGACATTTATTACCCTTTCCTAGAACAAAATATGGTGTTAAATATAAAAGCCGTGGTTCAAATGGTCATAAAATGTATTGGGACACACTATGGATTTAATTGATTTCAAACCTTAGATTTAGGAAAAATTTATAGTAGGGGACTTTATTTTTCCAAAAGCTTGGCTTAGTTATTTAATATTGATTTTAGGATTATGATAAAATACATTTCTATTGATTTCTGTGAGGAAAAATTCATCACTGCAAGAATGTCTGGTTCTATCCACTGCATGGATGAAGATGTGCACAGATCTTTATGGCTCAGGTCTTTGCACACTGAGGTTGAGTTGGGAGGGTGAAGCACAATCACAGGCTTCATGTCTCAAGACAAAGCAAAAGAACCCATGGGGAAAAAAAAAAAAAAAGCAGAGACCATTCTGGTGTGCTGTGGATCTTGTAAATAAAACGTGGTTGATTGGTCTCCCTTGTAGCAAAACAGAGCAATAATATTTGCATATCTTTACTTCTGTCAATTTGCCAATCTGTTTAGCAATTCTACCTTAAAATATATTCTGTTGCAAAGTTAAAAATAGTTTTATAAAAGAGGTGTCACTTAATTACATTCCTCTGGGCTAGACTGTAGCACTTTGAATTGTTACTTAATATAAACTGGGACAGTGAGCTTCTTCATTTCCATTTTTAATAATACATTTCACAGAATGTCAATTTGATCTTGGTTCATAGTAGGTAACACCCAATTATGGGAATAATTTTGATTTAATCAATGGACTGGCAAATGCCACTCAACATGAGTAAAAAAAAAATAAATATTTCTGGACAAAAATGCATGTAAAGTGAGTTAAACAGGGAATACAATTCAGCAGTGGCAGGCCAAGCTAAGTTAGGAAGATATTCTTACTTTGAAAGCAAAATATATTGATGCAATTCAAGATGAATTTAAAAAGCTGAAATATTCAAAGGATGGAAATGCACAGATTGTGCATTCCAGCAGCTTCATCCCTTCTCTGCACTATATTAAATGGGCATGCAGGAAAAGATAAACTATGAGGTCTTGACCATGTTGTGATAGTACATTCTATCTAGTAGGATGTTTTTCTTCCATTCATTCCTTAAGGAAAAGATTCTACTAGGATTCACTATAAACCAAGCCAGACTAGATGATCTGTGTGAGTCTACAACTGCTTCTCTTCACCAGGGGACAAAATAAGTGGAAACACCCATGTTTCTACCTCTAGATGTCTTTACAGAACTGAGTGGTCAATGCTCACATTAAATTCACCTGTTGCCTCTGAGGACTGCAGCCACAGCATTATTTTCTACTGTATTTGTAAGCTGGGAAATAAAATCAAGGTATCACCTTGTGACATGCTGGCTTGGGTATGTGTTTACCACAGCACTTTTCTGCATGTCATATATTAGGCTTGCTCACATAAAACACCATTCCCTGTGGTAGGGGAGTTAATGAAACTGTTTCATTAACTTATGAAGTCTGAGTTGGAGTTTTGGGGATTTTGTTTCCCTGCCTTACAGGCCACACAAGACAGCAAGAGTGTTTGTGCAGCACCAGAGCACTGACAGGTTCTCCAAAGGTTTATGTTTAAAATTACCTCTTGTGCAGTGCTTTGAAGCAAATATCACTGTTCCTTATATTGATTCCAAATGTCATAGAAATCTAGTCTATGACTCTTTCAGATCTGAAGGTTAAACTTTATGCCAATGTCTAGAAACCTTGATGGCAGCAGCAGGAGCGTGAGCAGAATGAGTTGAGGCCATCAGGGACTCCTGAGCAGACCATCGAGGAGGGGAGGCTCCAAGGGCACTCAGCACTAGGACAAGAAAAGGATTACAGAACAGTATTCTGCCACAGCTCTCTTTCACCTAAAAGCCTTATTGGTAATCAAAAAGCAACACTACCCACAGAACTGAGGAAATTGTAAAGCTCTACAAGACAGCAAGAGTGTTTGTGTAGCACCAGAGCACTGATCACTAGCACTGGCAGATCCTCCAAAGGTTTATGTTTAAAATTACCTCCTGTGCAGTGCTTTGAAGCAAATATCACTGTTCCTTATATTGATTCCAAATGTCATAGAAATCTAGTCTATGACTCTTTCAGATCTGAAGGTTAAACTTTATGCCAATGTCTAGAAACCTTGATGGCAGCAGCAGGAGCGTGAGCAGAATGAGTTGAGGCCATCAGGGACTCCTGAGCAGACCATCGAGGAGGGGAGGCTCCAAGGGCACTCAGCACTAGGACAAGAAAAGGATTACAGAACAGTATTCTGCCACAGCTCTCTTTCACCTAAAAGCCTTATTGGTAATCAAAAAGCAACACTACCCACAGAACTGAGGAAATTGTAAAGCTCTCTCAGTTTCTACCAGAGAAGCCTTGTGCCAAGCCTGTTGTTGCTGCTGCTGTTCAGGAAGGAGCCCCACCAACCTTCAGGAGCTCTGGCTGACGCTGCAGATGACTTAAGGACTTGACAACATTAACTGCTGGGAGAAAACATCACTCTGTTAAAGCCTGTCCTCGCAAACCCAGAAAATATCTACCAATTTACAAGTAGCTAATATCAGCATATCCTCCAAAATCCAATTAGTGGCTGTAACCTTGAGTTTTATCCTTGTCCAAAAATACATCTTGTTCCTTTTCGCAGTGGATTTGCACTCTACCCCCTCCCCAGCACACATGCTTCAGTGGCTGACTTTTCCCATCCATGCCAAATTGAAGGCTCTTTTCTGTGAGGTAATTTTGTCTGAATTGCCTGTGCACCCACCCATCCCATCCCAATTTTAGTCCATGGCATCTTGTTTTCAAATTAGCTGCTATCTTAAACACCTTACTGCCTTCAATCTGTTCATTTCAGGATTTCGTTTACCTCCCTGACAATCTCCCATTTTACCTCATTTCTTCCTCAGGCTGCAGAGGCCAGCACAGGCTAATCCCTCTTCATAACCCAAAGTCTAAACCTCCAGAGTATTTAAGATTTTCCTCCATAACACCTTTTCAATTTCAAACCTCTAAGCAATTTTACTAGTGCCCGGAATAGCATGTAATATTTATATTTTTTCAAGTTTCAGTACAGAAAAATAGCCTGTACTTATTTATGGTGTATAATAACCCTTCCATGGAAGTTTGGGGTACTTCCTCCACAGTTGTGGCTCTGTGACTCCTGTAAAAACATTCACAGGTACCATTTTGTCACTTGTTGTTTTAGTAGACCTTCTCCTTGCCATTGCATTGGGAAAAAAAAAAATCCAATTCTCTGAATAGTCCTTCCCCCAATCTCTTCCTCCTCGTGTTTTTCACTTTTTATGTACAAATGTCTACTGTTCCTTCCAGGATACCAATCTCTGCTTTGTCCTTTACAAGCTCCAGAGACAATAAGTGCTGATTGCAAGCAAGATATCTATATGAAATCAGTCACGTGGTCTACCCTTTAGTCCTTTTCTCTTCTTAGGTGAAAAATCAAAGTCCTCTCACATATAATTCACAATGAATGAAATTCACTGCTGAGCAGGCCTACCCAAAGGCTGTGCAATGCAGAATTGCCTTTAAAGCACTGTTTTGAAGGTTTCTGAGAGCTTGGGGAAGTGAAATGTCACCGTGCCAGCCCTTCTGCTCAGGGATGAAATTTCACTCTTTGTGAATTTCAAAGTTTGATTTTTATTCATGTGCCGATTGTTCAAAAGGACTTGACACATGGGTCATACCTATGCATTCCAAGGGTTTGTTTCCTTTTCAGTAGCAAAAATATGTAGAGATACCATTATGCAGGGCTTGGTCCCTCAAAGGACTCAATTATTGATTTACTCATAGATGATTAGCAGAGATAGTGGTTTAAGTTGTAAATGCTGCACTTTTCTGCTGGAGCAGTAGACACAGGTCACTCTCTTACTCCCCTTTGCTGATGGGATGAATCCCAACTCTATTGAGACTTTTAATGCTGACTCCTTCTAGAAAGACATACATTGCAGAAAGGTAAAGATTCTTGACATTATTCTCATGCCTAAAGTTTTTCAAGCAATTCACTTCTGTGGAATTCTGAGAAGTGACTTAAAAGGGGCATTGACTGAAACCCAGAGCTTTGACTCACATAAATGTGTGTGGATGGATTTTCACCAGCTTTTAGCTCAACCACATATTTTACATGAACAAATAGAAGATCCTCTGCACAGATGTAGTTGAGGGATGTTAATGCTTTGCATATTGTTCTTCCCATCCACTCCATGAATGTTTTATTGTTAAGACTACAGCTGCACGAACCTTTCAGGAATCCTAGCCAAGCTCCCAGATTTCTCTTTCAGACAAATAAATTAATGTTTTAGGAACAGGAATGAAAGAAAAGATCCCAACAGTGTAAGGCAGGGTTGGGACTGAGCACCAGGACAGCAGTGACAGCAGACAGCCCTGAAGTTGTCACAGGCCCAAGGGGGAAGGAGGGAGGTCAAGGGAGATGAGCATCCTAAGGATTTCCTTATTCTCTCCATGTGAATGTGTGGAGAATAGGCATTGTTCCTCAGGATCTCACAGCTGGATAAAACCTAAATGGGAACAACTTTAGAGCTCTCCTGCTCCCAACTCCCTTATCAGTGTTTGCTAAGGCCTCACATCCATAAGGCTGAGCTGTAAGGAGCATTGCACAGTTTACATCATTATTATCTGCTAAGACAGCTTTCATAAATCAAAATGAACTTTAAAATTGCCCACATCTATTTAAAATTTTGCAAGGCCTTCCACAGAGAGCGGCAGTAAATATTTCTTCTCCAGCACACCCAAAGAAAGATTTTTACATTGGGCTGTGAGTGGGGGATTTTCCCTCAGCCTTTTCCCCCCTTCTTCAGTTCAAGAGCTGCTCCCAGATTGCAATTTTGGAAGGAGCTGTCTTTTGTGAGCCAGAGATGGTTTACTGGCATGGAGCAGGTCTGCCCCTGCCTTGGAGACCCAGCTGTCCCTGCAGGATTTGTGGCTGATCCCTCTGGCACATGCTGGGCTCTGGATTCCACCTCCCCCGAGGCTCTGAGGCAGAGTTCTCAACCTTGCTCATGCAGTGAATGAGCATTCCTTGGGCTGGACAAATGCTGGAGTCTGAGATAATCTTTGCTTTTATTGCTCCACACTTCCCAGCCCTGATGTGAATGACTCACTCAAACAGTGAATCTTTCAAACAGATTTTATTTGACATTCTGGCACCAGCAAATATGTATTTATGGACTAAGGTGCACCTTTGGCTTTAGCACATGCTGTGAAGCAAAGTTGTCCCTCCTCTAAGCCTTGTGCCAGAGGAGGGATAACTTCCCCACCCACTGCTCCACCAGCCAGGTAGATGCTGTGTCCTGGAGTTAGCACTTCCTCTAGTTATTCACTGTCTTATGTCTTATTAACTGTCTTATTCACTGTATTATTCACTGGTTATACTCTGTATTATTCACTGGTTATACTCTGTTTTAAACCTTGCTGCAGCAGGAGAGTACCAAGAATCAAACACTACAATGGAAATTGTTTATATATGTCACATCCCTTCATCCTTAGTATCAAACTCATTGTTTCCTTCAGGAAAAATTTGCAATATACCAGTGTTGCAATGGAATATTTGGTGTGGCAACCAGAGCTCAGCAAATTTGAACCCTGCAACAATATGGATTATTAATGCCTGGGAAACTCAGTTTGGAAATTTGTTTCCAACCAAAACCTCACAGTGCTTTGATCAAAGCTTGCTCTGCAGGTCCCATCAGGTACTGCCAACCAGCAGACTCCTGGGCCATCCTGGGGGTTCATTTCCTGGCATGAATCAGGCCCTTGTCAGCAGCTGCAGGTAAAACTTTTGAGTAAATTCACTCATATAAGCTAGAACTTGATCAAAACTTCTTGTAAAATCAACAAAGATTGATTTTAGGCTTCAATTGGTGTTGGGTCAATTTATCACTATTCTTAATGTTTACTTTATAGCAATATTGTATTTTTAAAAGCAGCAGGTGTGTTTTTTCCTAGGTTAAATATGTATTGTTTTTGCAACATTTTGGAGGTTTTGACAGACACTAGTTTTAGACACTGTTGGGAATGGCCAGAAGAATACTGAAAATATTTGTTTGTTTGCTGTATTGATTTCAGCAATAAACAAGTCAGTAAAAGCTGATGAAGGAATTCATATATGTTATGTATGAGTTATAGACACTTCCAACATTTTTCTTTCCAACTCACACCTCAATAACATTACAGAAAATGTATTGTGTCAGTTTCATTAGTCTTTGCCTTCTCCTTCCAGAAATATGATGGAGGTATTGATTTTACCAAATTAAAATATAATCCCAATCTTTGGCTCTATGAATTTATCTATATATTTTTTTAGAGTGCACTGGTTTCCTAACTACCATCAATTTTGTCCCCTGACATGCACTTCAAACACAAGTATATAAAAATGATCTATTGGTTTCTCATCTAAGTGGTTGTTTAGAGACATGTTATTGTCTCTGGAGTCTGTAGTTTGGCTAACTCTGATTAGGCAGGCTGGGCCTCAGCTCCATAAGTCTGATGCCTGCTGTTAAAAGGGAGTTGTTCATTTTCTGGCAGTAAATAATGAAATGAAACAAATACAATCTGTAATAGAATCAAATGTGAGCACAATGAGTGCACAATTCAATTTGGATTTAATACAGCTGCTTAATCCTGTTAAGGGGTGCCCTCATGAGAAAGATGCTTTAGCAGCCCAGAGCAGGACTCAAAATGTGAGAAGAGGTTGTTAAAAATGAGTTTGTGGTGCAGGAGGGATGAGGGGGTCGATAAGGGGTGGGAGGGGTGAATCTGCTTTTGCACCACACACCCAAGTCTGATGGAGAGAGTGGAGGGTGCTGAAGTGAGCTCATGGAAACATGGAAAATGTAGCAATTCTCAGTGTAGGAGAATGCTTTATGTTTCCTCTCAATTCTGAAGGTTATCTGAGAGATCCAAGGTGTCAGCAGAGGTATTGCACCTATCTGGATACAATTCACTATTTTTTTGTGTTGTTGCTGTGCTGAAGGTGTCTCACAAGAAGCCAGACTCATCACTACATGAAGCAAAGGAAGCTTCACCTGTGGTAGAAACAGGAAGAGAGAAACGCTAGAAATGAATTGTCACTATACAGAAGTAGAAGCAGTCATTAATTTTTGTGGAGCCATTGTTCCATCTGGGAATAATTGTCTTACAAGAGGCAGCAAGGGACCTATGCAATTATATAATAAATTCTATTTTGCAAGATACAGGCCTTAAACTTAAGTTACATTTTTCCTGCAGGAAATGCATTTATTTTTTTTTTTTTTTTACAGGCACAGAACATCTTCCACCGGAATTCACTGTGGGGAACAGGTGGTGTCTTATCACTCCAGGAAGACAAGGACACACTGTGCCCATAAAACAGACTATGGAGCTAGCTTGGAGGAAATTATCTGGGTTATTAGCATCAGGATGTGGAAAAACACACATTTCTACTTCAGAGGCTGGCACTGCAGAAAAAACTAGGTCACTAAAATCAGCCCCTTGCTATACCATTCCTCAGTTATCCCACAAAGCCACTGTTCTTTCCTGTCTCTCTTCAGATTAACTCCTCATACAAGAGACATCAGCCAAGAAATATTTGCCACCAAGTTCTGGAAATGCAGGTTTCTTTGTGCTCCTCAACACTTGATGTATTCCCCACTTCCCCTGTTTTGAAACAACCTCTCCTGAATCATCCATCTAACCACATTCTTGAAAGTTTTACTAAACTTTATTTGCAGTAAAAGCACAGGCAGAACTGTCCTTGTCCAGTTTATTTGTATCCAATTTGCTGGGACAGTGGTTTCCAACACTTAATATTTCTTTTATTGAACTCTAAAACATTCACCAGACATGTCCAGGTTCCTCCATAGTGTCCATAAATCCATCAACAATGTGCTGTGGTTTACTTCTTTTCTGTGTTCTTCTCAAAAGAAATCTTTATACGTACAGTTTCTGTGGATCCCACACTGAAAACAACTGAACTGTACTGGTTCCTAAACCTGGTTTCCTTGATGGGACAGTGTTCAAATGGTACGGCTGTAAGGTGAAGTTGTGAGGTAAAAGTTCATTCCTTGCTCCTTGCTGTCCAAAATGAGGAAAGTTGTCTCCTCTCCATGTGAGTATTCATGAGCAGAGCATTGGTTAGCACACAGATTTGGCCCAGGAGCAGACTGAGGAC
The DNA here is from genome assembly GCF_014805655.1 of Passer montanus. Lineage (NCBI taxonomy): Eukaryota > Metazoa > Chordata > Aves > Passeriformes > Passeridae > Passer > Passer montanus. Next base: position 4,849,029 of record NW_024372036.1, read on the forward strand.
CTCTGTGCCTGTGCACACAGCCTCTGAGCTGGCTCAGCTGGCTTGTGCTTGGTGTCCCAAGTGTTCCAAACACAATTCTTGAGCGTGGTGCAACAGCAATCATGATAAAACTGCCCTTTTTGCTCAGTGGACCTGTTGTTTTGAGCAGATTTCCTGGCCGTGGATAGAGTTGGGTTCCTGCCTTGGATGCTGTCACTGGGCACTTCCAAAGATCCTTGACTTCTTAGACACTCAAATTAGATGCCTGTTGGAATACTTTCCCACTTCCACTGCATGTCAGGCAAACTCTCCACCTAAGGTCATCTCTGCACATGCACCACCCTTAGTTTTCCCCCCAAAATAAAAAACCTTTCTTTTGATTTCGGTGGGTGATGGTGACATATATCTAGAGTGGAACATAACAAAACTGGTCATCAGAATCAGGGGTAAGTTACCAGGAAAGTCACACAGTTACAACATTTTTTTTCCTCAGTTATGCATGGAGCAGTCTGAAGGGGAAGCCATTGAGGGAGCATTAACATCACATCTCAATCAGCCACTTCTGCAAACCCGTTTTTCAGAGTGAATTCACTTGTCAATGCCTCTTCATTTTAAACTCTGTGTTGATGAGGACGTGTAGATGGAAGGAACTGCACCCTTCAGCCTGGAGAGGTCATGGTAGAGCTGCATTTTGGGTGGCCTGATCCTCAACCAAGTTAAGGGCTCAACAGAATTACAGCTTGACATTGTCATTGCATTGAGGCATTTAGATGGCACCATAAATATACATACTGCTCCAGAGAATGCAGATAGACATATTCTCTGCCCTAAAGACCTCAAAATCTGAATAATGAAGTGAAATTACAACCAGCACTTAATCTATTGAATATCTCTCATTGCACAGCAGACCCTCAGCTACTTTAATAACAAGGTTGTATCACCTAATCTCATGCACTGAATATTTAGTGCTGAATTAAAGAATTGTAGGTATTGAGTGGTTAATACCATTTCTTATCCATATCACATACATACTGAAATAATTTTTACATGGACTGCTGTATCAAGAAACACATTTACTGTCAGACATCCAAGTACAGTTTTCATGTTTGTTATTGTGAATGAGGTACAAATATTGGGAAATAAACCATTGGTGCTCTAACTAAAGGAAGATGTTTGTGGTTTTAATGACGCCAGAAAACAGGGAACAGCTTCTTCCTGACTCTTCTGTCTTGCTATCCAGGGGAACAAAACACAGTTCATCTCTTCTAAGCAGCAGGTCAGAGATTCTGTCCCAGCCTCTGGTGTCATGTCCCCTACAGAGAACATCAAACCCCTTCAAAGAGGTTTTCCTCTGTGGTGCCAAAGTCAGTTCTGATACCAGCTCAGATATTGCCTTTAGGAAAGAAAATAATTCTGTTTCTGAATGATTCCAGATTGCTGGAAAAACTAATTTTGTTCCTGTGTGCGTCCATTAAAAGTACAATTATATCTCTTAAAGAAGGAAATAGTTAGAGTGGAAATGAAAGTGTTATACTTAGCCTACCTTAAAGAAAGAATATCAGATTTTAAGAGTGTGTCCTTAATTGTTGTCATTAATGTAACAACAAACAAAAGCAATTGTCCCAGTCTGGACTTGTCATAGAATGCAGCCAACAATTCTTCTGCTGGTGACTTTTATCTGTTGAATAGAATGTCTTCATAAAACAAGATACGGAGTAATGCCAGTTTCCTCAATGGTCCTTGACAGTCTAGTGGGAAAATTTCAATATCCTAGTGTTCCCAAAGGATATCCTGAAGGACTGGTCTTTTTCACTGCTGTCAAAAACTCTTTTCTGAAGATATGCTAATTTGTGATTGTAGTGTGTGATAAATTTGCTGCTTCTCAGGGGTCCAAACAGTAGAAAAGCTTAATGGCAAATTAAAGAAAAAAAAGCTGAAACTGATGTCAAACTTCTAAATAAAAGGCTGGGGGGAAGAGGTAAAGTAACAGGAGAAATGGACAAGAAATGTGATCCCTGTAAGTAAAAACTGGAAGTCCTTTTTGCTGATTGACATCTCTGCCTGAGGAACCTTGCTAGACTTCAGAGATCAAGGATGGTTGAAGTTTTGCAGGAATACTCTTTCCCTTTTCTCTGAGGTTTTTAGGATGCATCTCTGTGGCACTTTTCCAGCTGTTATGGCACTGAAGAGTTATTCTTCCCTAGCCAGCCATGTGGTAAAAGTACTACATAAATGCCCTGATGCAAGTAGCCAGCTTTTTGTGGTACCCATATCTAAGACATTCATTTAAATATACCTTATTCATTGCTATTCAGCCTATTAACCTTGATTGTAGCCCATTTGAAAGTGTTCCTTATTAAATATTGTACAATATTATATATTGTATATGGGTTATGCTTGCTTTCTTTTGGGTTCGTGGCTGCCGGCAAGCACAGGGTCTCTCTGGGGACCACATATGACACAAATTAACAAAGTAATCACTTAGAGCTGCTTCCAGTGATCCATATCTCCACTGGGATGGGGGAGAAGGCTGGACACCAAGGTATCTGTTTCTTGCTCAAGCTCCCCTGTCACACCAGACCATCCTGCATTTGGCAGGCACTTGTCTATTTCTAATTTTAAAATGTCAGAACTTATTCTTCCTTCAGACAGAAGCAGAAACATAGGTCAAGACTTCCTTTTATTTCTCAAAAGAGAATTCTTTCTTAATTAAGCTGAAACTGATGTCAAACTTTTAAATAGAAAGTTGGGGAAAAGAGGTAAAGTAACAGGAGAAATGGACAAGAAATGTGATCCCTGTAAGTAAAAACTGGAAGTCCTTTTTGCTGATTGACATCTCTGCCTGAGGAACCTTGCTAGACTTCAGAGATCAAGGATGGTTGAAGTTTTGCAGGAATACTCTTTCCCTTTTCTCTGAGGTTTTTAGGATGCATCTCTGTGGCACTTTTCCAGCTGTTATGGCACTGAAGAGTTATTCTTCCCTAGCCAGCCATGTGGTAAAAGTACTACATAAATGCCCTGATGCAAGTAGCCAGCTTTTTGTGGTACCCATATCTAAGACATTCATTTAAATATACCTTATTCATTGCTATTCAGCCTATTAACCTTGATTGTAGCCCATTTGAAAGTGTTCCTTATTAAATATTGTACAATATTATATATTGTATATGGGTTATGCTTGCTTTCTTTTGGGTTCGTGGCTGCCGGCAAGCACAGGGTCTCTCTGGGGACCACATATGACACAAATTAACAAAGTAATCACTTAGAGCTGCTTCCAGTGATCCATATCTCCACTGGGATGGGGGAGAAGGCTGGACACCAAGGTATCTGTTTCTTGCTCAAGCTCCCCTGTCACACCAGACCATCCTGCATTTGGCAGGCACTTGTCTATTTCTAATTTTAAAATGTCAGAACTTATTCTTCCTTCAGACAGAAGCAGAAACATAGGTCAAGACTTCCTTTTATTTCTCAAAAGAGAATTCTTTCTTTCTGAGCAGCCCTATTCTTGACTTAGGCTTGAATTCACCTCACTTCTCTTGATGACATTTCTCTGAGTCTCCTGATTCATACAGGGGATCTGGGGATGCACTGAGCTGAAGGGAGACACCTCTGTCAGATGCACAAAGTTCAGAAGGAGAGGGGGAATCCAAGCTTCTCTGTTTGGAGCCAAAACAAAGCTCTGAGCAATCCAAGTTACTATACAGCCAGGATCCATCTCCTCCTGGGGCCCTGTGGCAGAAGCACAGAAATATCAGTGATGAACCTGTTGCCTCCACGTCACCTCTGCAGCTTCTCCTGTGGAACACACACACCTTTTAGATTCCTAAAAAGGCCTTTATGACTCCAGCTCCAGCTGGAATGACCAAAACAACCAGTCTGTGTCTAAGTGGAAGTGGAGGTGAGAGGAAGAAAGCAGAACAATTGCTTATTCATGACATTACAGGAGTGTGTAAAGGAGCATCTCTGGGCAGCTTCACTGCTCCATCTCCCTCCAATCTGACAGGCAGGGAGGCTTGGTACATGTGTCACAGAGCTGGCCAAATATTTGCAATCCCACCCAGAAAAAAGCACGAGAGTACAGCTTTTTGCCAATGCTGGAAGCTTGCCAAGCTCTGTGGTATTTAAGCAGTCATGACTTTGTCTTCATCTGCACAGATTAAATATGGATGTGTGTATTAATTATGTAAATGTGAAACTGCAGATCTCAATCAAGCAGAGCCAAGGATACACTATCCTTTGCAAGTGCTGATTGATGCCATACACACAAGCAAAACAGAGACCAGTCAGCTCATTGCTATGTATATTCTGGAGAGGGGAGGGAAGGAAGAAGGGAAATTTGGAAGTAAACAGTGTTTTGTAATGAGTGGAACCATAAATGCAATAGCTTTCTGCAACACCTAATAGTCTCTACTCAGCAAAATAGAATGCTTACTTAGCAGAAGACAGCTTTAGAAGATGGTGAAAACACATATTTAAAGAGAAATTAACTCTATGAGCTTTAGTAAAGACACACAACATTTTGAATCAAGGTTTGAGGCTGGGCTCTGGTGTAACATGGTGGAAGCACCTGAATTTTCTGTAACTTCATGTAAATCATGACCAAGTATATGGGAATCAGTGGTACTATGTCAGTGGAAGCTTTATGTTGTGGGACACAGGATGGATAAACTCTCCAGGTTTGGCTTTGTGATGGGTAACATCACAAATTCAGACCTATTTGTCTGTGTGCTTATTTCTAAGCAAAAGTGTATGATGCAGGCTTTAAAGGAAGGTGAATTGGATTGTGCATGTGAAATTTCCATATTCCTGTCAATGCATACAAAAAATGGTGAGTTAGAGAAACTTCACCCTGCAGCCAAAAACTTGTATCCATCTCCACTAAGAGCTAAACAGCACTACCATGTTTCCTGGATAACCTTTTCCCTGACCTAATTTCAGCCTTCAGCACCTGAAGGGAACCTGCCAGAAACTTGGAGAAAGTCTGTTTACAAAGGCATGGAGTAATAGGAAAGGAGGAATGATTTTAAACTGAGAGTAGGTTTAGATTAAATATTAGGGAAAAGTTTTTCCTGTGAGGGTGGTGAGGCATTGGCACAGATTGCCCCGAGAAATTGTGGATGCCACATCCCTGGAAATGTGCAGGTCAGGTTGGATGGGGTTTTCTGGCGGTATGAATGCAAGGGGGATTTTTAGGTGAGATAATTGTAATCTATATTCTAAATAGGTGAGTTAGGCAGGAGAGTCAGCTGCAGGTTTGGGATCAGCATCCAGCCCGATCTCTGCTGCTCTTGTGCTGCTCCTTTCCACCCAATGGATCCAGGTCTGGAATTGGGGCTGCTCTGCCCCCACTGTGGGATGTGGGAGCTGGCAGGGGATGCCCTGGCACCCTACACGTGGCTGTACAGCTGCAATGAGAGGTGTCAGAAATCCCTGGAATATCTAAGTAGACTGGTAGCACATGAATGCCTCTCTGATAGTCATAGATCTTGGACATGCAGAAGGCTGCCTTTCTACACACATTCCCTTTGTCATGTCTATTTTAGCTGGATTTGAAACTGTCTCTCTAGACCCCTTCCCTTTTTCACTTCTATCTTAGCTGACTTTTTATCCCAGAGCTGAAAATCTATGGATAGAGAGAAGCCATTCCAGGAAACAGCTTTTCCTATTGAACTGGCTTGGGGATTGAAAGCCAGCACACACATTTAAAGGTCTTCTCTCTTGAGAACCTGTGAGCTTTCTCAGTTTCAACTTCCAAAAACTTTTCCAGTCCATATGTGAGAGTAGAGCTGGACAGAGACAGCACTGCCTTAAGAGAGATGCATGGCAGAGGGTTGGCTCCAAATTATTTTAATGTCTCTTCCAACCCAAACCATTCCCTGATTCTATGATTCTTAAGACTCCCTTTAAGTACCTTATCTGTCCACTTATCTGAAAAACTCTACACTGTGAAACTTGGTATTTCTGCTCTTGAAATGAACTTTCTGTTGATTTAAATCTATCATAGGTATTACTTACTGAGGTCTCACTTTCTTAACTACCAAAACCTGTCCTCTACACCAGCAGCTCTAACCTTCCTGTGATTTGGTGTCACTGTCAGAGCCTGCACTGGCAGCTCCCACATACATTTGTTTCAAGAAGGAGAATTTGGGTGTTCAGATCTTGAGCTGCATGTTTCAAGAACCTTTGCCAGGTGTTATGTTTCTGCCTTCATTCTGGTAGGTTCTGTATCTGTGCACTCAGCAATTCATTCCCTTTCATGTCATCTATTCACTCACATTTTTATAAAATTAAATGGACTTAAATTAAATAAAATTGACTGGTCTTTCATTTGGCTGAAATGGAAATTAAATCCTGAGAAGCAGATAAAGCAAAGTGGCATAGAGACTACATGAATTACTATTTAACACCTAAAGCTTTAATGTGACCATTTTAAAGTGTTTCTAAATTATTTTTTAAATTATCTAAACTTGACAACAAGGTTTAAGTCATAGCCTTTCTGGATTTGTTAGACATAAACAACAAATTACATATAAATATATATCCACACACTTTTTAAATTCACTTCCTGCTCACCTGGAGCACAAGCTTTAGCCTAACTTTTACTCCTGAAGTCTATAAAACTTTATTCAAAGGTCAATTTAAAAAAAATCATTAGGAAACCTGGTCAAGTGACAAGCTTGTAACAATTTGAACAGTATATCTCTTTGACCTCTGCCCACGCTTCTTGCAAACCTTGAAACACCGTGTCAGGCTTGAGATGCAAACGTCAATGGAGTGGAGTGACAGTGATGAAGAAGTGTGTGACAGGACTGCTTACCTGTGGCTGCACTGCAGATGAGGGGCTCAGCACTCAGCTTTCCTCAGGAAGGGACAAGCTGGTTTAGTGTGCTAACCACAAGCACAAGTTTGAGCCTCAGGTCTTTTATGAAGTGCCATAACTGCTTCTCTAATCATAGTTCAGTCTCAATTCTCTGGACTAAGTGGCCACCTCTGCCATGTGTTTTGTACAATTAAATTCTGTCCTCTCAATGCCTTTTTTTTTCCAGTGTAGATGTGATATTGTCTGGAAAGGACAGGGAAAACATGGCAGCAAAAACAAATGGATTGGATGTAACCTTTAATTATTTTCTGATACCAGACTGCATCAAGAAGGTTTTGTTTGTTAAAATTTAAAATTTGAAATTAATTTTCTGCTGCCAGCCTGCAGAGTCCATGTTAGGTCATTATCTACCTACCTTGCCCCATATTTTGTTATTTGCTCTCTGGTTTGAATCTGTGACCTATTCCCAAATGGATAGAATCTCATTAATAAAAATCAAAGAAAAATCCCAGCAACCTGTCAGATTAGAGAGACTGGGGAGGTTTTTTTCAGAGCTGACAAAGAAGTCAGAACACAAGCAGAGAAAGTGAAACTCTTCTCTTCCTGGTTTTTTATTCCAGGTCAAACTGTCTCATGGGAAAAATACTGGGGAGAAGCTGTGTATCCTGCTACCTCAGGTCTCCTTCTGAGGAAACAAAACATTTCAGCATTCTGTGCTTTCAGTGCACAAACCAGCTGAAGATTTTTGTCCTTTCAAATTCTTGCAGAAGCTGGAATGACCTTGATATCTTTTCTCTGTGTACTTATACATATTACATGTCTGTGTGTAATAAATACAGTTTGAAGCTGTTGTATTTAATATTATGGCATTAAGGAGTCAAAGTTGAGTTGGGAGAAAATTCACCCTGCCCCTCACATGCAGCTGAAATCCACACCACAAAAAGAGCTGAAAACATTTACCTGGGAGTCCTGGAGCATAAATGAGACATTTGTGGTTTTGTCACCATGGAGATGCAATTGCTGCTAAAGCTCTTTGCTTTCACTCAGCCTTCTATATAATAAGTGTGGGAAAGGTCACAGAGACACAGAAAAAGAGAGGGAAAAACCTGCGAGGAATGTGAGGGGTGCAAAATGGCCTGAGAAAAAATAATGTGGATCAAAAATGTGTCCTTTGCCTATAATAAACAGTAAAAAGAGGTAAATAAAGATTCCCACTCCTTTTGTACCCAAAAATACTATTGTTTTTTTCCTTAGAGAGCTTTACATAACTAAAAATTTTGTGCTACCAGGTCATAGAAGAGAATGGTAATAGAAAGTATAATATATAAAAAGGCTGCAATATTTTTAATAGATAAATGAATAGGTGAATATATTATAGACATAAAGGGCACATCTTAACAAGTCCTGGCAAAGTCTCATAGGAAAGTGAGTGTTAAATCAAGGTTACCACTGCATGTGATTACTCAGTTTGACCAGGTATGTCTACAACTTCACACTTTCACTTGCACTTATATTTCTTATGTGCATCCTGGGAAGCTTAAAAGTTCCTCTCCACTTAACTTTAAAAAATCTTTAAAGATAATTAAATTAAAATGTGTTGGGGAGAATTAGGGAGTTAATCAAAGATAAAATACAATCAAGATTTTTCTTGGAAAGTATATCAGGAATTGCCCAGTTACACTTGGATTTTTTTTTTTTGTATCAGTAGCTTTTTTATTGCCAAACATATTCCACAATACAGCCACACAACAAGTGTTCTTGAATAATGTGATTGCATTTCTTCATTTGTAATAACAGAAATGAAAATAGTAAAATGGAAATAGCAGGAGCATCACCTCTAAGTAATAAAATGTCTTTCCTCTATTGTGTTCAAAATCCCATTTATTTCATTTGCTTCAGGTCATATATTGAAAATGAAAAATTGGCAGAAATCTTTGCAAATTTGAAACTCAACCCAAAATCTGTTAAATACAATTGTTGCTGTTTGCATTAATTTGTTGATTCCAGAAAATTTAGTTTTCAGCACATGATAAAGCCTTGATCACCTGCTTGTGGCTGTTTTTTTGCTATTTTCACATAGATGAAATGCTTTTATCCCTACAAGGGACAAGGATTCCCCAACCTGACAAGCAAACAGTTCCAGTTTTTACAACACATAATTATGTACTATAGTTCTCCACACAAAGTTAGCAGATTTTAACCTTATGCTCAAGGATTTGCCATGGTACAACTAGATGATTATTAGGTTTATTTTTTGGATTATCTTGAGGCTTATTGTTTGGATTATCTTGATAGTTTGAAGCCTTATTAGTGCTCTTCAAAATTAACACAGCGAGTACAGGACAGGCAGATGTGTTTGTTTATTCAGGAACATGTGAACTTCAAGTGAAGTTGCTTCAGAAAAATCTGTCAGATGCTAACAAATTTTACCAAACTGGAGAACTTCAGGGCTTTGCATTTTCTCCCCTTTTCTGACTTTAACAGGTTTTGTGTGGCTGGATTTTCTTGCTCTGCCATTTCCTAACTCTGTGGAACTATCAGTTTACAACCTGAAATCCTGCATGGGGGGCTAATAAATTCACATCTCTTGTCAAATCAAATGTGCTTGAGGTTCTGGCATATTATTAAAGGCAGAGCACCTTCAGCCACAATCTCATTTCTGAGAGTGTGCAGAACAGAAACTGGCTCACACAGTTCTAATGCATATTAGGTGACTGAAACCTCCCCATCTGCCTGTGTGCATGCTGATTACATTAATTGGAGCATCTGCAATTGGTTTGTTAGAAAGCAGAGGTATTACCTGCCTTCTCTCTGTTATTTTTTAATGTGGTCTGAGAGCAGGTTTTTTAGGAAGCTCCACATAAACTGAGGTCTGCTATGATTGTGTCTCCTGACCTCTCCTCATATCCTCTTGGGCTCTAAATCATTGTCCTTCAAAATGAGGCTTTTCTGTCTGATGTTAAGGTATGCTCTGTGCAAAGGTGAGAAAGCTCACCCCAATTAATATAAAATTTTAGTTTCTAATACCCTTAATGACTACTGTCTTGGACTCAGTTGTGTTTAAAATCTCCTGTCTCCTGAACAGCAACAAATCTAAAAACTTTTTGGTAGAGAAGCACCTGAAGAGAAGGGTTTGCAGTCACTGTTTATGTATTTGTGTGTGTGTTAATAAAGTCATGACAGCTTAAGATGAGAGTTTTGCACCAAATAAGAACAATATAGGTTATTAATGTTAACAATACTAAAATGGGAGCAATATTTGATTGGGAAAATGTGGGGAAGAACTCTTTGATGTGTGTGCAGTTAATTCACCCGTGCCAAAACTCTTGTCCTGCACTCACCAGGTGCAGATGTGGTCTGCATTCAATCTGTGTTTCTCCAGAGAGAATTGTCACTCTGGAGTTTTCCAGCTACATGTGGGTTCATACAAGATCAATCAGGTTACAAGCAGTCATTTCTGGATTGTGCACCATTTCAAATTCTTCTGTGACACATAGAGACAAACAATTCAATCACTGGAAGAATATCAAACTGTGTATCAAAATACCTAAGATCTGAAATAAATAATTGCAAATCATTCCCTTTTTCTACTTTAGCTAAACAATATATCCATTAAAAAGCTGACAGCTTATTCAATGTTGAGGGGAAATAATGTTAATGATGTTTGAATGCTGCCAAGTATTGATGCGGGAAAGGCTTACTAAGCATATTCCATGATCATTTCTGAATTATTCAAATAACATTTCTTGTTTGCTTGTCTAGGAGATCAGATCTTGCTGCAGTCTGCTGTAGAGTGCCATGGCACAGTATGCCTGACAGTCAGGCAATTACACCACTCCTTTCTACCACTGTTGCTGTTTCTTACACGGAGCAGGACAGTGCATGGTGGGAGGAAATGCTCATTTCTGGGCCAGAGTTCTCCCTCTGTGTGTTCATACTACAACAAGCAGAATCCCTGGGGTAAAACTCACCACAAATTCTGTCACAGTGGAAAGGAAATGCTCCAAAAGCGGCAGGATCAGCTCTGCTCTTGCTCTTTGAGGACGCCTGCACAGAGTGGGGCTGCTGCTGGGGCCAGCTGTTCATGAGTTCCCAACAGGCTTTGGTTCCAGATCCCAATCTACTGCTTCTAAAGAAGAACCTAAATTTCTCTCTGTTAAATTTCTCCCTGTTAAATTTCTTCCTCCCAACACCCAGCAAAGAGTGTGGAGAACAGAATCAATGTCCCTCTCTCAGACACAACTTGGAGTCCATGCAGGATGAGGAGTCAGGAGCACTGGACTTAGAAACCAACCACCCCTAAAAATCAGAAAAGCACATCCCTTGAGCTTTAAATTGGCTCCCCAATGTCTGAATGATGAGAAAATTATATGTCTTTTTTTAAAAAAAACTAAAGAGAAAGAAGGAAAGAGGAAAAAATTAACCCCAAAGCCATACACCATCAGAAAAGAAAATGTACCCAGGGTATTGACATTAAGGAGGAAAATCACCATATTTACACCATCCAGTTCTATTTTCCTTTGCAATATATACATTTTGATGATGATTATGATGATCATTGCTGTCATTATTATTCTTTCCCAGGAAACTCTTTCAGCTACTGATATTCTGTGCCAGATTGAATATGCTTTTCATTGTTTTAGTATAGGGTATTTAGTAATTATAACATCTATATTCAGTGTTACCTACACTCTCTGGAATAGATTTCTTGTTCTTTTGTAGAGTCAGACCTTCCTGCAGTGTGTTTCTACCTTTCCAGTAAATAAGAGCATCAGCTCTAGCATTGCCTCTTCAGCTTAATTTCCACAGAAATCTGGTGTGGTGCAGGAAACAGAATGTGCTCTTTCTCCCTCGGTAAAAGATAGTTTGTGCTTTCTCCTCTTTAGTGTCTGTTAAGGTTTTATTGACAAAATGGAATCTCATTATGCTTTTTCTCAGTGAGTTTCCTATTGACTGGAAGGTCTGAAATATTTTTCTATTTTCCTTTCCTTCTTTTCTCTTCCTTTATTTATCTCTTTCTCTCTCTCTCTTTCTCCCCTATCATTCATAATCTAATAGATAAAACTTTCTTACAAATGAAACAAAAAAAATACAGACTTTCATTTAGAAATACAAGAAAGTTAAACTTTTGAGGGATATCTCAGGGTCAGCAACAAATTCTTTGAACCTAGGATGAAGATAATTCTAGGATGGGAAGAAGGAAGAGAAAGGAAAATATATGGAATGGAGGGAAGACATTTACACAGCACAATTCAGTGACATGCTCTGGGATTTTGAAGGATCTTGGGACCTACTTTCTAACACTATGAATCTTTTTTGTTTTGGAGAGAGGTAACAACTGCACCAAAGAGTTTACCAGAGCTGATAAGAACTGGTCTGCTTGCATGTTCAGGCAGACAACTACATCCTAATAATTTTGCCCAGTTCTAGTTTTGGTCTTGCAGCACAGAATTTGAGTCTTCTTTATGTACATCTCACTACAAAAGCTGAGAACAATATATTGTTATTTCTACAGCATAAAATGTAAAGTAACATACTGATGTAATAATGCCAATCCAATTTACTGACATTTTTTAAAGAGTTTGCATGGAAATTATTGATACACAGTGATTCCAAAGGCTTTGTAGATCCTCTACAGAAACCCACAGTTCCTGCCCACTTGGCTCAGTCATTTTTCTTGGGTCATGCAGTATGCAAGACTGTGAGCTTGATTTATTTATTATATTGAAATAATTTTTCCCATTTTCCTCTTCACTGGACAGCTGAATTCCTAAGAAAGACACAGCAGAGGCACATCAGTTATTTTCTCAGCTGCCAGATAAATACATCTTCACTTTAATGTGAAAATTCCAGAAGATGTATTATGTATACAAATATGTTACAAGCTGTGTCTTGACACACGAAGAATAAGATCCGTCTGCTTGCCTGAGGTTCTCCCAGCCAAAGTTGTTTACTTCCTTCCAGCTCTGTCTGGCTCTTGCAGGGAGAGAGTCTCTAATCTACATCCAAAAGACCCTTTGTTCTGGATGTCCTCATTCCCTGGCAGAGGAGGTCTCTGCTCCCTGCTCCGAACAGCGCAGAACAACAAAGCTCATGCTCCCTGTGGAATCCATCTGTATGAATTTATGAGTCCTGTACGAGGCCACGGAACGAGAAATGTTTATTTAGATACATTGCACTTCGTTTAATAGTTGGACAAGAGTAACAAAAGGACAGCCTGTCACTGGAATAAGGGGAAGGCACTTGCTGCTCAACTCAAATGACCAGTACAGAAACTGCTGGAGAGATTCCCTGACAGAGAGCAACTCAAGTCCTGATGGCCTGAACATCCAAGAAATTGATGGAATGAGGATGAAACATAGCAGTTAATTGTAAACCTAAAAAAAAAAATGCTGCTATGATGAACCATCCATCAGGAGCTGTGTTTTCTTCATGCAAATGAATGTGATACTTCTACCTTGTCTATCCTGAGCACAGGAAGTTGATGGAATGAGGATGAAACACAGCAGTTAATTGTAAACCTAAAAAAAAAAAATAATGCTGCTATGATGAACCAGCTATCAGGAGCTGTGTTTTCTTCATGCAAATGAATGTGATACTTCTACCTTGTCTATCTGAAACTTGAAAAATACCATCTTCCCGAGTTTAAGCATCTTGCAAGACAAACAAACTGAGAAATGTACATCCAACCTAAAAAACATCAATGAATACCAAGAATACTTTGTTAACAGTCAAGTCAATATCCTGCCAAGAAGCCACCACAGACACAAAAAACGGACTGGTTTGACCTAAAATCCACCCCAGCTATCTATTATATACCTTTCCTATTTCCCAGGATATAGGAAAACAACAATAATTAATTTGACTAAAAAGTGAGAAACAGGAGAACAATGGAATTAAATAATCAATAAAATGTTTTGCAATTTTAAGAATGTAGAACTTGGATCATTGAGTCTGGAGCAAAGGAGCCTCAGGGGAGCTCTTATTGCTCCCCAGACTATCTGAAAGGAGATTGCAGCCAGGGGGGGGTCAGTCTCTTCCAAAACAACAAACAGCAGGACAAGAGGAAATGGCCTCAAGTTGTGACAGGGAAGGTTTAATTTGGATATTGGGAAAAAATTTATTCACCAAAATGGTTGTCAGAAATTGAGACAAGTTGCCCAGGGGAGTGGTGGGATCACCATCCCTGGAGATATTTAAGTGCCACTTAAGTGTGGCACTTGGAGACATGGTTTCGTGGTGAACACGGCAGTGCTGGGTTAATTGTTGGACTGGGTGATCTTAAAAGTCTTCTGCTTTAATTCTACTAAATGCAGGCATCATGTATTGATTGAATACATGATTATAGTTTTGAAAACAGGATTATAGTTTTGGCTGATAAAGATTACTGTGTTGATATGATAGGTTTGGGTTTCTTCAAGGCATTTGACTTATCAAGAGATGACATTTTGGTTAAAAAGTTCATATAATATGGAATTAACAGAACACATATAAGATGGTTTAAGAATTAGTCATGTCACATCTCAAAAGGTAGTTGTTATAGCTGGGGTATCAGCAAGTGAGATTGTTTCCTGCATTATCCTAGGAAAACAATTTTTTATCTAATGCTGCTTAATATTGTGATCAGAGACTTAGCTGATTTTTTATTTTATTTTTTCAGACCATGAACACACAACTGCATCACCCCACTCCCACAGAAAACTAAAGCTGACTGGTATTAGGACTGATTTCCTCAGTTAATCTTCCTTTGTCCCCTGGGAAGGAGTCCACAGATTGACAGGTTTAAGACCTTTGACTGGGACAACACTAAATCTTTCCTTCTAACATTTGTGAGCAGCGCTGGAATGGTGTAATATTTAATAATGAAAGCAGACTATTGGCACAGTCTGGTCCAATTTCTTTGGTTAAATACAGGAAGCACCAGAGAATATTGAATGTTAATGCATTCACATGCAAGGAACAGCAACTGAGAACCAGAAATGATTTCTTCAGAGAGAAGACTGTCCTGGAAAGGATATGTAGGTTCATTAGCAGTGCTCTGTTGTAAGAGCTGACCTGATATTTGATTTCATAAAGGGGTTTAGAGAGCAGCAGAAGGAGCAGAAGGAGGGAGAATTCTTGTTTGACAAGACTAAATGAATTTCTGAATGGAATGGCTGACACTCCTGAATGCAGAAAACACTGCAATGTGTCTGGCTGAGGCATTGTGCTATTGTGCTCAAGATCATTCTTACTATCACATTTTAGAAGAACAAAATGTTTGAGTTAAAACTCCTTTCTCATATTCTTTGTGGTTCATATTGTTAAATAAGCCAACAGCTGCTCACTGTGCTGGCTCCCAGCCACAACTGTTCCTAGGATGATTTGCAAGCGGCAATCCCAGTTGTAGGATAATTTCTTTACAGCAAGTCTTACAGACTGGGAAAATGGCAACACCTTCTACAGAGGGAGTGATTTACGCAAAATCTGCTTCCTACCACAAAGAATTTGTAAAGACATCACTAAGGTAAAAAAGATGAGTAAGCCCAGCACCAGGACTCAGGTTATGGCAGGAGCCTCCAGCAGAAACCCTAAAGCACAGTTACAGTTTCTCCCATCACCCAGGCTGCACTTCCAAGACTTTTTTGCTGCAGGTTTTCCAGGTTGCCCTTGAAAGCTCCTCAGATGTCCCTTCTGGAGCCTGCTGCAGTCCCTCCTCTCCCCTCATGCATCATAGACCAGTTTTGGGTCACCTGCTGCTCCCTCCCCAAACTGTGCAAGAAAGTGAAAGCTGGCACAGTGCAGTGAAGAACTGGCTCCCTTGTAAAAATCTACTAAAACATAATCTAACATACAGCGCAGGGAAACCTGGGCACTCTGATGTACATTGGGCTGTAGCTCCCTGAAAGAGCCAGCAATGTCCTTCCTACCCCAAGGAACCCTTTCATCCATCTCAACCAAAGCATGATAGCCAAAATTCTTTGACCTGATTACTCATATTTAAAGCACTTCCTTTGATCTCTGAGAATCTTTCTCCACCTCTACCCACCCAAGTAATTTCTGGAGAAAATTTGTTCGGAAAATTTGTTCAGAAACTGGTATTATGCTCATGTCATACAAAAAGCACAGACTACTTACCCAGGCTGCTGGGCTGCTCACTGCTCACTGATTTCCCCCACTGTGTGTATTTCTGTTTGGGAAATAGATCTTGTGCACTGTAATTCCCTTTTAACAATCCTTTGTATATTAATGAGGTTAGAGTTAATCTATCATTTGCAAATGGCCTGCTGCGAATCAATAAAGTTTTCATAGGAAATAACAATCCAGCTGGGATATTATTAGAGAAAAATTCAGAAACATTTTCAGGCAGAATAGTATGATAAAAGTGCTTCTGTTGTTGCTGTCCTAGTGATAGGGAGCTGGGAGGAAATGTCCCAGCAATCATGTTCCAAAAAGCAGGGTTCCTGTAGGGTTATCACTAAAAAGCTGTGTAGTCCTACAAGTCCACTTGGCTTTCATCTTAGGTATTAAAGAAGTTTTGAAAATATTTTGATGCCTCAGGTTTTCGCTTTTATAATTTTTGGATTCTGTACTGCTTTGCTGTGTAGTTCTGAGCTTCATATTAGGGGATGGTGAGCTCTCTTCACAAAGTAGAGAGAGAAAACAATTCCTTCTCTAGCTGGGGACCAAGGACAAATGATCCAAATCTCAGGCCCAAGAGCACAACTGAAGAGAGAAGAACAAGAAGGATGGGACATCATACCCAAAGCTATAACAGGACAATTAACTCCAATATGCAAATGAACCAGAACTTATAAAAGTGAGAGACCCCGTGAGCAGTTGTGCATTTTGTGACCATTTTGGTTCATCTTGGGTGTAGCCCTGGCTGGGCTCTTATGCTGCCCATGACGTATCCATTGAGGCCTTTTAATAAATTCTTTATCCTGCCTCTTTTCCAGATCAGCCTCCACAAGCCATCAGTATTTATTTGGAAAATCAAAACACCATTTAATCTTCTGCCTCCCATTCATTTTCCTGGCCATTTTTTCCTCAAAACAGTCCCGTTTTAATGGCAACATGGCCTCCAAGGGTAGGATCCCTCTCCAGTTTCACTCAGTGCTGCAGCTGATTGGAAGATGCAATTCAACAGAGGAGGGAGCACCACATGGGCAAGCTGTAACTAGAACAGGCATCTCCAAATACTTGATCCACGTGAGAAATTCTGAGCTCACCACATTTGGCTTTAATTTCCTGTCATTTCCTCTCATGGCCCAGATGTTAATACTGAATTTGAATTAGCTGGCTACCTCTTGTAGTGAATATTAGAGACAAAAGACTGGTGTGGAGAAGGCTGCTGGCTTTTTCTCTTGTTGCAAGGTGAGCCAGCACTAAAGAAAGGCAGAGAGGGTAAGAGAACCAGGCAGGGTTGGAACAACATCACAAAGACATGGAGATTTGCATTACAATTCAGCCAAATAAACAGTGGTTTCACCCAGGTTTGAAGGCACTGTTGAGAGTTCATCCTGTGGAACTGAAACCATCTGTTCCCTTTAACAAGGATACATTCAAGAATTGAGGAGCTGGAGTTAGGGAGTGACATGCATTTTAAAAAGGAAAGTACTGCTTGAAAATTACCAGAATTGAAAATAGTCCTGCTCAAGACTATGTGCCAAACAAGGCACATGTAAATTATGTCTCCTCTACTGATGCTGATCTGAATTCTGAATTCAAACTTGCTTCTACATGCAGTAATTAAGGTTGAACCACTTGGAAGCCTCACAGTGTGTACAAATAGGCAGGTCTAGACTAACCCTTTCCCTATACTCTGACCAGCAGAGCAAAGCAAAAATCTAAAAGTTGGGAATGACAGACTTCAAGATGCATGTGAGAGCTTCCTCTATCCCTAGGAGAGTGTGCATTAGGATATACTCTCTAATTACAGGGACATTTATTATTTTCCTCTAGCACCCTTGCCTTATTCAGTAGCAGAGATCAACTTGATTATTCAATGAGCAGTAGTTCACTATTTTACTCCTTTGCCATTCTATGCCTACTGACAGACTATACAACATAAACACTTTCCAGCCCTGTCTGGAAGTCAAAAACTTTAATTTTCTCATGAGGATTTCTATTGTGTTCCAGATTACATCAGAGTGCTCCAAAAACTTCCTCACACTATGCCCCATTTATAAACCAGGCACTGAGGCAAAAATGGTGGAAAGTAAAAACTCTGCCCTTGGCTGCCCTGTTAGCTATGTCTAAAAGGTGGGGTCTGCATGTTCCACACTGAAGCCTGTCACAGGGTTTCATCCCGACCAGGCAACACCCTGGAGACCAAAGAAGATCCCACCAGATTTCTTCCCTGAGAAAACCTCTTGCCCGAGGAGATACATCAAAGTCCTGCTCTCAGAGAGACCCAGGGCACTGCCAGGATGCACAGCACACCTGCAGCACAGTGTTAACCATGATGGTGTGGGGTTTTTATGTTTTGAATGACTGGATTTAAAACCAGCTCCAGATGTCCCAGGAAGGTTCCATCAGTTTGTGTTGGAGCTGTGAGTCCAAGCCTTTTCTGCAAAACAGACACAAGGACACCAGCTTGGCAGACAGCTGGGAAAACAGGAGCTCACTGTTGATGATAATCTGTAAAAAATAAAAAATAAAAAAACTTTACAAAGGTATTTGGGCAACAAATATGCAGTGAAACACTGGGCGTGATTTCCAAAATCCACTTGGCAATCATTGTAAGCAGCAATCTCCTCTTTGGGACCCCTAAGTGCTCAGAAATCCGGTCCTAAGTGGTTTGCCAACATTATACACAAATTCTGAAGCAGAAGAAAAATCTCGTTCCTTGAAAAGGCCTTGACCTATCCTAGCAATAACAGACCCATAAAAGACAAAATGTGACATGACTAATTCTTAAGCGATCTAATATGTGTTCTGTTAATTCCATATAGTACAAACTTTTTAACCAAAATACCATGTGTTTCTAAGTCAAATGCCTTGAATAAATTTCAATTAGGCCTGAACGGTCCTTGGTTCCTTCCCAGTTCATTCCCTTGCCTCCAGGCTCTCCTTCCTCAGGGAAGGATCAACTATTCCTGAATTATGTCTGGAAGCTATTTTTGCGACTGTTTATTAACACAGAATGATTGTAAAGCTGAGTCATTACAAAGAACAATGAAGTTAAATAAGGGCTTAAGAGCAGAAGTGAGAAATATTTCAGGTCCAGCCTTCCAAACAGCTTGACTGTGAAACACCTGAAGTTTTTTTCTTTCAATCTAATGAATACACCGAGTGTAATCTATGCACTATTCTTTCCTTTGAATGTGGTTCAGTAATCCATGGACTTTGAGGCTGATTCCCAATGGCTGAAAATTATATAATGTTCCATCCATATCATGCTCTACATAGATGAGCCTTAAAGGTTGCACAGCATTAAGGAAACAGACTTCAGACACAGCACAAATCCCATGACTGGAAATTACCTCTGTTTAGTTTAAAGTTGCTAGAGTATGAAGTTTATTTTCACAGCAGAAACAACAAGCAAAGGGGCTTTAGGGGAAAATCTGAATATCTGCAGAGTAGGGACTGATTAGGTCGGGAGGAAAAGAGCCAGATGAGTCCCTCTTTTAGCAATGTCCAATGTGGTGTGTGATGAGGGTCAGATAATGGGATATTAATAAGACTGCTGAACAGCTTATTTTCCCCAGCATCCCATGCAAGGCACTTGCCTCTATCTGTGCTTCAGCCTCCCATCAGCTGGACTTGCAGTGGCTTGGCTGACTGACCTCAGAGATGCACACAGGGCACCTACTCTCAGGGTAGCTGCATAAAGCTGGGGAGAATAAACTGCTAGTGCAGAAGTGCCAAAAAGTGGCTAAATGTTAGGGTACAAAGACAAGCACTGAAGAGTGCAGTGATACAGTAAAGAAAGTCATCTATATCTATATATACAGATATGGATGGATGCACATACACACACCTATAGGTATTGATTCTATCTTACTGTCTGCAGAAGATAAATAGCGAACAACATTTCTTCCTGAATTTTCATTCTACAAAGTGCCTTTTCTGTTTCTATAGCAACTTCTGCTGTTTGTAACTTGTGGTTCACGCTAAAAATAACCTTATTTAAAAGGGAGAAGATTCTAAAAAGTTAGAATAATTGGAAAAGATGGCAATTTTAAAATGAAATAAAGTCACAGACTATGCTTAATAAGTAGCCTGTTCACCATAAGAAGCACTGAATGTGACATCCATTATGTGACTTATAAAATAAAAATGGGGCTTTTATTAGTATGTCTCAGGTTCTTTGTTACAACCTGAGTTACTGCCTTTTGAATGACTATGTAATATTCTCCATCAGAAATTCAGCCACTTGGTAATGACTACCAAAGAGTTCCACCTCTAGACATACTTGTCTTTCTGGCATGGCACCTACAGACTGCAGCACAATAAATGTCATTAACATGCTCCATTCTCACCTGCAGGGGGTGTAGGAAGTGTCCCACATCACGTGAAACCACATTTTGAGTAGAGGAGCTTTAGCAATGAGCAGCAAGATAAACTCTGAAGGATACTACTCATTTTATCTTCCTTTAAATGAAGAGAAAGTTTTTTAATGGGTCATCTTTCAGCTCCAGGTGATAAAGGTCTGAAGCTGCTCCTCCCCTTGCCATTAAAACTTTATGAATAAACATGGTTTTGAAGGGTGATTAGCCTTCTTCTCCATGCTGTGTTGCTGTAGTTTGGGCAGTGTAAAATGTTTTACAATATTTTGTATTCACAGAGAGTCCCACATTCAATACAAAAACCACAGCCATGAACTTTATGGCTGCAGAATTGCAGTACAACAAGCAGAGCAGGAGGAATGTCCTTGCACAGGGCTCATGGCCCTCACTGATTTCTCTGCTCTCTTCTCCACACCATGCCCCAGCAGTGGCCCCACCTCTGTGAAACAGAAATTACCTGGTGTGGGACATGGACAGAGCAGCTCCATCCTCACCTCGGGTCTGTGCCTAAGGACTTCCCTCTGGAAAGGAAGAGGAGGAAGGAATTGCAAGAAAAACGGGCAGCAACGAGATCAATTTTGTTAATAAGCAACTTCCTTCTTTTGTGCCATAGCCAATAAAAAACAGTGAGTGCAAGAGTGAGGCACTGATCACCCTTGCTTTAAAATACACTGAAGGAAATCTGAAAGACCTCAATTTTATTTTTTTTTCAAGCTAAACTGACTACTTGTGAGGACACAGACTGCACTATATTTGTTCTGAACAGACTACATTGTCAGCAGCCAATAAATTAAACTGTAATAAATGGAGTCATTCTGCTGCCATGGAGCCGTGCACAGACTTTCCTGCTGGGACAGTTGCACACTGGTGTAAGCTTCTCCTTGAACCTACTTTGTTATCCACATCTTTCTCCAGGCTGATGATTTTCAATTATTTCCTTGTTGATATCTGTATTTTGCCAGGGGAAGTGCAGAAGTCTTCTGTGGTCCTCTCCATTCCTCATTACATTCTGCTGATCACTTTTCTTTGTCCTCCCCTCTGCTGCCCCCTTTGCATTTTAAAAGTTGGACCTTTCAAAGTTATTCATATCAGATTTCAGCATGAACAGATTTTTCTTGCAAGGATATCTAGTTATGAAAAGAGATGCGCAATAGTAGGAATAGTTATCAAAATGTTATAATTTTAAGGGTTTTGGCACCCAGGAAAACAGTTTCCCTGCCTGTCCACTGGAACTTAAGTCATGTGAGTTAACTGTGGCAAACTACAGGATCACTGTCCCATGTGCCCTTCTTTGCTCTTTCCACAGTTTTCAGATCTCTCCAACTTTGTTGCTGTTCTTTACACCACCAGCCTTGCAAGAGACACTAGGAAATAAATGGCCTCATCAGACCAAACTCTCATCAGCTCTAGACAGAGCAGAGTAGGTACCACACTGCAAATTTGCTTTTCTGACTCCAAGCCATTCTGTTCCTTCTACATTTCATTTTTTCAGTCTGAAATGCCAGAAGCAGCTGGCTCATATTAGTTTGAATTATCCCAAGAATTATTATCCAAAGAACTAAAATCCCAAGAGGTACCCAAAAAGTCAAGGTACAACATTTTTCTTTCACCAGGTTTTGACCAATCCTTGTGCCAGATGTTCTACAAGTGATGCCAGCATGTTTAGTCACTTGTATCTTAAATTCTTAAATGAGACACGAGGCCTAACAGCATTTTGTTTGCTCACAGACACTCTGAGCTGTTCACAGATGATGTAAATGGATACAGTTCCTAAAAAGCTGATGTGCCCTGCATAAAGTGATCAATTAGCCACCACATACAAAAGTCTCTGACTCCTTCTGAGGCTGGAAGATTACTGAAAAACTCAAATTTTAATTGAGATGTGCATGCCAATCCCTTAGTGAGGCATGGAGAAGAAAGCCACATGATTTTTACTGTCTACTTCCTCACAATGCCATCAGGCCTTTCACAGTGACAAATATTTTTAATAAAATGTATTCATATTAAAAACACCTACTCTTTCAGGAAAGTGCTGTGCTGCCTTTAAAATACTGATATTTTAATGTCTACTAAGGAAGTAAGGTTTTAATTCAGAATATGACCAGCATTAATAGTAATGCAGCCATTTTTCTACTCAAGGGCATTTTTGGTGTGCTGTACAGAGCATGCTGTACTTTTCTAGAGATGCCAATAATTATTCAGAAAGGTTCCTCTACCACAACAAATTCAGTGCAGCTGCTGAGGCTTTGGCAGAAATATGTGGTGATTTTGCTGTGTTTATCTCTGCCGATTTCTGACCCACTTCTATTCAAAATTACCTTATAAAAAATGAGGAAGAGTGGTCTCTGATTCCTTACATCTTCTACCCTAAGAAAAGCAAAGGTTCTTAGGACTTCCTCCTTGACAGAAAGCAGGAGGAATTCTCCCCGAGCCTATGGAAAGACTTGAGGATGTCCCAGTTTGATGCACAGCCCAGCCTCTGGAGGAGCCAAGGAAGGCTCTCCTCTGAAAGAACTCAACCCTGGCTTACAGTGAGTACAGCTCTTCAGGAGCTTAAGCACCATGGGAAATCAGGCAGTGTTCAGATAGAATTTTAGGGAACAGCATCAATGTTTTAATTTCTGAGAGTGCTCAGAGGACATGAGCCACAATCACCTGCAGGTGAGACCCCCAATAGTCTTGTCTGGAACTTTCACTGACTCCAGAAGGGTTCACCTTGGAGGCTTTCTCCATGGATAGGCAACTACAGCATCTAGGAATCCTTGCTTGGAAAGTCAAGAGTTACTTTTGTGTCTCCAGGACAAAAGCAGCCTTCAAGACAGCTGAGTGCTGTGTGACACCTCTGCCTGTTCCTGCCCCAGGTGACATTCAGATTTCTGCACAAGCTCAGGTTATTCAGCCATGATGGAAAAGCTCAAGGTTTTATTAGGGATGCTAGATGCACACGAGGCAGACCTCAGTGCAAACCTGAGCTGGTTATATGCTGTTATGCAGGTGCTTATGCCTTGGTGCTTCCAGAGAGCACTTGCTTGTAAAAAGCAGCTGGTTCCAGGCAGAAAAAGGAGACTGTAGTCTGCCACCTCCTCTGCTGCATCCTTCCCATGAGAAGTTCTATCAATCTCAATAAGAAACAAAGAAAATATTCATAATGGGAACTACTCTCCTTTCTTGATTGCCAGTAACGTGCACATATTCATTAGTGGAGTATTTGATGGGGAAGATTCAACTCCCTCCTTTCCCTTTACTTCAGCAAATCTTCTGTCTCTTCAGTCTGTGGCAAAGAACTGCTTTTAAAGTGCAGGTTGTAACCCACCTAACATTAGCCCTAATCAAGTCCACATCTGGAAGATATTAGGATGCTCTGCTGAAGTGTGGGTGTTAGGACTCACTTGTTATTTTTAAAAGTGATGTGCATGTTGTGTTTTAGACCACTCTCGGTGCTTTGTACTTGCATGTGTATTTTAATTTGTGTTCCATTATGTTGCTGTTTTCTTTTGGGAATGGTTTTCTGCTGGCCTGTGATCTGTTCCATAATTCAAGTGGAAAGTTTCTGAAAATTTAAGAGGCTTTAATGCAAGACAAAAAGTGGTTGTAATTTTAAAAAATAAAAAGTATCTGTACCTTTTACTGGAGTGCAGTGATTTATAAGCTTCTTAGGGGATGAAGAAGCCTGGATATTTTAAGAGGTGGGATAGGTCTTAGAAACTGCCCTTTGGTCTTCTAATACACTCATGAACATGTATTTAGGGGATTTGAATGTCCTAGGTCACATTTACTTGCAGGTGAAAAATATCTGAGGGCAACTTCTGACAGATAATTTTGCCAAGGAGTCCACATGCATCTGACCCCTGGATTGCCTGCTCTGAAATGACTGTTTCCTGAGTCAGTGGGGTCCATTAGCCTCCATTCCTCCCCCAAGTCCCTGTGCTCCAAAGGATACAGGAACTACACAGCCCAAATGAGACCTGACGTGTACTCTGGACAAATCCCTGATCTGGATAATTGAGGGGCCAGGACTGCAGGGAGTTCACAAAGCACATCTACTCCACAGCCTTAGGTGGTCTGAGGCCCTTTCAGCTTCACTAAAAGTTAGAGCATGTAAGAGGAGCCTAAACAAACCTGATTTTCACCCTACTTTAGTTTAAAGGAAAATAATGCAGAGAGGGGGATACAACTGAGAGTACAGAGGGCACCAGGGCAGGAACACGGAGTGAGGTCAGTGTGAGCACTCAGAGGTTATCTCCAGGTGGACAGAAGTGTCCTCTTTGAATCTGGGCCATGCTAATCCCTCACTACTGAACAGATTTATAAAGCAAGAAGCTTGCCTGGCACATTTCTAACCAGATCAGTTATTATCATTACCATGGCTGAGGGCTGTGAGTGAGAATCCTTTAAAAGCCAGCAAACAGCTGGGAAAAGAGCTTCAGAAATCATGTCTTCCCAGGATGAGTGAGAGTGCTGTGTTTTTAAATTGTTGAGTACAGGGTGAACTTAAAAGGAGAGACCATTTCCATTCTTCCCGAGGCAAGAATCACTGCTGGTTTCCTTTGAGCACAGTCCCTTTGCACAGAGCGTGCAAAGCAGCTGAAAATGTCTCTGCATGACCTCAGTCAGCCTCCAAACAGATTAAGCAGGATGTGAAAGAAGCAGCAGCCACTGGGCGTGTCTTGTCCATGAGAAATTCATGAGGCTGGATTGGCTTGCAGCTGCCTTTGAGCCCACTGTAAGGAATTACCATGTCTTGTCTGGCAGGCCCCTCATGGTGAGGGATTAACTCCCTTTCCAAAGCACACTGACAGAAAGCACAACCAAATTCTCCCTACATCCCATGGCAAAACTCCTGTTGAATGGCGGATGCAAACATCCTCCAGGCCAGGCTGAGAGAAAAGAGGGAGCCCTCTGAGCTGGAACTGCAGCCTGGTAGAACTGAAAGTGCAGGTTGGTGAGATATTTTCATTATAAGAAACCAACCATTTCCATATTTTCTTTTTTTCTTTTAAGTTGAGCAACTCACAGAGCCTTCCTTTCCTTAAAGCCTCTCCTCTCAAACAAATCCCTTCATTATCCAACATGCACACAAGTGATGGAACACTCAGACCATGATAAATTGGAAGCTCATCTCTACAATTTAAACACCAGCACTTCTCATCTCCTAAAATGCACAGTGTTGTGAATTCAGCTTCTTCTATTTCACATTTTGCATTTGTATCTGGTAGCTTTTTTTTTTAATATATAATTCACGCACGTCTCTATTGGCCTCAATTTCTCATTATTGATGCACTTTACACTTTTTTTTTTCTGTCCAGCTGCACAGCCTTGCTTACATGTAATACAGGGTCTGAGGCAGAAAGTAAAATAAAGGCTGTGTGTCCTCTTGAAGGCAGGATGTCCTTAGTTCTGGCACAGGGACATGGTTAGTGAAGAGCTGAGCTTTGCTGCATGTCAATAGTCTATGCAAGTCAGCCAATTTTCTCTATTATTCTACAAGAATATAATTTCTTTCTGGATTGTTTTGAATACTTCCTCTCATATGGATGGTTTTAATGGATCATTTCTCCAGGAACAGTGCACAGTACTGCAGGGCACTTGACATTTATATCAAGGCTGTAGAGAAAAATTCTATTGTACTTTATAAATAACTGTGACTATGCTATTAGAAACTGAGGGCCAGATAACATCAACTGCCGGAGCATTTTGTCCCATGGTGGTACAACAGGGTGTGATTCCTGGGAGTAAAAGTGACATCTGTAATGTTTCTAAAATCTGAGATGTGTTAATCTTCATCATAACACTGTATCTGGTTTGTTGGGCTGTAAACAACAATCCATGAGCATCAACCAAAAAAGTCCCTTTCTCTCAAAGTTCCAACATAGATCAAAAGCCAATAGCTTTGGGGCCCAGGCCATTCAATTTTCCTAAGGTTTTTTCCAGCTTGCCCTTCCTATGTTTAACAGCTTATAAATTAGATTTGGTATGATTGTCCTGGATACCAGATTCTCTTCTATTTAGGTTCTTATCTTGCTATCCTTGTCTCCTAGAAGAGCCTAAAGCAATACAATTAATAGTCTATTCCCGAAAGCACTGATCTAAACATCCGATTATTTTAGAAAGACAAAGATAAAAATGTTTTTGAATGTGTAGTCCTGTCCTTGAAAGAGTGGAAAAACAATACTGGAATACAGAGGCATTCCATTTTCAAGAGGGTTTGACTATGCATGCATTGTCTGAAATGCTTCCTCTTACCAACGGTATAAGAATGATATATTCAATATATGTGGAAGACACAATATGTGTGCTCTTTAGAGTAAATCTTCACCAAATGCTAATAAAGTTAATCACAGTAAGGGCTAATCACAGTTAACAGTGAATAGTGTGGGGAAAACAAACTAGAAATAAACTGCCAGGCAGTAAACTCCTCACAGAGCAGAGCCCTCTTGAAGAGCTGATGCAAACATCCCTAGACTCCTAATTTATCTGACTTCTCCTATTTTATTCATTTTCATGCTTCTTATAAATATCTGTCACATATCTGCTTAGCTGAATTAAACCACTGTAGAAGGAAGGCTTTGAAACAGAGAATTTAAAATGTTGAACGGGACAGTGATCACAGGACTATGTAATTAGCCAAAACAAGTTATTCTCTTCTATGGCATTACACATAAAATAACTCCCCAGTGGCATTAAAAAAAAACCAAACAACCCAGAACACCAGCAAATGAAAACAAGGCTTGAAAATATCCATAATCTGTCAGTTTTCATTCCTCTGTGCTCTCTTGTTCAGAACAGGCATCAGAAATGAAATCTTGCCAGAGAGGTTCCCTTTGAGTGTAGGACTTGCAAACAATGGCTATAGAAATGTCTTTAAACATGCAAGTATCTGGCTGCACATGAAAGTCTCCACATTTCTCAGTGTGAAGCATCAGAGGTTACAGAAGATTTTGAGTGCTTAGATCATGCCTATTAACATTATGGTTGGACTTGACATCTTTTAAGGTCTATTCCAACCTAAATTATTCTGTGCCAGCGCTGCTTGGAACTCAGATGTGAAATGGAAACTCATCTCAGGCAGTGTCTCTCCCCACACTCACATTAATTACTTTGTCCTTATTTCCAGTTCCTATCAAATTTCAGCTGAATAGGGCTATCTCACAGCCTCAGTGCAGGAATCTCTTGGCAGACTTGCTGGTTATTGTTGAGCATTGGTCATTTGCCACTGTTCTGTGGCATAAAATCCTCTGCACAGGCCCTGTTTCCTCATGTCCATACTGCAGAGAGCCAGCCCAGATGGCTCAGCTGCTCTTGTCACTTGGTGTCTCTGAGGACAGTGAGCTTTACTGGTCTAGGCAGTGAGCTATAATTTAGAAAAGGGACATAATTTCAAGATTTCTGATTTCTCTTCAGTTTTTTGAAAATACTTGTTAGGCTTAAGGCAGATGTTTAACAGTCCTTGCCTGGGGAGCTTGAATGCTCCTAATCTACCTCTGTAAGGACAGACTTCAGCAAAGCCAGTATTTATCATCTGCCATCTCTGTATGTGACACAGAATCCTCATTTTCCCCTGGATCACCAACCAGGACAAGTGAACATTTACCTTCCTGTCTGATGCTTGGAGCCTCTGCTCCCATCCTCAGCCTAGTCCCTTTTTTAGCTCAGGCAATCTCTCATCCTGACAACAAAATCACTGAGGAGCAAGGCTGGTTAAGCCACAGGGGTGGCTCAGTGAACATGTTGGTTAAGGTGGCACTGTAGAGTGGCAGTCTCTC
The DNA here is from genome assembly GCF_014805655.1 of Passer montanus. NCBI lineage: Eukaryota > Metazoa > Chordata > Aves > Passeriformes > Passeridae > Passer > Passer montanus. The sequence goes on from NW_024372036.1 coordinate 4,877,084, forward strand.
TGGGGCTGATGTCACAGGCATTAAATAAAGATTGTAACTTTGAAGTTTCAATCTTCTTCCCATCTCAAAGCAGAGAACAGAGTCCTTCCCAGCCCAGATGGAGAGGAAAGCACGGCTCCCTCCTCCTATCTTATTTTCTTGAAGAGGAATTTCTCATGGAGAGAGATTCAACCAAGGGGCTGGAGCTTCAGATGCAGCTTTCAAGTGAAAATTCAGCTGCAGCTTTTAAGTGAAAACTTATGGGCTTTTCACTTATTTGAGAGAGGTTTCTCTTGTCCTCCCAAAGTCTTTAAAAATAAAATTTTCAAGGAGAATTTTTAATCTAATATTGTTCTGGTTTAACGGCACTCTTGAAGCTGATGTGATGCAGGGGAAGAAAAGGATTAAATATCAAAATATACCATATTCCATCGTTGTGCTGTACTCCAAATATCCACAGTATCAACAGGAAATTATGTTTGACAGATGTAGTGACCTCTGCCACATTTTTTACCTCAGCAATCCCTCCAGCTGGCCAGAGCTGTTATTGTGTAGTGCTGGCACATTATTCAGTTCCATTAACCAATGTGTCTTTTGGACCATTGCTATTACTGGATTTATAACTGTGAGTCTTCAAAGATCAGGAATTCTCTAACCCAAGACAGAGATTTTGAAGTAACCAGAGTAGAGGGTTGAGGGCTATTCAGACACACATTAAAATGTCGAGATAATGTCTCCTAGCTTTCCTTTCCAAAGCATTTTATAAATCCCAAGCAATGAACCCCATCAAGACAGAGATTTTGAAGTAACAGAGTAGAGGGTTGAAGGCTATTCAGAAACACATTAAAATGTAGAGATTATGTCTCCTACCTTTCCTTTCCAAAGCATTTTATAAATCCCAAGCAATGAACCCCAACATATAGCTTTATAAAGAATAGTAAATTTTCACACAAGAGAAGGGAATTCATCCTGGCCACAGGAAAAAAAAAAGTCATTGTCAGAATTAGAGCCTACAAGCAGCAGTTCTGGCTTCTGAACCTGAGAGCAGCCCATTAGATTTTGCCTAATTGCAAGGCTAAATTGGGCTCTAATGACTTCTCCAACTCCCATTTGCTTACTGCAGCAAGATAAAAATCAGAATGTGAGAGGCAAGAAAATGCCTTTGCTGGGACTCAAATGTCTGAAACAGAAGTTATTTTCAAAAGCTGTTTTTCTTCTTAGATATGATGGTGACAGCTGCCCTCAGAAACAGACAGAGAGCTGGATAAGGAATACCTTTTTTTTTTTTGTGAGGAGAGCACTACATATATGTTCATATGTCAGGTCTTATGTCTTATGTCAGGCCTCCCAGAGTAAAAGAGGAGAAAGAGAATAGAAGAAGATAATTAAGTAAATTTCCCCAAAATCTTCCTCTTGAGGAATGTGAAGGGAACTACTGAAGAGGTTTCTACACCTCTCTGCTCTGTTGCTGTGAGAGGGAGGTCCCAGCCACACCAGCCTCCTCTGAAACATCCATCAGGGTATTCCTGGGGGCACAGAGAGATGGTTCCATGAGCCAGAGGCAGAACAGAGCTCCAGCATTCCCTGCCCTGCCCTCAGCTGCAGAAAGCACACATGGCTGTGACCCCATGGAAGCCAGGAGGCTGAGGCTGGAAGCATTTACTTTCCCACAGAGGCAAAGGAGAATCCAGTCAGATTTCTTCTCAACAGAGACGATACCCAGGCCTCCTGCTGACTCTCCTAAAGCCTAATTAGACTGGAAATACTTGGCAGGCCTTTGCAGGAATTGTGCTGCTGGGACTGTTCAGTCATTTCAGAGCTTCTAATAAGGGCACTTGACATACAGTACCTGCAGAATTCTTTATGGCATTTCCCTGGATCCTTTTCCTTCCTCCCAATGCATGCCAGCACCACTATTACATGCAGCATGTGTTCTGGTTTTCTGCTGCACCTGAGCATGAAGAAGGCAGATCGGCTGCCACGCATCTGCTGCTTTGCAGCCCTGCCATGGGCAAGTTCAGCCTGCAAACTTAAGGAGCAGGGTTTAGATCCTCTGAGCACACAGATGGGCTAGCAAACATAATGTGAGCTGAAACAAAATATATCAGCTCATTGTGCCAGGCAAGAGTTGCTGCAGCAGATTTTTAGGGTGACTGTTTGTATTCATGTGCAGGCTCCCAGAGCATTGCTGAAGTGACAGCCTGTTTTCCTTAAGAACTGCTGCTACAGAATGTTCCAATACAGTGATACAAGGAAATTGCTGCAACTCCTTTGCATGTTTGATTTCTTGAACTATCAGTAGAAATGCTCCATCTGTGTCTTCCCATCTGTACTGCACGTTTTGGCAAGACAATATGCCAAAAGTTCTTTCCTCTATCTCCCTCCTCCCCCTTGGGCCCTTTCCCGCCTCCCCCTCTAGCTCTCCTCTTTCTTCAGAAACAGAGTGGAGAAAATCAAGACCAATGCAGGTTCAGGTTTGCATCTTCTCTCTCTCGTTACTTCTGATTATCCTGGAGGCAGAAGATAAACCTCATCATCTTCCCACTCTGCCCTGCAAGGGCTACAAGCATACAAAATCCAAAAGGGTCTGGCACTCAATAAAACCTGGGATGGAGACTGGATGACTTCCAAAGAGCAAGATTATGCTGTGTTTTAGCTGCAGGGATTCCCAGGGAAATAAGCCAAAGTCACTGTAGGAGGAGACATGGGGCATGAGGCCAGAGGGAGAGAGCTGGGATGGAACTGAGCCCAGGAAACAGACAATGCCCTGCAGGGCCAAGCTCCCACTGCCAGGGGACAGACGGGGTCAGTGCTGCTGCCCTTTGCCTGCCCCAGCACTGCTGCTCTCCCCAGGCATCCCCTGCTCTCTCAGCAGCAGCAGCAGCATGAATTTGCATGTCTGTGCCACAGGCAGAGAAAAGCCGTGGATAGCTGGATGCTCCCAAAATCTGCTGCTGCTGGGGGCAGCTGTTTACTTTGTCTGAGTTGCTGGCTGCCCAAATGAATTGCCCTAATCTGAATATTTAAGGATTCCCCTTGTGTTTTATTCTCATACAGTCTTCTGACTGCTGCATTCTAGTAGGTGTACCTGCTTATCCTAAAACTATCACTTATTTTATCAAAAGAGGAGTTTTTTTGTCTGGATTATTTTGGCCTGACAGGAAGAAGAGTGGATTAGACTGAGTTTTCTAAAAATTTCTGAATGTTTTTGAAAAATACTTGAAACATGCTGTGTTTGTATTTTTCATTTCTTACACTACTCAGCCACCTGGCAGAGAGCACTAAAAAAAAGGAAAAAAAAAAAAGAAAAAAGAAAAAATGTGTTTGCCTGCCACAGACATCAAACAAATAATGAACAATCAAAGCAAAGTGATTACAAGCAACCCAGAGGCAGAAAACAATTCAGTACAGCAGCTCAGATGAACTGTCACCAGCAAAGAGAACAGTCACAGACATAGAATTAAACCCACAAAAACTGCACACGCCAGGTAATCCTGAAGAGACTCTGACCTGCAAGAGCTTTTAGAGCTCTTTCTTCTCCTAGACTGACATCTAAGAAATCTCTTGAGAATATTGGTATTTGTGAATGGAAGTATCTGTAATGGAAACTCTCACATGCCTGCAGTTAGCATGAGCTAAATGATTTCTTCAGACCCACTATGGAAATGTGAGCGAGACTTGGTGCCTGACACAAGGTAGCTGCAAACACTAAAATGAGCAGGAGGCACAAATTCTCTTCCCTGGGATTTCTGAAGCATGTCTTTCTCATTCCTACTTCTCTCTCTCTCCCTCCCTCTTCCTCTGCCAGCATGAAAAATTCACACACAGAGAATCTCACAGTGTCCTGATCTGACCCTGCCACTAGAAGCAATATGGGACAGCATTTAGCTATGAAAAAGCCTATAAAGCCATGTGAAAACAACTGCAGCAGGCTTTTTGTGAAGAATTGACAGAGCTTCCTCTCAGAAGGACAAGTAACTGTGTTTAACAGCTCTGGCAGCAGCTTCCCTGGTGGTGCACCTTGATCCATCTCCTCGCAGAGCACCTGGATCCCAGTTCAGGGGTGGGAGCAGCCACCACCACCTCGTGGTGGATGGATATTGCTCCCACAAGGAGGTTCTTGGGTTTTTCTCCACCACTTGGTTGCCCCTGAGGTTATTCCTCAGCAGCAGCCTGTGGAACATAAGGTGTCATTTGCATGCATGAGTAAGTAACAAGTCACTAGTCAGTCCTGCTACACCAGTGCTTTACAGCCTGCTGCTGCTATAAATAAGTTTCCCTCTCCCAGTAGCTCCCTGGCATGTTCACACCCTGTTAAAGATACTAGTGTCCAACAGTATTGCTTGGCTCAGCTTAAGATCTCTGAGCCCAGCAATTTTTGAGGCTGGCACATCAGACTGTTCATCATCTTAAATCAGGAAAATATTATAAATGATGGTGTTTGCTTAGGGCTTGGCTGTGCTTGTCCTTAGTGTACTGTTTTGGACATGATCCTCTTGCAGATGCCTGGCACATATTCCTACCATTCCACAACTGCATTTTCATCACAGAAACTCCCCCTTGCACAGAACACTCACTGGGCTTTTAAGGCAGTGCCCTTTGCTTCTAATAGTTATTGATTCGCTGAATGCCAAGGAATATGGATTCAATTAGCTGGTCACAGCGCTGTAGTTCAGGGCTACTCAGCAGTTCCAGTGTGTAAGCCTCTGTTTTCAAGCTGTATATAATACAATCATAAAAATTCAGTCTGCATTAAAGTTCTCATTCAAGACCTTTTTGCAGGTGATTAGTTCATAACATGCACTAATTACTTTTATTATTTTACAGCCACCACTTAATGCAAACATACAGTGAATTTCCAATGCAAGTTCCTTGAAGATGGGCACTTCTACTCAAGGCAGTGCTAGGCAGCCATACTTAGAAATGTTTATTTTTTCTGATTGGATGAAAAATTGCTCACAAAGACTTCTGCAGGCACTGCAGACTGCCATGCCAAAGCACTAAATTTCCCCATTGCACAGAATGGAAATAATTTGATAGCTTCCAAAATTAATGCCCCTTAATCAATGCCCCTTTAATATAGATCATAGCTTATACCAATATTTTCTGACCAAGCTACTTACTGCTATGTCCTTTCTCCACTAATATCAACATTTTCGGTTTTCCTCTTTATTTCCCAACAGCAGCTGGACTAGTGCTCTAGCAAAATCTTTAGGCTGTTCTTAGCTATATCCTTAGCTTAGCTTCGAGGATACGGACATCTCCCCATCTGAGGAGAGAGCTCCTCTCTCCACATCACCAGGTGTGACTGCACTGCACCCTGTGATCTCACTGACCCCTGCAGTGTCCCTGCCACCTGTCCTCAGCTCTGTGTTTCTGCCCCCTTGGCACCAGCAGCACTTGCAGCCAGGTCTAGAGAGGAATCAGGCCACTCATGGCCACTGACACCTGCACTGGCTAAAGCAGTGGTCTCATCCATGGCAATAAAACACACAGTCCAAAAATCCAGCTTGTCCAGCAGACTCTCACATTTGCAAGGCAGCTTGGAACCCAGTAGGATCTTTCCAGAAAGAGCAAGGACTTCCTGGATGGAAGTTCTTCCTGAATTAAGGCTCAGCAGAAACAGCATGATTGGTGATGTTGGTGCTTAGTGTCAGTGTTTGGAATTCAGTGGGATCTGTGATTCAAAAACCTTTGGCTCTCAGAGGAGTAGAACAGTGCCAAGCAGTATTGCAGCACTGTGAGAGCCAGTCAGCCCTTACTTTCTTGCTCCAACTAGCTGGGAAGTCAGCACAGCCACTGCTCCTGGTCGCGGCAGGATAATGTCCTGCAGGAGATGCTGCTACACTGATCCTGCTGCTGTGGTCCCAGGTCAGAGCAGCCAGGATCCCCCCGTCCTGCTGTGGTGGGCATTTGTCCATGTGAGAGGCAGCTGCTTTTGGCTCCCAGCTCATTTGGAGCTCAGTGACAACCTGGTGAGTCTGAAACTGCAATCCCTGCCTTTTCCTTTCCATCTTTGCAGGATTTAATATTCACAGTTATTGATTCAGACTTACTATCTTCTAGAAGTCTAATTATCTTAATTGGAGGGGTTTCAGCTCTACACGTTTCTCATCTTCCTCCACCTTGCCATGACTACACTGGAGCAATGCTTCCACCCATTTTCCTGTCTTTTAGAGGCATTCCCTCGCCCTGTTCCTCCTGCTGCTCTCTGACAGACAGCTGAAGCACACTCAGTATTTCAGTGCTTGGTATTCTCAGTGCACACCATCGAGCTGCCTGGCATGGAAGGTGAAAGTTTAACATCCAGGACAGTTCAGCCTGAGAGCATTCAGCCTGCTCTGCCTGGGTGAATCCTCTCACCACACCCTGGCAGCAAGCCAGGCTGAGATGTGGGGTGAGGTGTGGACATCATTCCCTCTAGCCATGCTATGCCCTGTTTGGTTTCCACTGGAAGAAATCCCACTGAATGGGTAAATTCCAGCTGGTCCTGTGAGCTGGGCAGCTTGGGGACAGGCAGATGTCACCTCAGGAATGGGCCTTTAAAGACAGCTGTAGCCTGAATACCTGCTTTTAATATTTTTTTTTTTTTAACTTTTCCCTGTCTGTAATCTAATATTGTTTTTCTAGCTGCAGTATGTCTCTTACCACAAGTATTCTAAAACAGCTAAAATAGAACAAATGCTTATAATATATTTGCTATAAGCATGGCCTATTAAAATGTATTTACATCTCAAAAATTTTAACCTGAAGCAGACTTGATATTATCTAAATTGTTTAGGCCAACATAAAATAATCTCTTTCTCTTCTAGGGGAGATGTAATATTTACAGAATCTTATCTTCACAAACAGAACTTGTATTTTAAGCTTGCAAATTGCAATTTGCATGTTAAGAGGAGTCAAGCTGAAAAGGAATTAGGAGCATGTGAACAGCAAAGGAAGAAAAAAACCTGCTGAAATGTATCACCATTAGTATGGTAATATATGGCAATCTTATGACAGGTAAATGTATAAGGACTTATTTGCCAACCAGAACACTCTCTATGGAACATTGATTTAAATATAGCCATGTCTTCCTCTCTTCAGTGTGTCATAATGTAGTAGTAGTAGCATGTCCTCTGATGTCCTCTGCTTTCACAGCTGATACAGAGACACAGCCAGAAAGATGAGAGAAAATGGGTGGGAAGCAGAGTAGCAGGCTGCAGTCATTGCCTTGATGCATGCAGTGGTGTAGAACCAGGGCATTTCTGGAACTGGTAGGAATTGTTATTAACAGCAGGCTAGCAATGCACACCCCTGTGGTCACTCAGCTATGGATTAAGGTGACACCCATTGCAGCAGCACAAATTGACTGGTATCCTTAAGGCTGAGATGCCATTTCTATGCCATGACTGGTGGCCTCTCTGCTCCTCTTCTTGTCTGTACAGGCAGTACAATGACAACTCTGCATTCAGATTGTCACAGTGTGAGCAGCACTAATGGCTGTTAAGGACCCCTAATGCTGTGTCAATTAAACCATATGCATTTTAGATGTGCTGAAGTCTGAAGCCACATAATAGATGCCAATCACTCAGAAGAGATTTTAATAGCATATTACTTAAATCAATCCATGTCAGTTGTCCTCAGCCCACTGTAGGATGAAGGTTTTTGTTGCAGTCATCCTGGCTGGATGTGCACTGTGCTTGGTTACTGCAGGTTGGCAAGAACAGGGTGACTTCCTTCTCTAGGGCTTCCCAAATGCTCTTTTCCAATTGAAATGGAGGCTCACTCCCTCCTAACTACACTGTGACCTTCACTCGCAGTTATTACTGTCAACAAATTTTTAAAAGGTGTCCAGGTAAATATAAAGCGGCTTTTAATGCTGCCATAGCTGCAATAAATTTCCTGTAGGTTGGATAGCTTTTTAGCATATTGGAAGTTGTGTCCTTTTAGGTAATCTTCCACTGGCCCACCTCTTCTTCTCACCCCAGCCCTGTGGGATCAGGTCAGTTTCCATCTTAAAAGTTTGTCTTTGCCTTCACATGGCCAGACAGATGGGCTGCACTCTTCTGTCCAAGATCTCTGAGCCAGAACAGGTTCCTGGAAGTAGCTTAAGGCTTTTGACTACAGTGACACCTAAAGATTTGTCTGAGGCTTTGCCTGTGAGTGCCACAGAAAACATTTGTGCTGTTGCTGTGGCCGGATCCAGAATGGCAGTGTCAGTCAGGAGGCCTCCTTGGCCTCACCCTGAGTTCATCCCTGCCAGAGGGGCTCTGGTGCTGGTCTCAGGCTCCACCACCCTTCTCTCAGTGGATTTTGTTAACGTTGTGTGCAGCAGGCCTGTGAAACCATTGATGTTTCACTTCTTTCAGAGAGGGGCCATGAGCACAGCTCCGGCAGCTCCCAGGCCTCGAGCACACACTGCTCAGGGCAGCAGCCTCTCTGGTAGCAAAAGAGGCTCTGAGGGCCTTTTTGGTTAATTTTTTTCCTGCAGCATTTTATTGAGATGATAACTGTGAGGCGTCAGACTTTTCTGAATGCTCAGAAAGAGCTCCTTTCTGGATCTTCTGTCTAGTCAGCCTGTCACTCCAGCTCGCTATGTTACACAGTGGGTGAGAAGAGGCAGCAGCAGCTGTCTCATGGAGTTGATGGTTTTTATAGGGTCAGTGGTTTCCAGCTCCTGCAAAAGAACTTAAAACAACTGAATTTGGGCTCCTCCTCAGGCAGGACAGAGGCAGCAGCTCCATAAGTGCTTTTGCCATGGCAGGCTCACTGCTCTTCTCACACCTCCCAAAGAGCACATCTGTCTCATACTGCAAATATTGATCAGTCCACAGCAGGGAGAGAGCTGTGTTTTGGAGCATAAGGAGGCAGGCCAAGCTTGATTTTTCCTTCATGAGTTAACTTGCTGTGGTGTTTCTTCTCTCCATGTCAGGCAGTATGTGCTCCACAGTTAACTTGAGCAACTCCAAGGGAGGTTTGGTGTTGACATTGGTCAGGGTGAGCCCAAGCTGATCCACAAAACACTGGAAAGGGGCTGAAGGTAAGCCTGCTTCCAGTCAGAGTTCATGAAGCCATAGAAAGACACAACTTCCATTTTTACTCGAGTGCTTGTGTTGTATCCAAAACACTGAGGGCTGAAAAATATGTGGGCATCTCTAGTGCAGTCCAACATCTGGGTTGCTCAATATTTTCAGCATGTTGTAAAATTGTTTCAGGGTGAAGAGTAACTGCTAGAGCCAGAAAAATGCACATTTGGTTGGTAAAAAATGGATAGTGCAAGTTTTGGATTTGTTAGACTTGAAAGTATGGGTCCCGTTCTCATTGTCCCTGGCATTGCATCTCTCCAAGACTGGGAATTCTAAAACATTGTTCCTGATTTTGGGGATTAAAGAGAATAAGGAAGAGTACCACATGAGGGTGAGTCATTGATCACTGCCATTCCTTTCATCTAACTCAGAGGAATATTTTCTTAACCTTCACTAATCCTACCTTTTCCCCCCTACTTTTATTTTTGTTTTCTACTTCTCTGTTTTGTTTCCATGTTATGTTTTGCTCCATTTTTAGCTGTTTACTACCTTTCACATTCCCTTTCAAAAGATTTCCCAGCATTCTTTACATTTTCTGTTGTGAAGTTTCATCTGGCAAATCCCACCTTCCATTTCACTTCCCCAGAGACACATTTAAATGCTAGATGGGCTCCGTTCTTCTGCAGAAAATGAGAGTTGAGGCACAGAGGGGTGTGAAAGGCATCAGCACATGGCTCAGCTCCACGCTCTCTCCCCCAGTGTGAACGCAGAGTCATTGCAGGAGTGGGATGGTGAGGGAGAGGCACTGCTGTGCGGTGTCCTCACCTTCCTCTGGTCCAGCAGCATCTGGGGGAACACAACCCACTCAGCTGATGTACTTAGCCTCCTGCTGGCACCCCAAGCAAGGGCTGGCACCGAGAGAAGCAGGATTTTCCTTCAGTAAGATGCCACCTAGATACTGTAGCATGGCAACAGAGTGCCTGGTAGCAGTGCTGGAGATGAAGCACAAACCATTTCTCTGTGTTGCTGTCTCCAAGGAGTAGTTCAATATAAGTCAGTCCTGTAACATCAGTTTGACACTAGCCTATGTCTTTGCCACATTAATTCAATTTATTACCCAGTTTGATCCACGCTTTGCATTCTATTTAGGATGCCAGGGGACCTGTTCATCCCTGATGACTGAAGAAGCATTTGTGTTTTATAAGCTATTTGGGACACACCATAAGGAACTAAAAGTGTCTGGTTTATTTTCATTGTTAAATTTACCATGTACCCAATTCAGATGCTGTTGAAATTGACAGCAAATTTGCCAGAGACCACTCCAGCTGAAATGCTTTCTGGAATTTAAGGACCCCTGCTAAAAACATTACAGATGTTCTCCCCCAAAAAAGACCTACAAGACCTAAATAATACAAGACAAATGTTGTCAGGGGTGGGGAGGAAATTACAAAATGATATTTTGTTTTTCTGTCTTTTATCTCAAGCTAAACTTTGATCTCTATAAAGTGTTTCTACCATCATTTGTAAGACTTTTCTTAGTCTTTACTCGGTAGCACATTAAAATTCAGCTGACTAATTTCACTGGTTTTCTTTGATCTTTTTCTTTCAATGTGAATTACTTTAGCTGAAGAGTTTTCATTTGCCTGAACAAAATTCATCTTCCTTTTTCTGTACATTCAGACAAGCAGGAGTTTCCCTGTGCTGTATTTTCCCTACCTATCCTTCCTTATTCCAGTGTGTTGCTCCTTTTCTTTGCCTACACACTTCTTCCCAAGTGGTCCTTTGCTTCTGCAAGTGATGAGTGTCTGGAGCACTTCCCAATCCCTCACCCCAGCTGCCCCTCTGGATTACAGAGCCATTCAGGACAGTTTCCCCATTGAGACAGCTATCAGTACACTGCCCATCTGTGCTGCTGAAATCCATACTCCTTTTTAAAATTACATCGTTGCTTAGGAATGAGTATTGTGGAGTTTGGAGGGATCAGTAGTGTCTGTAAGGGCATGTCCTGGTTCAGGGCAAATTTGGGAGAGAACCCCCAAAGGGGCTCCTCTAGAAAAGCAGATTCAATTGGCCCCTCACGCAACCGGATCGGGAGAAAACACCTCCTTGGAGAAAGTGGAAAAAAACCTGTTTATTAAATAGAACCCAAACAATATTAAACAATAAAACCTCTTGCTGCTCCAAAAGAGATGACAAGCTCAGAACAGTCCCCTCCCCAGGTTGCAGCTCGGCTCACTCAGTCTCTGATCAGTCTCTCTGGTGCTGGAAATGCCGCGGCCCAGGCCCAGCCCAGCAGCCACAGGCGAAGCTGCCGCTGCTCTGCTGGTGTTCAGTCCAGAGCAGGTTTGAACAGCTCCAAGAAAAAGAAAAACCGCAGTCCAGGGAACTTCTCTGCCTCAGCTAGATAAAACTAACTGTTATAGGTAATAATCGATAAAGCCAAATTAATAATTAATAAAAATAGATTTTATTTTGCGACCTAGATTCAGTCTTTGATAGCCACAACCAAAGGGACAGCGCCAAGCCTGGATCGGCACTGGGTGAACACTGATCCAACCTCTATCACACAGATTCACTCTGTTCACCAAGGCTGTCCCTGTCCAGGTAGTTTTTATACAGTTTATTCTGCCTGGGGCAGAGTCCCTCCTTTTCTTTTCATGGCTTCACACATTCATGTAGTCTCCTTTCTCTGTGTTGGGCTGGACAAAACAGTTTTTGGGAAGCGATGAATGTGATGTGGAGTTACAGAAACCTAGCACTGGGATGCATGTTCCTGAGGACTCTGGCTATCTCTATCTATATAGAGATATCTATATATATCTATATAGATATTCATCGAGTATTCATCACTTGGGTGTTTCCTGGACTGTTCTCGGGGAAGAGCCCATCTCCACAGGAGCCACGTCTTTTGGTTTGTTAATTAGGTCTTTTTCTCCACTGCCATCTGTGGTTTCACAATTTTGTAAGGCAATCTCCCTGGGTCTGGCTTGTGGGTTTAAAACTTTTAAGAATATTTCTTACAAGAACAACTTGTATATTTCTCGTATATTTCTCATATATTTAACATAAGCACGAATTATTCCAAATCATATATTACACAATTAAAGGCAAAGGAGAGCTCTGTCCCTCTGTCTGTCCATCCACAGACAGAACAGTCCAGGAGCAGGAATGTGGAGGAGTGAGTGCGGTGTCTGAAAACAAACTGCACTTCTTCTCTCCCTCCTTCTCTCTCTGGAACAAGTCTTAAAGGTGCAAAACCTATTATTCAGCATAAACAGAACAAGATGACTGGGGATAAAAGTATCATATAGTCAACCCAGGACAGGGGACAATGGTAAGAGAAGTTTAGTTGAAAACCAAGAAAAATTTCATCAGGTCACTGGCTTCTTGCATACCTCTAAGTCATAATTCTTAGTCTGTGTTGTTGCAATGCTTGTGGTCATGGGCGTGCCTGGGCCATACACTGTTTTCAGCCGTGCCTGGAGGTGCAGCAGTGCAGCACAGCACACACAGGCTGGGCCACCGAGGCAGCAGCAGCGCTTCCAGCAACTCCTGAGCCACCAGCACGGGGCTGAGCAGAGACAGACGCGCTCCCCGTGCCTCCCTCCCACTCACTGCTCACTTGTTCCTCAAGGGAGCAAAGAAAACATATTTTTCTTGTCCCTTATAAACAGACCCCACTGCTGTCAAAGCCCCAAACTATGAGCACCATGTGTGTACGCTTGTGTACACACACTCAGACTCCACCTGCTTCTTTCCACACAAGATCCGTGTTAACCCTCTGCAGAAAGAAAAAGCATTTTACAGAGATGTAAAAAGGATTGGTTAGAATGCCGTTTACTCATTCCACAACTGTGAAATAAAACTTCATGTTATGGCCCAGGTTTCTTAGATCTCCTCAGAGATGTAAAAAGGATTCGTTAGAATGCTGTTTACTCATTCCACAACTGTGAAATAAAACTTCATGTTATGGCCCAGGTTTCTTTTCACATTTGAGAGTACTGCCTGTCCTCAGGACAGGAAGATGTTTTTTCACAGGGCAGAGCAAAATTTGGAGCACAGATATTTATCACCATATGGTAGTTTCACCTGTCACACATGCCAGATGATGCTTGATGCTTAGCTAGAATTATTTTTAAGAGTTGGCCATTATACTTTTACAGACAAACAGTTGCTCACATTACATTGTAGTAATGTGGTGATTTGACATAAATCAGTGCAAATTAAAAGAGGAATGAATCTGCCCTGCAGATCTGTGATGGCAGGTGATGTGCTGGAGACAAAAAAATAGCAGACTTTCCTTTGTGAGCAAACCTTGACACCTTGGGGCAAATCTATTAAGTGATATTCTGCCATTCAAATTATTTTTATTCAATCCAGTTTTGCCCATTTTCATCAAGCCCTTGATAACTTATGGAGCTTGAACTGTAGAAAGGATCCTCATTTAACCCAACTGGTCTTTTATGATACATATATCCAAGGTGTCTGGGGGAAGAGGAAGAGGAAGAGGAAGAGGAAGAGGAAGAGGAAGAGGAAGAGGAAGAGGAAGAGGAAGAGGAAGAGGAAGAGGAAGAGGAAGAGGAAGAGGAAGAGAAGAGAAGAGAAGGTCTCTTCTCTAACTGTGCCCACCTAGCCTTGGGCTAAAGAGCCATTTGGGCTGCAGAGGGAATTGTATATTGTTCGTTTGATGTGCCAGTTCACCATCTCTGGCTACCTATGAGATAGGCAGCTGTCCATGATACCAGTCAGGGCTACCTGATGCTGACCCTGAAAGTTGTGATGCTCTACCCTGCAATGCTGGGGCTGGCTTCACCTGCCATGTCAATTTTTATGTTCAACTCTACACATTATGACCTTCTTTGATCCTCTTTCTTTCCTTTTCCAGCCCAGGGCATCTCTGACCATATAGGATTCCAATCCAAGTTTTCTCGGGTTTTCTGTCTCAAAATATTGTCCACAGAGACAACTTTCAGACAAATGCTCTATGTGAGAGCACAACAGCTCTCACCCACAGGGTTATTCTGAGCTCAGCAAATCAATGCTGTCTCTGCTGAGAAGCAGGAAGAAAGTCTCCACTGGCAGAGGAGGGGTGAAGCACTCACTAACTTGTCAGATCACATCATCTCATGAATGCATCATGCAAGGCAGCCCTCTGAAAGAGCAGTTTGACTCTCTCTGCTTCACCATCATGCTGATGATCATTTGGTAATTCTGCATTTCAGTACCTACATTCTTTCCCTCTCCAAGCTCTGGGTCCTTTAGACCAGGTATACCTGACTGTTGGTGTCATTGCATGATTTACCACATACCTGACAGCCATTTAATTCTTCTGCTTTGTACTGTGTCTTTTCTCTTGGTACAATTTGCAATGAAACTGCAGCTCTATTGTTTTTTCCACTAGCAGGCAGACACAACAATCCAGGTCACAGACTGCTCTAGGACAAATGTGGGGGGAAATGATAATTATTTTTGCCTTAACTCTCTGCTTGCATGGTGGGAACCACAAGTAGAAAACATCAGCCCTCTGCTTCAAATTTACCTTCTCATTTCCATACATGTCCTCCTGGTTCTCACATGCATCCCCCTTCCAGCTTTGCTTCTGGATAAGAGACGTCTGAAGATCAGTACTTTTTCACAGCTCTATAAGTATTGACATCTTTTTTCTCCTATTGAATGCCAAGGATGTGTGCATCCAAAATCTTATATTTACCCTGAAGCTTCCCGTTCACTTTCATAACACTGGCCACATAAATCCACTGAGAACAACCAGAAAAGTGGAAGCTTGCTGGCCTCAAATTTCCTGAGTTGCTCCCAGGGCATAGAAAGCATTCTCCTTGATATTTACAGGATGTCATTAATATGTAGGGATGAAATACAAAAATAAACCAAAAATAAGCCCAAGGGGTTGCAGCCTTCTTTGGGTGCATCCACCTGCTGTGGCATGGGCTCCTCCACAGGCTGCAGGCAGATCTCGGCTCCACCATGAACTTACGTGGGCTGCAGGGGAGTCTCAGATTTGGCAGCTGCTCCCCACTCCTGTTTCACTGACCTTGGTGTCTGCAGGGCTGCTGCTCTCCCATCTCCTCACTCCTCTCTCTGGCTGCCATTGCACAGCAGATTTTCCTCTTCTTGAACACATTATCCCAGAGGTGCTCCCACCATCACTGATGGGTTCAGCCTTGCCAGCAGTGGATCTGTTTTGCATCCAGCTGGGATTAGCTCTGTGGGACATGAGGGAACCTTCTGGCAGCCTCTCACAGAAGACACCTCTCTAGCCCCCCTCACTACCAAAACCTTGCCATGCAACCCCAATACAATTAGCTATGTACATAAATGTTGCCATGATGTGTGGAGGAATAAGACCAGGACCAGGATCTCACCGACACTCACAGATAAAGAAAAGAGAGAAAAAAATTTTGGGCTGCAGCCACACAAAATCATTTATAAATCAGAAGATAGAAACATTTCCAGTGAGTAATTTACTTCATCTATAACCAGAATAACCTTTTGGGCATACTTTTTCTTTCCATTGGTTTTAAAGGACTGTTAAACCTTATGTAGGTGCCTAATGGTAGATGGGATACAGATATATGACAAATTGATAAGAAGGTTAAAAATAAGATTAATATAGGAGATATGAACAAGGGTATTCACGTGTTAAGACAAAGGCAACATCTTCAGTAATTCCTCCTTGTAAAAAAAAAAATCACTCCATAACAGCAGATACAACTGAGCCTGTTTTCAGGTACCTCATTCTACTCCATTGCTCCCAGCTGCACTCAAGATATGAACAAGGGTATTCATGTGTTAAGACAAAGGCAACATCCTCAGTAATTCCTCCTTGTAAAAAAAAATCACTCCATAACAGCAGATACAACTGAGCCTGTTTTCAGGTACCTCATTCTACTCCATTGCTCCCAGCTGCACTCAGAGTTTTTATATTATTTCTTATTACGATATCCTCCCAGCAGGACATGTCACATTTTCCACCTAACTTTGCCAAGAGCCAGAGGCAGCCAGCCTTGGCACACGCAGTCACAGTGCTGCATCCATCAGCAAAGGCTGCCTGGCTGAGGGGCTGCCACTGTCACTGCTGGGCACAAACCACTGCCAGATCACCCCTGCAATCACCCAGTTTCCTTCCTGGGCAGTGTTTTCACAGGAAATCAGACCTGGTTCCAAAGAAGGTATAATAAGCTAAGGATGGAGGATGGATGACAGTAAAATGCATTTTGTCCTAAGTTTGCCAATGTAAATTTTGTCCAAATTAGGTAATTCATGTTTCAGGGTTCTGCTTTGTATTTTTTTTCTTTTCTTGAGAAGCAGAAGAAAATTGCTGCATGCAAAGCGGTATCAAAGCTGCTCCCTTTGAAGGGCTTTTGTACTTCTGCTGTATTAGAAAAGTATTTAGAAACTCTTCCTCCACCTGCTTCATGTAGTGTTATGAATTTTAGCAGGATGGAAAAACAGATTGCTTTGCAAAAGCTACAAATAAAGAAACCCTGTGTGCCCCATTAACTCAAGAGGCAACACCAAGTAAGACCTGTGGAGCATCTGACTCAAAAATTTCAGGGTAAATCACCAGAGTCACAAGTTAATTCCTACTTTAATGCGTGTCTCAGGCATTAATCCCATGTCAGAGAGGCATCCAAGTGCCATCCTGATAATGCTGTGTAAGCAGTTCAGAGTGTAACTTTATTGTTTCCCACAGAGATGAGGCTTGGAACATCTTGATTGTTCCAATCTGTTTGAATTAATTGAAAAATGGCCTATAGCCAGCCCAGTGGCTCTTAAAGGTCAGGCAGGTGAGGTGCAAGGGGAGCAGAGGGATGCAGGGGCAAAGGAAGGCACTCAGACAAATAAAAAGGGTGTTCTCAGTTTAGTACATGGTCTGACTGCTTTGGATCCCACGACTCAGCAGCCCAGCTCTTTCCTCTGTTCTTGAGGAAAGGCTGTTCTCATGAAAAAGACAAAACTTTAATAAGCACAGCCTTCAGTTCCTGAGGATATCCAGACTGTTTTAAAATCAGGCTCCTGGAGCTGACTTGCCATGAAGGATTTAATACTGGTGGAGGCTCCAGAACTGTGCAGAAAGCAAGAGTTCCCTCCTCTGCTGTGCCATGACTCCTGCCTTTCCAGAGAATGTGTGTCATTTTTTCCCACAAAGGCATCTGCAATTGATTTGCAAGTGATCACTTAGCAGAATGGAGGCCTGGTCTACAACACAAGTACAGGATAATAAATGGCAGGCTTCCAAACTCTTCCAAACCATGCACTTATATTCCAATCTTCTAAAAATTTGGACCAGATTTTCAACTGGAACACTCCACACTGTCTCTAACCAGTCCTTTAAATGCACATTTAAGAAGAAAAGAAAGATAATCCTCTGATTAATCCCAAGAAATGGGTTCAAGGGGGATCTCAGGCCAGTGGCAGAGCTGGAGATTGGCTTACTGAGCCAGTTAATAGGGCTTAACTTGTCAGTATCTCCATTCTCCAAAAGGACAAACAATAATTCGCATCTCTTTCATCCTGTCCTAAAGTTTTCAGGTTTTTGAAGGACGTTAGGACTGCCAGATAGAGATTGTGTATTGCACATTATGGTGGTTTGCTCAAAGTTTAAACAGTTTCTTTGGTGAACACATACCTGCAGAAGTGCCACCTGTCAAAGACAGAGAACAATGGTTATTCCAGGAATGTGAGAACACAGAGCAAATGTTCCTCAAAGTAAAATATTAGAGCTATTCAGAATCAAAATTTTATTTTCTGTCGATGAATACCCAGCAGTTCTGTGCTCATTTGAAAATAGCCAACTTTTATTTTTCCACTGATTTAGCTTGAATGGTTTTTTCACTGTTACTAGACAAAGACAGTGAAAAGTCTTCAAGGAAAATGGCTTTGGGCAACTCGCAGTAACATCAGGGAGAATTGCAAAGCTAAAACCTGAACACTGGAAAGTCCTGAAGATCTAGCTTAGTTATAGGCCATAAAAATAAGGACTCTAATGCAAATCTTTTTAAATGCAGTAGCACGAATGTAGAACTAAAAATGTGAGCTATAGAGAAACTACAGAGAGACAGTGTCTATCATTTTGTAGGAAAACTGTTTTCATAGTTAAACCTGTTTGTGCCTGCTGGATGATAAATGACTTCTGCTTTCAAGGAGTCCTTAAAAAGAAAAAAAAAAGACTTTTTAAGAGATGCCTACCAACTCTGTTGCCATGGCAACTTCAAGCGTCAGTGATAACCCAGAATTCCTGGGTTATAATGTGCATGAAACCCCATTAACAAGTTCCACATTAGTTATAGATAAGGTCATCTGGTGGCTCAGTGTCACAGCTTGGAACTCAATCAGAGAAGATCTAGATCCAAGCGAGGTCTGTTTCTGATACACCCTGTTCCTACACATTAATGATACACAGTGTGGAAGATGATTATACCTTCCAGACAAAAATTTTACCTGAAGTTTGCAAGTTGCCTGTGCTGCTGCAGTCTGCACTTGAAAGGTGGGAAATGGAAGCATGGAGAAATCAGAAAGCTGGGCACAGAGAACTTGAGATCACATGCAAGGAATCAAGAATAAATACTGCTCTTTTGCTGTTCCTCAGCCGGGTGAACGTTGTTTTCATTACTCAAGCGTCAGCTTTTCTAAAAAAAGTCACTGCCAGATTCTTGTTTCCTTTCACTTCAAATCTGGGACATGCCCATCTTTTTTAAGGCCTCTTTGGAATCAGAGGAGACAAGGACAAAGCACAGAAGGGCAAAATTTGGGATTTTTCCTACTGCTTAGTCTCAGATTCAGCCCTGTGAGGGAATTTCCTTCCAGTCATCGGTGGCTCGTGCCCTGTGTCATTGCAGGAAAAGGTGCAGTGGCTCTCTGCTTGCTAGTGCTTGCCTTTTAGAAAAGCGCTGAGGAGCACCTGCAGCATCTCCAGGGCCAGCAGTGCTTCTGGAGAAGAGCCACCATCCTGCCCCAGGACACTCAGAGCACTCCAGTCCCCCATTACCTCGTCTCTGCACCACCCTTTCCTGTTTGGAAAATCGAGATGATGTTTCCTTTCCCCCCCTTGCTGTCTTTGCTCCATCAGCTGCCTCAAGCAGGAGCTGCCTGCAGTGGTAGTGATGGACCTGCTATATAAATATTGCAGGAAGCTGCTTCATCCCAGTTCCATGAGTTTGGGCCTTCTTCTCCCTTGCATAGCTGAATAACAGAGAGAAGGAAGTGAGCTCTAGTTCTGGCTCTGGAGTATGTGCAGCTTCCTGTTCTGCTTTGATGGCTTTGCTTTTCTGTTTTCTCCAGGTCCATTGCCTCCATGCATTTTTTCAGACCCAAGGAATAATTTATTGTTATGTCACATGGTGCTCAAAGTAAATGAAAGGATTCATATGCCTCATTTATTTAAAGCATCTGGAAATAAATGTTCAGTTTGTTTGAGTGACGAAGGATTCCTACTTATTGACAGCTTTACATAAATCTCAATCATCTTGAAATATATACCACTGAAATATTTTGAAATTTTCAGTGTATCTACATACAATTTTCTCCTCTTATGATGGAGATTTCCATGAATGGACTGATCATCATACTGACTAGACTAGAGAAAGATGTTTATGTCACATATTTAATATTCCATTCTTTTATTTCAGAATTTTGTGGGGGAAAGTCAGTTTCTATTGCAAAAAATTAATCTAATTCAGATTTTATCCAGACTAAACCAGTCAGTTTTGCTTGTCATGAATCTTTCTATGACTTTCTACACTAAATAATTGTCCCTTTCTATAAGGGACACTAAATAATTGAATTCTTTATTCAAGAATTCTCTAATTGATATTAAAGTCTGATTCATTACAGTAATGATAAAGCAACACTCATGTGTATTGTGAAGCCATGGTGGCAAACTTGCGCTACCATTAATACTGGATCTTTGCACTTTTGAATTTTCCAGGATTAAAAACTGGATCCAGATCAGACTTGAATATGCAGTTAAATCTCTGCCACATTAACTATAGTGAAAACAGCTGATGCATGTATGCTCATTTGATGCTAGCTGTGAGAATACAGATTATATCTAGTTTGTTATAAAAACTGACACTGGAATATTAACCCATAAAAGCCATGAGGAAATATGAAGAGGAGAGAGAGTTTTATTTGGACAAATGCTTGGTACTCTATGCCTGAATCACTTTTTATTTTGCATCAGAAGCCCTAGAGCTGGAGTTATTGAATTGCCCAACCTCAGTCCAAATAACTTCCTAAATTAACTCACAGGCTTGATAGTATATTTCTTTCCCACATGATCTTCCTTAGGATAGCAAACAGACCTATTATAAAAACAGCTCATATATGCAGAAATGTGCAGGCATGCCAGCACTTCTTGGAAATGGATCCAAGATTCCATTTTGGTTAAGATGAGAGGGAAAAATGTCAATCATCTGGTATTGCCTTAAGGCAGCATTTAAGAATTTTAAAAAAAAAGAAAAAAGATGCTGTGTGATTGCTGAAATGCATGGGCGAGAAATGGTGATTTCAGTTCCTCAAATAGCTGCACTGTAGAACAGGGCAGGATAAAGATAGAGTGCTCTGAGATCCCCTGGTAAAAGGCATTATCAGTGGGATGAGTATTTTAATTGCTTTCATACTGTTGATTTCAAACTTGAAACCACGGAAGATGCATCACTCTTGGTATGACAGAGAGTTCCTGTAAAGGAGAAGAAAATAGAAAAACCTACTCTTCACATTTGCTGTCATTTTCAATTCTTTTCTTTTAGCACTCTTCCTTCCGGCTGCCATTCTCTTCCTTGCCCTTATTTTCACTGCATAAACTAAAAAAATCCCTAATTTAAAACTTTGTAGAGAATGAATGGAACAGGTTCAAGGCAAAATAAATACCCAGCTGGGCTTGTTTTCTTCCTACCACTAAATAATACAGCATGCAAACCATTCAAACTGTTCAAAAAACTTCTTTTCTTAATTATTATTTTTATGTTAAGTTCAGTGAGGTGAAGAATTAAAAAATTCAACAGTCTGCAATACTCTTCTGGAGAACAACAACTGGTAAATTTTATGCAGGAGACAGACTTCAAGTACTTTTTCCAAGGAGAGGATAGATATTGCTGGAAAAGTTTTTGAATATTTTCATTGGTTAGACTTTCTATTTTACCAGTGAAAGTTGGGAACACCTGGACCTAGAGAATCCAGGAATGATTTTGCAAACTGAACACCTTCTCCTCCCCCATCCCTCACCCAGATTAGGTAAACCAAGCAAATTTTAATTCTGTGCCAGAGACTGCATTAAACACAAACACACCCCCTCAGATGCTGCTTGCTAAAAATACATTTATACTAGGATTAAACTTTAAATATCTCCTGTGAAGACCCTGCTTAATCATCCAGCTGTACTGTGTTCAGCTGCCTGGATTTCCTTCCCTTTAGAGCACTCCTTTTGTTACTTAACCTGCATTTTCCAGGAGCAGTTTAAGCCTATTGTGTCATGCTCTGCCTTTGATACCTAATGAGAATAATAGGTTTCCAGTATGCAAGGAAGACAAGCCTGGTGTTGAGCAAGGCCTAAGGGCTGCCC
This sequence comes from Passer montanus, assembly GCF_014805655.1. NCBI lineage: Eukaryota > Metazoa > Chordata > Aves > Passeriformes > Passeridae > Passer > Passer montanus. Next base: position 4,898,651 of record NW_024372036.1, read on the forward strand.
CTGAGAGTACAGACACAGATATTATCTTTCCTGTGAAGACATTACTGTTCCATAGCTCCAGGAAACATGCAGTAAAATGTTCAATTAAAGTGGATTACATGTTCTTAGCTGGTCAGCTATAATACCTAAGCTTGAAAATGTAAAAGAACATCCAGGAAAGAACAGTGCCTCTTTGCTAACCTCAGAATTCTGCTCTTTATGTTGCAGATGCATTTTGCTTTCATGTTCCTTTGCAAATTTTCCTGGAAGCAATCCAGTTTTAGAGAATGGCTGCTTTTACTACAAATATTACTTCCTGCACAAAATCTGGTCTGAATACCTTTGCATTGCAACAACTTAAACTGAGAAGGAGGAGGTCATTTACTTCTACAGTCTTCTACATTACTTTGTTGCAATTAATAATTTTTTATTATGTACATCCAGTTCTTTCACTGCTCTCCAGTATGGCCTGCAAATATCCCTGCAAATATCCAAGCCACAAACCCCTTCAAAAATGAGTTATCCAGGTATCTCAGTTTCCTCTGTTCTGATCCAAGATTGGTTCTGTTCTGACATGACATGAGAGAAGTAAGGTAACTGAACACTCCTGTGGCACTTGCCTTTATTTCCTGCTGTAGCTACATGGCAGTTTGTAAGGGCTGCAAGTCATGCCTTGTTATGTGGTAGGGATTGCTTTCCACTGGCTCCTGTAGCAACTATTACAGGAGGGAAAGAACATGATGAATGTTAGAGTGGAAGAAATAAAGCTCTGTTGGAGCAAGTCCCTGAGAGCCCCTCTATTTATTCAAGTTCAGTGTTTTAGGAAGTCATTACAATGAGCCATCCCAAAAACCAGCTCAGCAGAAAAATGTATTTAACTGAAAGCCATTGTGTTCAGCTCTCAGGGCAGACACAGCACACTGTGTTAATTCAAGAATTAGAGTTCTTTGTTTAATCCCCTTATTTCCTCCTTTCAGCCTGGCATTGTTCCTTCTCTCACTCCCAGACACACAGGGAGAGGCAGGTCCATTACACACTCACCCCAAGGCCAGCAGAAACCTGCCAGCCATCCCTGACTTATCCTTCCACTGCTTCAAGCTTTCTAAATGCAACAAGTGACTGACTGAAGCCCTTGTCTCTAGAGGAACTGCCTGGAAAAACAACTCCTTGCTTTACTTTATCACCACCTGGGAAGACCTCCCTGATTCACAAGCTGACATGGAAGTTGGATTGAATTTTTAGCCACTCTCCCTCTTAATCATTTTTAGCCAAAACCCCCTGAGGAATAAGTGTCCTCACACTTAAAAAGTAAATCTCTCAGCCAGGGTTGCTGTGTCTCAAAGTGGAGTGATATACAGAGCTGTCTCCACTTCCTCCTCCTCCTCCTGACTGGAATCTCAGCTGGATACAGGAAGGCTTGAGGCCCTTTAAAATCTCATCTGCATCAGAGGTGCACCCTTTATATGGAACTGGCAGCTGCTCCTGTATGAAAATTTAAACACTTTAAGGTATCTTTTAAGTAGTACAAAAGGTGAAAAAAGCACCACAGATGATAAGTAATCCAAGGCTTCTCCACACAATCACACCTGTTGCAATGTCTATTTTTTTCAAATAGATGCAACCACCTTCCATTAAAGACCTGCAGCTTAAGCTTGGAGGATGCAGCTTAATAGACCAGGAAACAATATGTAACTGATTATGGCTTCACTTAAAGTAACTGTGGTTACACAGGGCTCTTTGCTTTTTAAGTCAGTGCCAGAGACACAAGTTTACCAAATAAACTTGTGTTAATATCTGTGCGTATGCATGTTCAAGTATGTGAAGAAAGGCAGGGGATTCATCTCATGGCAGACAAATGGTAGGTGTCATGTGTTTTTTAAGTATTTTTTTGTATGGGTAACATTTCTCATATATTTTAGAATTATTTTACCAGAACTTAATTTAGAATAATTAAAGAAAATATCTTCCATTTACAGTATTTCTTACACTCCAGTACATCTCACTCCTACTCTGCCAGACTGATCTTTCTAGATATGCAAAAGTAGCAAATAGCTGAACTACATAGCAGTCAATAGTTGATATTTTCTATTCCAAACGGAAGGAGAATATGTTGGTTCCCAGGAATTATGGGCTAACTCTCGTCTGTGAATTGTAAAGTGTGTGAATTGTAAAGACGAATGGCATGATCCTTAAAATCGGAAAATGTTATCACACTTGGGAAAAGAAACAGTAACTGCTGCAAAAGATTTCTGCCTTTTTTCTTCTGTAACAGTAAGCTTGTCAGAGCTGTAAGTGTTTGCAGTGATGTAACTATGGGGGTGAAGTCACACAGCCAGCAAAACTGTGGTAAAGATAAGGCTGAGCACTGTTTGCAAAGCTGGGACTTATAAGGAGTTTATGGAAGGCAGGTATCCCCCTCAGATTTGTGGAAGTGGGAAGGAATTATACTACCTTCATCACATTGCTAATAAAATATCTCTGAGAGATCCTACAGTTCTAGATATGCAAAAGTAGCAAATAGCTGAACTACATAGCAGTCAATAGTTGATATTTTCTATTCCAAACGGAAGGAGAATATGTTGGTTCCCAGGAATTATGGGCCAGATCCTTAAAGTGTGTGAATTGTAAAGATGAATGGCATGATCCATAAAATCAGAAAATGTTATCGCACTTGGGAAAAGAAACAGTAACTGCTGCAAAAGATTTCTGCCTTTTTTCTTCTGTAACAGTAAGCTTGTCAGAGCTGTAAGTGTTTGCAGTGATGTAACTATGGGGGTGAAGTCACACAGCCAGCAAAACTGTGGTAAAGATAAGGCTGAGCACTGTTTGCAAAGCTGGGACTTATAAGGAGTTTATGGAAGGCAGGTATCCCCCTCAGGTTTGTGGAAGTGGGAACCATTATACTACCTTCATCACATTGCTAATAAAATATCTCTGAGAGATCCTACAGGGTTCCAAAAAGATTTATCAGGCTCATGGTTTCCAAAGTCACTATTTTGCTAGAGAACAATGCAGTGTTGTCATTCCTGACCTTAATACAACAGGAGAATTGCACAAACACAAGCCACAGTGCCAGGGTCAGTTCCCATGGGAGACGAGCCAGATTGTCAAAGGGAAAGGGCAGCTGAAGCTCAGGGTGCACTATCCAGAACAGATTTCATTTGCATAAACTGTGCTGGCATTTACTTCAGGAAGGAGTTCTTTATAACACTACAGTGAGATGTTATTGTAGCTTTAGTTAAACACTGCATTTTCTCTTAGCATGAGTTATCACAACATCAAGCCATTACCATTAGTTAATGGAAACCAAGCACTATGGCACTACAAGCTATTGTAACATTTCATTTGTGGAAGTGGGAAGGAATTATACTACCTTCATCACATTGCTAATAAAATATCTCTGAGAGATCCTACAGAGTTCCAAAAAGATTTATCAGGCTCATGGTTTCAAAGTCACTGTTTTGCTAGAGAACAATGCAGTGTTGTCATTCCTGACCTTAATACAACAGGAGAATTGAACAACCACAAGCCACAGTGCCAGGGTCAGTTCCCATGGGAGACGAGCCAGATTGTCAAAGGGAAAGGGCAGCTGAAGCTCAGGGTGCACTATCCAGAACAGATTTCATTTGCATAAACTGTGCTGGCATTTACTTCAGGAAGGAGTTCTTTATAACACTACAGTGAGATGTTATTGTAGCTTTAGTTAAACACTGCATTTTCTCTTAGCATGAGTTATCACAACATCAAGCCATTACCATTAGTTAATGGAAACCAAGCACTATGGCACTACAAGCTATTGTAACATTTCCTGGAAAACACATATGATATTTCCAGAAGGCATCCTAGAATACTTTTTTTAACTGCTTTGCATTCCAGGAAAGAAATACCACAAGCAATAAACCCTTATAAACATTTTTTTAATGGTTCACATTTCAGAATTAGGAGGAGAAAAAAGAAAAATAAAGAAAAGAAATAGTCTCAGTAGTTTTCTCTTAAACTGAGATTTGCTGGAGTGCACAGTGTCTCAGAGCTCCCAAAGAATATTTAGAACTTTTCTCTTTGCAAGAAATGTAGCTGAAAGGGGGAAGACAGGAGAGGTGTGGAAGAGGCTTTCACTGGGCAGTCTGCAGTTCCAGCATCTTTGTGAATTGCTTACTTACAAAAGAGCCATTTTAGTTGTATAAACCCAGAGTGGTTGGAAGCTATTACCCAGCATGTGATATTAGCAATGTTCTGTCTTAAGACCCACAGCCAGGAGAGAGGCTGAGTAATGGGTGAACAAAGTGACTTCTAAGAGCAGATGACAGAGCAGACCTCTCAGACTTTCATAGGAGAGATTCTCTAGAGCTCTGATCATCTTCCTGGCCTCCTCTGGGCCCGCTCCAACAGATCCATGTCACTCTTATGCTGGGGACCCCAGAGCTGGATGCAGCACTGCAGGTGGGGTCTGATGAGGGCAGGGCAGAGCAGAGGGAGAGAATCCCCTCCCTTGCCCTGATGCCTGTAGTGCTGTTGATGCAGCCCAGGATATATTTGGATTCTGGGCTGTGAATGCACGTTGTTGCCTCATGTGTCCAGCTTCTCATCCGCGAGAACCCCCAAGTCCTTCTCCTCAGGGCTGCTTCCAATGGCTTCTTCTTCCAGTCTGTGCTCATGTCTGGGAGGCCTTGAGGGACTCCAGTGAGCTTAAGGCAGCCTCAGGTTGCATGCACTATTAAAGTGCTGCTTACTGAAAGCATCAACAAATATTTTTGTGAACCATCTGGCTCAGACTTCCTGGATAGGTTGCTGAGAAAAGGAGACTTAACCCTGAGACATACTTCTGCATACCAGGGACTCCTGAGGAAAGGATCAAGAGAAATCAGCAGTGGTTGATTCCCCTGCTGTAGTTATTGCTTTTTGAAGTTGTGGGGGAATAGATATGTCTACTCTGAGAATGGTAAATCCTAACAGTCATGAAGACTGGGCAAAAAATGAGGAGAGAAAATAATTCAGGAGGTTGTGAGCTAACTGGCAAAACAGCAACCTGCACTCATAAAATGTTAGCTTTCCAAAAGGAAGGTTGCTGCACAGTCACAGTGACAAATGAGGGTAATACAGCCTTATCTGGAGTGGCAGGAAGAATTCCAGTTCCTGTAAATGACCAGCAAGTGCACACTGGCATTGAAACAACCAAAGATATCCCTGGAATGTTGCAGGCTGACCCAAAGCAGCTGGAACCTCCAGGTTCAAAAAGGCTCTGCTGTCCTCAGCACTGGATTTGAAGGAGATGGTGTCGCATGAGTGGCACAGAGGGCCAACACAGCCACATGCCAAAGAGGAAATATGATGTGATGGCAGTTTTTGGTCCTCACCAGCCAGCAAATGATTGCAAAAAGATCCAACACCAATAGAAATGGTTAAAGACAGGGTTCAGCAACCTGGGTCAAACTTTGAGATAGTTTGCAAAACCAGTGTTCAGAGAAGGTACTGGGAAAGGAGTCTACAAGGTCACAGAAATTTAATAAATACTCTGCTTCCTCTCAAAATGGAGTGATTTCATCAGTCTGTGAGCTGGTTTTCTGGAGCTCTATGCCAAATCTCTGATGCAACCCTGAACAAGCTCCTTTCCTTCCACAGGGATCTCCTTCCCCTACCACATTTTGTCCATTTTCCCTGCACAGCTTGCAAAGTCTTTGGGCCAGGATTGTCTGTTGCTACATGTGACCAGTGATGTCCTTGTCAAAACTGTTTTCCAGCCTCCCACAGATAATGGAGCACAGAACTGCACAGTGACAAAGCTGCTCTCTGTGCAAAGAGCTTATGCTAAGCTCTGTAATTAAGACATATGGGGCCTTATCCACAGCTTAGAGAAGTCAGTGGAAACACTGTCTCGTAGGCTGGATGACAAGATGGTGATGAAGCAGATTTTATTTTAAGGAATCTTTTTCTTTTTTTTTTCTATTTGGGGATATTCTGAGGCTTTAAGAACTGTGCAACTAAAATGTATGAAAACTAAGATGAGGTAAAATTAATAAAGATTTAAAAATATATCAAGTTATAAATGGGCTTAAATTGAAATACAGAAAAAAATCACTAACAGAACAAATGAAATTTATGTTAGTGGGTCACTTCTTTGGGATTTTTTTATGGCTTTTAAAAGGGTAAGTTTTACTCAAAATATAAATAAATCCTTTTCTTTGCATGCGGACATTAATTATCTTATGGAATAGAAGGTACCAATGGATGTAAGAAAAAGGGAACCTGACCCCAGATGATATAATTCCAAGGGAATTATTAGACATTATTATAATATTGAATAGGCCATAAGGTAAGCATTTTTCAACAGTAAAGAAAAATGGCAGTATGCCTGTGGAGAGGACCTGGTTGGACCACTACATGCCGATATTTAGTAATTTCCTTATGTGATAGTTTGCCTGTAAAGAGGAAAATATTGATTTCTCTTTGGCTTTGCAAATCAGTGCCCTTAAGTGCTCTGGCCAGAAACTCATAACACAGCAATACAAAAATTAAGTTCAAGGAATGAGTCTGGCCCTAAATGTTCACAAGGCAGAGGGAAGCATTTTTCTTGCTCACAAAAAGACATTTAGGCTCCCAGTTTCCTGTCTTGCAAGGTATATTGTAGAGGCTCTGAAAATAAAACATACAGTAAGCATGGTCTGCTGTAACCCAAACAATTACAGTCATCACAACAATAAATTTTTAAACAGTTAGGTAATATATAATAAATAAAAGATGAACAGGAAAGCACTCACAGCTACTCCCCTAATGCATCTGGAAAGTAATTAACTTTTTTTCCCTCCGTTAAGAATGTAATGTATTATACCCTGGCAAAGGAGGAGCCTGGCCATGCATCCCTGATGAGGATTTATCTGAGGTTGGACTCGGAGGGAGCAGACCTGCCATCCATCCTGCCAGAGCACAGCATCTCCCTGTCCCTGCTCGAGCACTGCCCTTCCCCTCCCGGCAGCAGGTGCTGGATCAGGGGTGGCAGAGCTGCAGGGGGACACTGGGATGGGTACCAGGATGTCCCTGCCCAGTCAGGGACACACCAGGCCCCTGCTTTGCGAATGTGGCTCAAGGCAAAGCTCACAATCGCCTGCCAAGGACTAATGAGAAAATAATCACGGCAGGAAAGGAATTACAGACACCCTTGGAGGCCAGCGGTCCTCTCTTGGGTTCCTGGTGTGTGGAAAAGCATAAATCTTCTTATTGCAGCATCTAGCAGGGCTGTCCAGGCACTGGGACATGGGACTGGCATCACCTCAGAGCCTTCCTTGGCTCTGCGTGGTGGCTTCACCCACCAAGCCCCAGGCAGCCTCACCCACTCAGTCCTTCACCAGTGGGACCAGGGAGGGAATCAGAATAGTGAAAGAGAACTCATGGATTGGCGTAAAGACAGTTTAATAGGTTAAGCAAAAGCCATGCACACAAGCAAAGCAAAACAAGGAATTCATTCACTGCTTCCCGTGGCTGGGCAGGTGTTCAGCCATCTCCAGGACAGCAGGGTCTCATCCCACTTATTGGTGACTTGGGGAGACAAACAACATCACGCCAAACATCCCCCCCTTCTCCCCCAACTTTATACTCTGATCCATGATGTCACAGGGTCTGGAATATCCCTTTGGTCAGTTTGGGTCACCAGTCCTGGCTGTGTCTCCTGCCAGCCTCCCATGCACACCAGTCTCCTCACCAATGTGGCAGCAGGAAAAGCAGAAAAGGCCTTGGATCTGTGTAAGCCCTGCTCAGCAATAACAAAAATATCTCCATATTATAATCACTGTGCTCAACACAAATCCAAAACACCTTAACAGCCACAGTGAAGAAAATTATCTGCAGCCCAGCCAAAACCAGCACACTCTGACATTTCCAACCATCCTGAGGGTGCTGCCAGGCTGGCAGCTCCCTGGGAATGGGATCACGGGGGGACCCCTATGGCAGGGAGAGCAGATCTATCCCCTTCTCAGACAGGAGCAGCCAGGGACATTGGGCACCTCCCTGGGAGAGGGCAGGACCGAGGTGGGCTGGGGTGTGAGCTCCTGGGTGGGCAGGGCTCAGCTGGGCAGGGCTTGGGGAGCTGGAGGCCAGCCCTGATGCAGTACCAGTGGGTGCTGACCTGGCTCCAGGGCCATGGGCAGGTGCAGAAGCCCTGGGGTGCTCCCAAAGGACAATCAGGGCTGCCAGAAGCTTTGTCCAGCTCATCAGAGCTGAGGGCTGCCTCAGCTGTTGGCCCCATTGGGCAATGGAGTGTGAGCCTGGCCCAGGTCTTGTGAGGAGAAGCAGTTGTGAAGCACTGAGCCACTGCATGTTTTCCCTGGTGGGAATGACAAGAACTCCTCAAGTCTGTTGCCAGAGCCAAGTTCAACGGAAACTCCCACTGCTGGTTTAAAAGGAGGGAGGTTGCCAGTGTGAGTAATGCATCAAATTTGGCATTTACAACAAATGGCATGAAATTGATGTGCTCTGAGGTGTATTGCAAAATCAATTACTGCTGGAAACTTTTAGAGAATGGAGATGTTGCTGAGGGGGAACTTTTAGAACAGTCAGAAACCTAAATTCATTTGTATTTTTCTTAGATGATCTCATTGACTGCTCCTTTTTAAAGATTAATGATGCTTTTAATCCATTGTCAAAGATACTGGTGGTAAAGGTGGGTGATTGGAATTAATTTAGATAAAAAATGCATCACACTAAATGCAAATTAAAGCACAGGCTGAGAAAGACTCTAGGTAATGTTTTTAGTAGACAGTTTTTCAAAGGTAGCTACAAAAGGAACAGATGATCTGATGAGTGGTTTTCCATGTCTGATTGGTGTGGTGAAGACACAGGGAATTGCTCCATGCCTACCCACTTCCTGGCCTAACCCAGCTACCCTTGCATGTCATTTAATTTATACTTAGAGAAATCAAGTCGCAACCAAACACTTGAGGGCTGATTAATTCCTGGAACATCTGTTGGAGGCAGGCTATTATTAGACATGAACTTTTGACACAATCTGCAGACATAATCATACACAGAGATTAACCTCTCCTCAATAAGCACAGTCCTGCGCTGCATCCGGAGCAAGACACCATGACCCAGATTCCCAGCTGTGGCTGAGCAACAGCCCAGCCAGCCCCAAAAGGCAAAAAAGACCTGACCTCAGCTCTCTGTGTGCTGGTCCAGTCCCATGGCAGAAGTTGGAGCAACCTGAGCCAGCTGCCAATGGAGACTGAAGTCTCCAGAGGACACAGATGCCACAGCCGTGACCCCTCCATTCAGTCATGCAACAGAAGTAGTCAGCAGGAAAAAAAAGAGTTTGAGAGGGCTGAATCAGCTCTGAACTCCTGGGATATGTCCCCTTTAATGGCTACAGTATCACCACAACCTCACCACATCAGCTTTACATAGGGGAAGCTACAGATTCTCTGTTAATAATGCAGATGGACCGAAGATGTTTTGCTGCGTAGACGTGACCTTTGCCAAATACGATGTCCAAGAATTCCTTCACCTATACATGAACTACACCCGTTCTGACTCTGCTGTCTTTTTATCTGGCCCCAACCCTAATTCTAATGCTGAGGTCCCCAGCACCGCATGTGGCTCATGCCCCCCTGAACACATCTTTTCCAGCCCCTGTGTTCCTGGAGCTGTCAGCTGTGTGGTGCTCCAAACCTATCCCTAACCCTAAAGAGCTCTAATGAACCCTCATGGGAACTTGAGACAGAGGCTGAGATCCTCACCACCACTGGGAAGGTCCCTGGCTTGTTTTCACACCAAACCTAACCCCCACAAGTTGACTGCCTTAACTTTAAACCCTGTGTGATTCACCTGGAATGCTCCACATGATTTCATCTGTGTATAAGTCAGTGACAACTGTCTAAGGCTTTCTCTGCATATCCATCCTACACATAAACAACTCTTCTAAAAAAACACTGATAACATCACAAAATTCACCCTGAAAAGGTAAACAATCCTTAGATATATCCTCCCACTTCTCTGTACACATAATTTAAGGAATGGTCTGTGCTCAGCTAGATGCATAATTTAGCTCAATGGGGAATGGCCTAATTCAGTCCCACAAAGCCAGGGCTGTCCTGGGACTCCTTTGCTCATGGATGTGGCTCTGTCCCAGACTCCTTTGCCAGAGTGTTTCAGGCATATCACACTCAGCATGGCTGACAGTGGAAAGCCTAACTGGGCCACTTAATATAAGGGTTAAGGCACAAGGACATTTCCAATGCCTGATTTCTCAAATTACTCAGTACCCATTTATACTGCTTACTATTGCATTTAAAAATCAATCCCCAGTCATGCTTAAGTGACACAGAGGAAATCTGTGGTCATGGAGTCTCCAGTGTCTTTCCCACAAAACCTGCCTCCTGCTTCCTCCCCTTCTGCCTCTCAGACCCTCCATTGTGTGAAACTGTTGTTCTGCCTCTGATTTTCCTCCTTCTGAGAAGGGCAGTTGCAGTGCTCTAGGAAATGAAAAGCAGATTAACTTCATAGCATGTTGCAGTAAGATGTTTGGCCCTTTAACAGAATAACCCCTCTACAAATATCTTTTGTTTGACTATATATTTTTTTTCCTTTAAAATTCTTTGCCGATTTACACTGTATCCACCATAGTGGTTGTAACTGGATATTAGATAATTAGCATGCAGCGGCTATCTTCTCTTCCCTATTGTCACAATATCCCCTGGCACTAGTGAGAGCACCAGCAATGAGGCTTGACATTCTAAAAGCCTTTTTATTTCCCAATGAAAAATGGTATTTAGGCTATAATTAAATTTAAACATACCCTCAGTGGACTCCAGAGTCCACATGCACTTTCCTCTACATAGGTCCACTCCCATTGACTAAAATCTGCACTTGGATCACAGATTCATTGATTTGAAACCTTGGTCGGGGCCTCCTGTGCCTTTTATTTCCTTTATTAGGAGGTAGTATATTTTCAATAATATTCTTTACTCCAGCTCTTGCAGATACTTTCCCATTTGAAGCCACTCACAGCTTCAAAAAATGGTATGATCATTTTCTGAAGAAATGTCAATTATTATCTCTGTCTTCGAAGCTCTTGAAACATTCAACTCCACTCTAGTTCTTAGGCAACCTGGTATAAAGAAAATTGTTTCCAGAGTTCCAAGAACATTTTCCTAACTGCATATTTTCCAATCAATTCTCTAGAGGATTAGGAGGAATTTAAATTTTTCAGTGGCCTCGGAGCACTATTAGCAGTTCCTTCCCCATTGCATCAGATGATTCCCTCCTGAGATGTCTACCAAAATTCAGAAGTGATGCACAAGGCTGTGGTAAATTCTGTTTGATCTGTTTGTACTCATACATATTTCTCAAAGGCCAGGCTCCCATCCAAATACTCTCAAGACTGTCCTGGAGGTATTTAACTGCAGTGTACAAACCTGTGAAGAATGAGAGCAGGTCTTGCAGAACAGTGAAATACAGAAACAAAAAAAGAAGCTGCATGTCAGTGGGTTAATAAAATAAGAATTTTTGAGTTCTAATTTCACTTCTCATGGCCATATCAAAAGTGACCTTGATTATCTCACCTCCTGTTTTTCTGAGTTGCAATTAAGACCATAAGGGAGGTTCTCAGGCCAAACCAGAAGTCCATCTATCCCTGAATCCCATGTCTGGTGTCAATCTGGAACAGCAGCTTGAGAACAAAATACCAGAGCAGAGCAAATGTGAAACAGGGACTTTTTAGGCATGAAGTGGATTAGAATCTTGATGTTTAGCAACCAGGGATGGAGTTTTCATCTGTGAGCTTGTCTAATTGCTTTGTTAATTTATACTCTTGGCTTGCTCAACACCCTGTGGCAGTAAGCTCTGCTGTTTAATTATGCACTGCGTGGAAAACTCTGCCTCTTGTTTCTTTTCAAACCTTAGTTTGATGGTTTAATTTGAAAGCCATTCCTTTTGGGGTACAAGAAACAATTTCTCTTTTCAGCATCACCTATATTTTTTGAAATCACTATGCATCTCATCTTTTCTATTTATGGACAATAACTAGTTTTAGTTTTTCATTGTACAGAAACTATTCCATAACAACAGTACTTTTTTTTTTTTTGTTATTTTTTAGTACCAGAGAATACAAGACTGGAAGTGTAAAATATAGATGCATCACTGCTTTACTTGCTGACTTACAGATATGCCTTGCTTTCCTTTAATGTTTGGGGGTTTTTTTCTTGTTTCTTCCTTCTTTTGTTTTTCTTTATTAAAAATTTGTGGCGCTCTGTAGAATTGGAAGAGTGAGCCATATTCACAGAGCAACTTACAGTGATCTGAATATCTAATCCTTGAATAACAGTATCTCATGTGGGACTTGTCACTATTTATGTATAGGTGGGGTTATTTTTCTCCATGTGTATCAGGTTTTCAGCTGATCAAAAGATAATTTCACCTGCTGTTTTATTGCCCATCACTCAGACATCCTCCTGCAAGTCTTCACAGTCAATTTTAGTTTTTATTACTCCTCAGCAAAGGCTCCTCTTTTCCTCTTTGTTCTTCTTTCCAGATCATTTACTAATACTCTGGAGAGCACAAGCTCCAGCACAGATCTCAGTGGTCACCTCTTGCAGCATTTTCTCTGGTGTGATAACAGACCTTTTATACTCAGATTTATTTCCTGTCCTTTAATCAGATATCAGTCCATGGAATGAACTTGACCCTTCTACCTCACTCTTTAATATCTGCATGTATTTTTGGGGAGGGAACTTTCAAGTGTGCTTTATCAAAGGGTTCATCACAGAGTCATTGACTTAATTTCTTTTAACACTTGCCTGCATCACAATGAGCTTATCATGAGGAAACTGTTTAAGACACAAGAAACCTAAAATTTGTTAGTGTTCACACAGATGTTTGATATCCCCAGAAGTGTTGACTTATACAGAACGTGGTGCCTCTGAGATGTGTTATCCTTGTTTCATGCTGCATATGTTTGGATGTGAATGCCTACAGGAATGTGTGTCTGGCACTCAGATTGTTTCCTATGCCAAACTAATTTTTGTTTTTAAATATTGGATGATTTCAACCAAATTTAACATAGATATAAAAGTTTGAAAAAAAACCCCAAACAACTCCTTCCAGAACTGTGAAGAAAGGAGGGCTGCTAAAGAGTCAAATTCCCATGGTGCTGCCATGGGAGTGGGTATGTTAGAGCACATGTTGGAGCACATTGTTATACATCAGAGAGTGAGAGAAATGGAGGAAGAATTGAAGGAGCAGATGGTATGATACCTTCAGCTGTAGGGATAAACTTCAGTCAGATCTTATGACAAATTAGATACCGAGGGACACAACCATCAGTCATAAGAGGCTTTGAAACAAGGTTTTGGCCACTCACAGACTGTCTTATCTAATGGTGTCCTTGATGCTCAGCTCCATATCCTACCAGCAGAGAAACATGGCAGTCTGTACTCCTGATTTAGCAATTTAGGAGACATCAATCAATTAAAAAAAGAAAAGTGAGAGTGGGAGAAGAAGTGCCAGGGAAAATGTGTCAGGTTTTTTACATCTTGCTTTGTGAAAGAGACTGATGTATGAAAATAACACTGCCTGCAAAACCAAGCCAGCGTTATGGGAAGGTGAATAATAAGAATAAGAGAACCAAGAAAAACTGAACAGTTCAGTGCTTCAGCAGATCAACAGCTGTTTTATTTGAGGAAAGCTGAGCCACATAAACTGAACTACTTCAATAAGTTATTGATGTAATTGTGATGATGTCTGTAAACAAACTAGCCATAATTAAAATCCGTAGTGTCTTCACTCTGCTATATTCCTTACCTGGTGTATCTATGGAGCTCTTGCAGCTTAAATAAGAAGCTACAGTGCACCACTGGTCTTTTATAACTCATGTTTAGAAATCACTACAAAACCATAAACTGATATTATATTGCAAGTTCCATATTTATGTACACAAATAATTAGGCTTGCTTTAATAAACATTTACCAGTTACATCCAATGAAAGCTGAAACGAACTTGGCAAAGATAATACTTGAAATTTCATTTCCATGAAAAAATGCAGATTCTGAAACTGAAATGTTTGCTCATTCATCTCGGTTTCAATAAAATATTGCACTCCATAACAAGGTCCATTTTAGTATTTTAAAACAAAACATTTTACTTTTCATATTATAAGCAGCTTCTCATTTGGAAAGAAATGCAAATTTTTATTGGCATTTTGTAACAGGTTTTGACTACAAAATTGCTGGTTTCATTTTCACCCCCCAAAAAATTGTATTTGCTAAAAATATCATCAGCTGGAGATGATGTTTTACACTTGCCAAGGAATTGGAAAAAAAAGGAATTGGAAAATTTGCATACCTCTAGAATTCAGAGCTCTTCAAAACCATGTCGTTTTTGAAGTTCTCTGTTTGAATTTTAAAAATTTCCCTCAGACTTCTCTAACTAAAATAAGATGTAGTGTCATTAAAATGCTCGGAATTTCCCACACACCTGTGCAACGCAGAGGGATCCTCCTAAGAGAATTTTTAGCTTATGGCTGGAAATAGAAGCAGTGCACAGCAAAGGCGTTTTCTTTATCAGCGAACCCTCCATTCATGTGGCAGCACAAAGGATTGAACGTGCTCCTGAGCACAGGAAAACAGCAACACTGCTCTTGTGTGTTTGCTGCATTCTGTCTTCACAACTTCCCGAAACATTTTCTGCAGCCCTGCACAGGCTGTGACGGAGCTCATCCCACAGCAGAAGGGTTCTTGGAAGGAATTGGTTTTTGTCAGATTTTCCGCCGTCCGGTTTTGCCCTCGTGTGACACCTCCTGCTGCAGACACAACTCCCAGGCTCCCTGCTGTTCACGTTCCCAGCTTTGTGCACGGGCACACAGTGCCAACAGACTGTTTTGTGTTTTCTTACTTCTGCTTAGTGTAGAGGATGTGCCTTTTTTCTCTATTTATCATCCTGCTCATCCTTTTTTTTTGCTGAATCTTCAGGACTCCTGCCTCAATTCCTCTTGGGATGCTTTTTTTGGTTGGTTTTTTTTTGGTTTTTTTTTTGGTTTTTGTTTTTTTTTTTGGTTTTGTTTTTTTTTTTGGTTTTTTGCTGCTGAAAAATGAGGGGTGCACACATATTCTTTTGTTGCTGGCTCTCAGCAGCTCTAAAGAAGGCTCAGGCAAGCTGCCACCTTCTCCTTCTGGCACTCATTGTCCCTGCAGCCAGTGACTTACACATGGGCATCTGGCTTTTCACACTGTGAGCACAATCTCCTCACCAGAGTGGGAAGGAAGATCCTCAGTGTACCTTCACAGTGTGCTCTGCCCTTTTCAGGGTCTTTGGATGACCACAAATGGAATTTTGAAAAGGTCTGGATGAATAATGCATTTTTGGTTCAGTTCCCAATTTGAGACACTGTGGGTGGGGAATGAGAAAGAAAATTTTAGATAAATGTGGAAATGTTTTATTTGATGCATAAGGAGGTGCTGAGTCGTGATTAGTGTTTAGAGCACCTTTAAATAATCAGGACAATTTTTTAATTAAAAAAAAACCATCCTGAAATGAAAGAATATAAAAATACTGTGTTTTAAAGTTTCATTTCTGGCTCTCAACAGCTCTAAAGAAGGCTCAGGCAAGCTGCCACCTTCTCCTTCTGGCACTCATTGTCCCTGCAGCCAGTGACTTACACATGGGCATCTGGCTTTTCACACTGTGAGCACAATCTCCTCACCAGAGTGGGAAGGAAGATCCTCAGTGTACCTTCACAGTGTGCTCTGCCCTTTTCAGGGTCTTTGGATGACCACAAATGGAATTTTGAAAAGGTCTGGATGAATAATGCATTTTTGGTTCAGTTCCCAATTTGAGACACTGTGGGTGGGGAATGAGAAAGAAAATTTTAGATAAATGTGGAAATGTTTTATTTGATGCATAAGGAGGTGCTGAGTCGTGATTAGTGTTTAGAGCACCTTTAAATAATCAGGACAATTTTTTAATTAAAAAAAAACCATCCTGAAATGAAAGAATATAAAAATACTGTGTTTTAAAGGCCAAATAAACCATATTTCTATCTTTAACAGCATCCTCCTCTTTTTTCTTACAGAAACCATTCATCATATTTATCTAAGCATTCACAGACAGCTTGTCCACCCAAAAAAAGGGCTTTCATTTTTGATTAATTTCCTTTTTACCTGCTTAAAAGCAGATATCTCACTGTGAGTCAACATCGGCATATTTAAATCACTAAGGCACTTAAAAAATCCCACTCTTCACCAGCAGAATTCACAAGGCTTCAACCACATTTGCCTGTGGTACAGCAGCAAACACACTGAGGGTTTGCAATCAGCAAAAAAGCTGTGCTGATGACATTGATTGTGTCTGGGCAATTGCAACCATGATTTTTAGAGTACCCAATACACAAAACCCAATTAGGAATTCATGCCCCTTTTTCTTGTTTAATTTATCACTCCCTAGGTCATGGTGTTCCTAAAATGTTCACCTATTATTTTATTTGGAAAAAGTTGATTAAGGAAGTTGGTAGTTGAAAATGATCAGCAGAGTCCCTCCTCTTTTCCATCCTCAGCCAGCTACTGATGCTGATGAATATCTTCATAAAGATCCAGATGCTCTGTCCTTCTCACTGTTATTTCTCTGTATTTTGAAAGTGAAAAGAAAGGATTTTCAAGCATCCCTGCACCTCTAAAAATGGCAGAAGAAGAAGCTGGATACAAGGAATAAAACCAGTTGCTACATACCTAAACCAAACAGGGAGGACAGGCTTTGTGTGGTGGTCACTTATGGATTGCTGGCAACAAAGAGCTCCTAAGAGCCTTCCTGCCAATACTCAGTCTGAATAAAACATCAGGTTTATGCTGACTCTGAAAAGAAAAGACCAAAGTCTCTCCCTGTAACATCTTAAATACATTTAGCAGCTTCATGCATAAAGTGACTGAACTCTTCTGGTTCACAGCACACTTTTCTATCTCCCACTCTTACAGACTGGTAGGATTCAGCCTTGACACCCTGCCAGGCGCAATATGAAGAATTCTATAATTATCAATCTAGTGATGGCATTTAAAAGCAAATGCATTATCATGCACAGAAATCATCTCATGTCCCCTACAGCGTGTTCCACAACAAGGGCTGTCTCTTTGACTATAACTCTGGCTTTATTACATTTAAAGCTCTTCCATCAACAGACTTCCCCAGAAAAAATAAAAATTCTTTTATTCAGAAAATAGCATGTAGTCTGGAGTGGCTGTCAATGTACCTAAAGGTCATATAATGTCAGAGTCATTATTTTCAAATCATCCACACTCATGAGCCATACTTTGCAAGGCCAGCTATCTAAACAATAATAAACATAGAACGTGTGTGGCGCAGCATAAATGAAATGTGTGTTATCATTTAAGAAGTATGGAGCAGAAGCAGAAAGATTCCTCCCAACTCTTCCTCTCATCATTGAGCAATCAGTGTATTCAGCAGACCATTATATTAAATGTAATTAATAGCCTGAGTCCCTCTTAACCAACACCTTTTTCTCCCTGGCCCATTTGGTAATCCAAGGCAATGCATTTACAAGCCAGATTATCCATTGCAGAGCTGCCAGCTCTGACACACCCTGATATTTTACCCTGTCATGGATCAAAAAGATTAAAAGCAACTTTAAAAAAGCACAAGTTACGATACTAAATCCAGTAACTGTAGCCTGTCTTCTTCAGCTCAGATTTGGAAACTAAGTAAAGATTAATGTTTTGAATGGTGTCTGAATTAATGTTCTGTCAACCAGCTGCAGAGACAGGAGTTGCTGTTTTCCCATTTGTTTGCTTGGTTTTAGTTTCCTTAATCCAGATAGTTTTCAATCACTGTTTGCAGCCTCAGGAAGTCTGTGCTCCATCTGCAGTCCTGGGCATTGTTAGAAGTTTTATTTCCAGGCACAATCCAGGTGGGAGCCACAGGTCATTGGTTCAACAGGTTAACGTGGCTGACACAGATCTCACTGACTCTAAGAATGATTACATTTATTTGTTGACCTGGTTCTCCCCTAGATTAAGACATACTCCTACCTTCACCTTTCCTACCCTCCCATTTCCTGTACCTTAAAAAAATAAATTGGTTAACAGATGTAGGCAACTGGAAGGTTTCACATTTCACTTCTCTGCTTTTTCTGGGTGACAAAAGCAGTGAAGGAGCAAAGGGGCTGAGATGAAAACAATAACCATTCTCTGCTTACCTCAGCCAGCTGTACCATCCATTCCCCCACTCTGGGTCAATACCTGGCACTAGTTTTCATGTAGCCTATATAACACCAGACAAGGTTGAAACAGAAGACAGACAGACTCTAAATGTGTGTATCCAGAGCTGACCATGTTTATCCAGGCTGAGCTGCATGCAATGCCCTGCATGAGCTGCAGTCAACAGAAAGCAATTCCTCCTCATATTGCTGTGAATTATTTACTACAACATTTTGAACTGACATCCAGATTTTCACCCCTCTGTTCCGTTTTATTGCAATGAAAAGAAGAGAAGTAAATGAATAACAGGAGAGGGGAAATAAATTCCACCAAAATGCACTGGCTGATAAAATAAGTGTCTTTGAAACAGTGCTGTATGCAGGAATAATTGTATCATTTTTTACAGTGCCATGCTGATGTGCTTAGGACTATTTCTGACTATAGCAGAGGTGCTGGAAACAAAGCTCCAGCTTCAGAGCGTCCACAGGGCTGTGGGGCTTTGTTTTTAGGATGTCAGTGAAGATTCAGCCAAGTCACTAGCCCTGAAGGTAGGGAGTTTGAGAGTTTGCAACAAACTGTGGAGGGGTTTAGAGCTAAGATATTTGGGACACAGACTCAGACCAGAGGGGAAAATCTTCCTCATTTGCCAAGTGGCTGAGGACATCATGTCTTTGGCAGAGAGGACAGAGCAGACACTCTGCATCTTGTTTTCTGCCCCAAACACAGAAGCAGGCAGGGCTCAGAACAGGTCCCTGTGTGTCTCTTCCACCAAAGCATTAGCAGGTAGAGTGAGCTTAGTCCTGCAAATAAAAATCAACTATTACTGACTGCCTCAGCTTCAGATGTAACGCAGGAAGAAGTGCATGTAAACCTGTTCAGGAAAAGGCTCTGCTCCACAAATTATATCTGGCTCCAGTTCTATATTGCAGATGTGAATCTTCCTCCTTGAGTCCACATCTCAGGAGTTTCCAGACCTGTCACAGAATTATCTGTTATTTCAAGCAGTGCCAAATTCAGAGGCTGAGGACTATCCTGGAACTGTGATGTTTGGACCAGCTAATCCTTTCTCTTCCAAAATTTGCATTTGCTTCCAATCCAAAATCCAGTATTTTCCTCAATGAAAGATTGAGTTGGTTGTAAAGACCTTTTCCACAGCCTCTGATTATTGCCATTAATGCCACTGCTGAATCTAACATGAGTGGTGGTTGAGTTTCACCTTCATTTCTAGGGAAGGTAGGATTTAGATCCACTGCTGTCACTCAGAGGTTTCACTGTGCAGCAAAAGTAGTAAAGGAAAACAGCTGTTCTGAATGATATTGCATAAGATCCTGCCTCAGCAAATTATCAAATTAACAGAGTATCCATGCATTTTTGACAGGATAAAAACCTATTTGGACAAGCCAGCAAGAAGCTTGGCTGAGTGATTACCACAGACAACCCCATGAGACAGGGGAACAGCCAGAGACACAGAGCTGAAGTGGCTGACAGTCAGGAATGAGAGGCCAGGGAGAGGCTGAATTGCTGAGCTCTGTGCCCATGCAGCCAGAGATGGGCACTTGACAAGCTGGCAGTGCCACGCTGGCCAAGAGCAATCCTGATGGAAGCAGGGAGCAAGTTCTGGGACCACCCTTTCCTCAGCTGTTCTGCTTGCCCACACACCCTGAGATACAGGCACCCACAAAGCAGGCAGTGACTGAAGGCATCAGTGCCACCAAGTTTTCCCACTGATAGCCAGGCCACTCCCAAAGAGGATATTAATGGCCAGGGTGGAAGCATGATGGGACAGCCCCTCACATCTGCAGTGCTCCTTCCTTTGGAAACAGCAGAAGCAAAAGCCTGATCCTCTGTGGCACTCCGTTGAACTCTGTTCCTTTTCTCAAAGGGAGCAGCTTCACATCTAAGTGACAAAACTCTGCACCCACTGTGGCCAAGCACTTTTTCCAAGATGGAATCAAGAAGTCTGAGTTGGAGCCCTCCTTCTCCGAGTTTCCTATTGGCTGTGACTGGCTGCAGTGATCTTACTTCTGGAAAAATAAACACACACACACACTTGTCTTCTAGCCAAACACTTCTTCTCTTGAGAAAAATTCTTTAATGAAGCATTTTCTCAATGGAAATGGGAGAAGGCAAGGGAAGCCACCAGGGAATAAGAGACTTGTGTTAGATGTGGATATAGGTGGTGCAACCAAGGGATTTGGGGGCAAGGGTGGGTAAGTGGGGAGAGAAGTTGGAAACTCTGTTTCTCTCTGTGCATGAAGGGACAAATCTAGCCTTCTAGCTAAATAGCTTTCGTCCTTCAGGATAAGAAAAGGCTGAGGCTATGCTGTACTGCTCTCTGTGCTGCTCACCTGCACCTCTGCAGCTCAGTCCCATGACACTGGTGCAGTGGTGGGACCAGGAACAACACCTGGCAGGGTGAAATAAAGGGCAGTCATAGCCCAGAGAGTCCATTCTGGTGACTGGGCTGCCCCTGGGCACCAGCCCCAGGCATTTTTGACAAAAATCATCCACATACAAAGACTGAAACTGGGGCACTCTCAGCTAGCCCTGCTCTCCAGTGCCAGACTTTCTTCTGGATGCTTAGGTATTCACTGGATTTACCCTTGAGTGTGTAGCAATGAACAGAACTACTGGAGAGTCTGGATCCTATAGATGCAGGTGTGTCCAATCTGTCTCTTTGCTCTGGCTGGCAAACACCAGAGGAAGGAATGAGCCTCTGTCAGCTCACAGAGGCCATGAAAACCTCGAACCATTCATTCACAGCACTCCATGAGCAGACATGTGAGCTGCCTCTGGCAACTCAGATAAGTTGAAAATGCAGTGAAAATGAAAGAGAGAACTGTCAAGCTTATAATTAATGTGCAGTTAAAAATCATGCTTTGTTGATTCTGTCCTGGTTAGAGGAACAGGGCTGGGAAGAGGCTCTGGACCAGCCTGTTCTCTCACTCTGTGGATTTACATGTGTGTTGTGGTGGACATTGTGCCAGTAGTCTTTCAGCCAGTTCAAACTAAGACAGAATAGTGCTTTTTTGTTGTTTTTTTTTATCCTGAGACTGCAGACTCTCTTACTTTGTTAGGTGTCTCCTACCTGAATGAAAGCAACCTCTTTCTCTCCTAACAGAGGCAGGCACAGGATGAAAAAGGCACTCGCTATCATTTGCCTGCTGGTTTTAGCAGCTTTGCTGGCATTCTTTTGTTCAGGACTTTCTTATATTTTCCTAAGAAAGAAAAAAAAGATTATCTGATACCCTCACATTCAATATGAGGTGCAGGAGGCCTCAAGGAGGAAACAATTCCAGGTCTTAGACAAGCCAAACTCATAAATCTGGACTGGCATCAGAAGGCAACCGCTCTCCTTCCCCACCCTTTCCAGCAATTTGTTCCTGTTCTCAAAAATCCAGAAGGAAAGTTCACAGATCTGTCTTCACAGGCAATAAACCAAAGTTAATGACCTGATGTAAAGCCACTGGAGTAAGAATATTTTCATATGGTTGGAAGACAGAGGCAGGGGAGGCAGAAATACAGTATTGTGGGTGCCATATGACTTCTTATGTTACACAGTATCTGAATCCTTCTTCCAGCCTTTAAAAGGAATACAAGCTTAAATTTATAGGCTGTAGAACAAAGAAGTTTAATGAATTAATGCAGAGGTGCTCTGGAGCAGAACCACCCCAATGAGCAGCACAAACAGGCTCGCTATCCCACTGAAACGAAAAGCACACAACAAATTGACCTGTGGGCAGCAGGGTGTGTGCTCAGCTCCTCGGGCTCTGCACGTGCTGTGAGAGGAGCCCATGACCCTTTTTTGTCAGGGAACACTGGGAGCCAGCTCCCTCCTGAAAGGAACGTGGCTGCACGGCTCCAGATACGTTACTGGTGCATCAAAAAGAATTAACATCCTGCCTCCACTTCCACAAAGAGAGGGGTCCCGTTTGGTGCCAAGTGGCCATGTGCGCTGATACAGAAATAATGTCTTGGCAGTCAGCAGGAGGGAAGGGAAGCCAAATGACATCATTCACTCTCCTTTCAGTGGGGATGAAAGACTCTATTTACTACTTTGGCAGTAGCCAGCGCCACAGCTGCCGCTGGTCACATGTGAGGGCAGCAGAGGGAAGGCAGCAAAAAAATAATTGAATCCTCAGAGCCTATGGATCCTCTCCATAAAATACCCCACCCTTGGTGCAACAGGGGCTCTCCTAGGGCTCAGGATACCTCTGTTCTGGTCCCACTGCTCTCACAGACTTCTGCTGCATGACCTTGACCTGTCACTTCACCTCTCTTCTTTCCCCCTGCTCTTGGTCCTGCTGATTTGGCTCCCAAGCTTTTGAGGGCAGGGACTGACATATTATGTAAACCCTGTGCTTAGCTCAGCACTCTGCCAGCCTCGCCTGGGTCCTATAGGCACTCCTGCTCACAATGAAATCAGCTCTAATTCTAATACAAATACACTGAAAGGGCCAAAGAGGGATAGATTTTCACACTGATGGGATACATGTGTGACATGGATGTGATCAGATGGGAAGTTCTGCCACTCCAGAGCACCTTCAGCTCTGCAAATGCCTGATGGAATATGTGCTCAATGGTAAATGGTATGGCCAGAATGAGCAGCAGAAGCAGTTAAGTAGTTTAAATATTTTTTAAGCTGAAACTCAGGAAGAGGAGTTGAACTCATACGAGAAAGCAAGAAAAAATGCCTCTGTGAATTGTATTTATAGGAAGGGCCATACTGCATAAAAAATACACCTACCGGGCATAAACAAAAAACTACAAGTGTTAAATTGCATGGCCTAACAAGTTTTAAGATTTGTGCAATTTTCATCACCAGAAATCTCAAACCTACCTGTCTGAACACATCTTCTTGTATGCTTCAAGCAACTGATGATTATAAAACACAGAAGAGGATGACCTCGTCTTAATTTAAAATGCATGCTCAAGTGACACAACTCAATTCTGACTGCTCAAGCAAACCCCTGCAGAATAGTAATGTGATAAATAAAGACTAAAAAATCCTCCAAAAAATGAAAGCCCTTCTCTCAGGACAGAATGTAGGGCCAGTTTGAGTCACTGCATTAAAAAAAATAATACAATTCCACAAAACCTGCTAAGAAACTGAAGGAGCTTGTGCCTCAGAGAATTTCTGTACTTTTAAAACAAACCATAATTGTCCTACTGAGAGAAGCTGAGGAGACCCTCATCTGCAGAGCAGATCCACATCTTCATTAAGAGAATCAGTGTATTTTGTAACTAAATGAGATTCTGTCTTGCTGGCAGGCATATTCTGCTCACAGAACAAAGAAACCACACACACAAACATTCCAAAGGGAGATGTCCTTAAAAAAAAGTCATTGTAGCACCATCAGACTGCAGAGTATGCCAGAAACTGTGACTTTGTGGAAGAAGAAAAACAGACTGACGAGAATTAGGAAGCAAGCTAGATGTGTGTGACAAAAATGTCTCGGGGATTTTATTTCTCAGTTAATTCCTGTGAGTTTCTGCTTGTTATCAAGCAATTTCTGTGTTGTTTTTTTTTTCCCCCAGCATTCAAAAATCACACTGCTGTCCACCAGCCTCAGGGAGCTGGGTGTAGGGACAAGGCAGCACCCTCAGACTTGTTGGTGTTGGTTTTTTAGAGCATCTCCCCAGCACTCAAAGCCCTGGAGAACAAAGGCTGGAAGGTTTTCTCTCACAGGCAACAGGCTCCCTGCTCATCTCCTGCCCTGTCCTCAGCTCCATGCCTGCCTGGGCACATTAGGCCTGAGATGAGGAACTGCCTGAAAGACAAATGGGGAAAATCACAGCACTAAACTGCTGGGAAATCCAAACTTCTCCATGCACGGGAGCCAGCTGAGCTGTGAGGAAATATTCAGACACTGATCCATGTTCTGTGCTCCTGCTAGGAGAGGAAAGGGATAATATGATCCCAGATCTGGTGACTAATGATAACAGAAAGGGAAAAGGAAAAAAAAAAGCGAAAAAACACTAGTGAGCTATGGGTGCAGATGGTGGTCTGGGATCTGGAATATTTCTGTCATGTTTTACTCATCTCCTTTAAGATACACAAAAACAAGGTGAAAAGGGGACCTGGAAGTAAAACCCATAATTCAGTTTCTATGAGGGACTTCATATTTTCCCCTTATACATTGTTAATTATTGTATTTCAATAATTAACAATTATTGAAATACAATTAATTCAATAATTAACAATTATTTCAAATTGTTAATTATTGTATTTCAATTATCAATAGAAGAACAGGAAATGAGTAGGTGCAACCACTTCCAATAATAAACATTTCCAATATATAAATTCAAAGATAGTCAAAATTTATGCAAGATGTCAAGTGTGAGCTAGGTGTTCTCATTTGAGGAATTTTTTCCCAACTACCATAGACACAGGTTCACTCAAAAGAAACCAGTCTGGGTGAAATGTTGTACTTGGATATATCTGCAGTTAAAGGAGATGAATCTCTCATTTGTTCAATGCCAGCCTGTAGAGTCACATATTGGGCTGACACCATTACTTCATCACAGCTTACAAACAACAGCCCCAACCCAACCTTGCTCCAGATTCTTCTCAAATTTCTCAATTCTGAAAAAAAAACCCAAACATTTGCAGCATTTATGGAGAGATTAGCTCTGATATTCATGGCAGCAGAAAAAACAGTTCAGAATAAGAGACATTTCTTAGAAAATCCCTTATTGATGTCTGTCTTTTACATCAAAAGAGCCATGGCATGCTGCTAATCTCAATTGTATTTGATAGAAAAAGATCAAGTGCCTCCAGGCAATGTAGACCCAAATCAGTTAGGGATTTAACTCTAATTCTGAGACAACAAGTTGCTTCCAGTTTGTTTTGGCTGGCTCTAGAGTGGCTCTTTGCACATGAAATCATTATTAAACTCTGCTCAGAAGTCAGCTGCTAACTTGTGCAGTCTGTAGCATGTAAAACTACACTAGTAAATGGAATAAATCATCCTGAGCAAGTTTCCTGGAATATAGAGTCACATGGAAGATATTAGTGGTCCAATCTACAAGAGATGGATAAGTATGTCATCCAAACAAAACGTGCTTACCGTATCAAGCCCAAAACATTATTTTCCACTTACACTTTTGTTTCATGAACCAAGTTAAAAATCTTGTCTAGACTCCAGCTAGCATCAAACCCCACCAATACCACTTTCTTCAGAGTCCCAGTTTGTTTTCTGGATGTATGCACACATTTTTTGTTAAGCCATGTAGTCCTTGGGCACAGTGAATGACTGCCTTGACTGGTGTAAGTTTACCATGATGCAGGTTCCTTCAGAAGATGCTTGAATATTTTCTGCATGCTGAAGGTGCTTAATCACATCAAGTGCTGAGCACAAGGAGTTAAAAGTGAAGATTTATTTTCTTTATTTCTACAATCAGTTATATCAGGGCTTTAATATATTTTTTCCAAAAATTTTGCTGCAAAGCATTCATAGAAGGCCAGAGAGGCAACTAAGATGTGGAAACATCTTTAAACAACCTGGAGAAAAGATAATTAATTGTGTTGACACTATCAGATTACTGTGGTAAATCAATGATGTTTTTAAAGCAATCTGTAGGCTGAATATAACAGTGAAATAAATGTATCTGCACTTTCTGGTCCTATTTTTCCTGCACCCGGAGAAGCAGGAGCCCCAGCTCAGCCTCCTCCACTCCATTCCTTCATACATGAAAGATGACCAAGAAATGGGAAGGATCAACCCTGACAACTTTTCCACAGATTTCCTCAGATGCCTCCACAGAGCAAGAAGGTCTGTCCCTTTACAATGATGTTTTTCTAATAACAATCCTCCTCTTCTCTGCAGATGCCCTACCCAAATTAAAACCATGCTGGAACCCATGGAGGCTAGAAAATTCATTAATGGATTTGAGTGAAATTGCCGTTTTATGGAATGTAATTTCACATATGGGTAGCTACACTATCTATGGAGTTCATGGATGAAACAATTTAAAGCACTTCTCACCCTAACACAAAAGATAAGCTCGTTTTATGAGTTTCTCAGCTTCCTCTAGCCCATAATAAGCACAAATATATAATGTGAACAACAATCTTGTAAGTTAGATCATGAAGAGGAGCTGAATACTGATTTATTGCTGTAAAAACACAGCCCTGTTCAGGGTGATATGCAGTGCCCTGCTGTTTCAGAAATACAGTCTGAGGCATCAACAAGCCTGCAGTTGACTTGTCAGATAACTTCTGCAATAGGGTGCCTATTTTTAAATATTTAATACACACATTTTTACTTTAGGGAGATGTTTTCTGTCTCAAATTTTTGTGGAGCATGACTGGCAAGTAAGAAATTGTCTTCTCTCCAGAGAAAATAATGTAAGTATGCTCCACTGTAAACCCCACAATGATTACAGGAATAATTTGCAGACCTCAAATTTGAGGCACATTTTAGAGTCATATTAAAAAGAATTTATTTTTAGCTTGCTTTGGTTTATCAAAAGTCTCAAGTTTCTCACTTCAAATCAGTGTCTGGTATCCAGTACCTGGGGTTTAATCTTCCATTCAAACCAACTCTTCTGCAAAAAATATTTCTTACCTGATTCACTTTATCCCTTTTACATTGCATTTAGAAGATCCTATCACAAGCCATAGGCATGTTTAATATTATTGAAATTGCGCTGCTAATATCCATATCAATTATATTTTGAGATTTATGTTTAGTGTAGATATTAATGCAGTCTGGCTTTTCCATTTTTACTTCTGCAAGTATAATTTATTGAGACATAAATAGTAATATTAAAGCTATCAAGTATAAACATCAATACTTTGCAGCACTGTGTAATTTAAGAGTTACATGCATCTAAATTCAGTTACAGTCCTTTCTGAATGCTCAAATCTTAACTGCAGACTGCAGCTCACCAGGAATTGTGAGTTTGGAAGCAGCAGGCTGTCAAGTAATGCAGTACTAACATCTTGAAATAAGCCTTTCAGAACAACTGGGGAGCTGGCACATGGCTGGGACATGAAAAAGTACATGGTTTCCTTTTTTCTTTTTCATTTTTTCCCCCACTAAAAGCTCACTGTTTGCACAGTGTAACTCTCTTCCCCATCTCACAGTAATTTCAGATTATTTATGTTTGTGGTGTTTTGGTGATTCCAGAGATGTGTAGGAAAGGGGCTGGAAGGAGCTGCAATAAGTCAGCCACCAGGTTGTGCCTAACACCCACCAGTGATGGGAATCCACCCTCCACAGGTAACATTGCATGAAACCAGGAGTAACTGGTGAGCACTGGTATGTGGTTTGGCAAAGAGGCAACGTACGTGACAAGGTCTGGCCAAAAAACCTTTTTTTGCTTCAAACAGATTTTTTTTTTCTTGGTGAGCCATAATAAAAATACTTTCCTCAAGGTAAAAACTTGCAAATCAGGGATGCCTGTTGCCCAGTTAAAAGGAAACTGGCAGTGAAGGTGGGATTGTTTAATGGTCCAGTCACTAATAAAAAACTTTTAGTTTACTGGGGACACAGGCAGTATAAACTGGAAGGGCTTCTCTAGAAGTGTATTTCCCTCTCTTTTGGCTATGGAGGGCCCATCAGTGACTTGCCCTAAAAGCTGAAGTCACATGAAGCACCATGAGATGAAGTCCAGTCTCAGTGTTTGCAAAGGAGCTGATGAAATCCCTGATTTTTCCTTGTTACAGTGAGCCCACAATTAGGTTTTTGAACATCCACAGGTGCACAGTGCTGCCTTCAATTTTAACCTCAAAATAAAAAATGCCTTATTATTTTCACAGCTGTTCTGAGCAAACAAGGGGTGCCACTGAAGTACCACTGGCATATTTTGGATGAAGGCGCCAGGGAGAAAGTACCTTAAGATGAAGCAAACAGAGAGAAGCCATGAAAGTCATGTTGAAGGCAAAAGTTTTGTGCTGCTTTGGATCAGTGAATTTCCTGATAGAGACAGATGCTTGTACTTACCGAGAGGAGCTACCTCTAGACAAAAAGCTAAAGACCACATTTGGCACTGTCAAACACTCATCATTCTTTTAGTACCTCAAAGTGTAAATCTGATCATGCTCTGTAACAGTCTCAATGAACTTTTGAGCTTACAGCTCTTTTATCTTGTATAACCTTTTTTTCCTGTTTCTGTTTGGCAATCTGATTTTATTAGGATTTGTCAGTGTAGTTGAGTGTGCATCTGAATAGCCTGAGAAATTTAACAGTGCAAGTAATGGAGAATCATGTGTTGTTGCATTTGGAGGCATTTGCCCTTAAATAGAGAGTTTTTTCTGCCACGTGCAATAACTTCTATCTTTCTATCAGAAAACTGATATAACCCACCTTTGTAGGGAAAAGAGTGGCTAAACACTGCATTTCTCCGAGTCTACACAGAAGAAATATTGCTACAAAACTACATTAGTGTTACTTGTTTATTTAAACATCTCATGACAGAGTGAGAAAGAAACATTTTTCACAAAGGAAAACGAGATCTCCCAGTGCTCCCAGTGCTGTAGAAGCACCAGTACATAGTCAGGAATTTTCCACATCAGTCAAACTGGACCTGAAGATGCTTTGAACAAACCACATGGATCCCAGCCTGACACCCTTGTGCCCCAGGTGAAATCCCAGCTAACCATTTCAGTGCCAGTCTGTTGGTGCTTCTCGGCTTTAGAAAGCCTGCAGGGGATGGAGGTATGGCCAAAGAGCAGAGATACATGAAGGATCCCTATTAAAATAGGTACTGTTGACAACACAGATGAAGGAATGTATCTGTGGGTGAGCAGTGGTTCCATAAATTTAGCTTTGGAAATATTTGTGGGATCAGCTGCATTTTTTTCACCTCGTATACGATTAATGTTCCCTAGTTGGTGGGCAATACACCAATATTTTAGGACTTTCTTTTAAGATTTCAAAATGCAGCTGACAACACACTAATCTGGCTAACTTTGACCTCCTTTGAATTTTAGATTTCAGTAGTAGGCATCTAATTTTAGCCAGTCTGACCAAGTTAAAATAAATGTGGCAGAGTCCATGAAGGCAGTTATTCATTTATGAGCAAGAGGCAGCTACTTTCAGTATAGATGCTTATTGTGGAAAAGGCAATGATCAAAAGAAAATGTTGGGAAAAAAAGATGCAGAGAGTTACAGTCCCTGCTGTCAGGAAATTTATTAATTTCAAAGCAACATTGGTGGTACATGGAGAGGTGAATTATTAAAAAGTAAATAAAGATTCTCTTTAGTATAAAACACTTGGGGTTTTGCCTGCAGCTGTGCAGGTAACACAGCCATTATTCTCTCAGCCCTTGTTCTCACCCCCTCACACACCTGACGGCTGGAAAGGCAGATTCTGCTTTCCTCTGAAGCAGCTGGAAATGAGAATAACAACACCTTTATGCTGCTTAGCCCTCCTTGCTGGCAGGTCTCAACCTTTTTTGCAGAAGCCTGGATAAGCATAATTACCTGGATTTTACCAGTGTGGAGACCAGGGGCAGGGAACAGCAAGTTGTGTCTAAAGACACACAGTGAGCTGGTAGGAAAAGCAGGAGGAACTCCAAGTCATCACCTGCAGGTGGTGAGGACATTGTGCATGCTACCAGAAAGGATTTATTTCTTTACATTGTGCATGCTCCCAGAAAGGATTTATTTCTTTACCAGGGTGCTCCAAGCCTCCAAAAGGTCCCCGGCCCATCAGCTCAGGGCCTTCTCCAGAAATCCAGGCTTCATTTCTCCCACATGTTGGATGCCTTTTTTGTTCTCCTGCCAGCTTTACTCCCTGGCCACAGTTCCTTCCTGCCTGTTTAGCATTCACCCCACTGAGGTGTCTATCAGCAGAAACTGTGCTTCCTGTCACCCCCATTCCAGTGAATTAATCAAGCCAGCCTCTTCTAGCACCCCTTCATTTATTATGCTCTTCATTTTTCTGACCATCTTAATAGCCCTTGTCAATCATGCATTCCACTTTAAAGCAATCACTTCTGATCCCAGGTGACCAAATTATGCTGCACCTGCCAGCATGGATGTGTACACCCCTCACTCTGCAGGAAATAACTCACCTAATCCATCTTGTATTTCCAGGGTCTTTGAGTTTTTCTGTCATGTTGACAGCCTCTGTGCAAGGTTACGTGTCTTTATCTTGTCTTTGATCTGCCATTCCAGCAGAAGGGCCTTTAATAGCAAGCATCTAATGGCTGCAGGTATTCTTATAATAATACTTCCTATGTCTATATATGATTTTGCACTCTGTACTATGAAACTAATCCAGTTTAAAATGCCCCCAGTTTAAATGGTCCTCAAATTCTGCCTGTGAAATATTCTGGGTGCCCTGTCTGTACCTGGGATGTGCCATCAGCAAGTCAGGTGACTACACTCCCACTTGTTGTGCAAAATAAGCCATGTATCTTCCAAGGTAGTCCTTGAAGAAATCAATTTCTTCCAACTCAAGACATGTCCCTATTTCTTTGCTCTCCTAGGGAAAACAGTGATTTTATCCATCATTAAGGAGTCAGGGCTCTGTGCATGCTCATGTGTGTGAGAGAGGGGGGAAATGAAGCAGAATCAGGAATATCTGTTTTCACACTGAAACCAACTTGGAAATAATGGATAAACATTCACAATATGAAGCACAATAGAAAAATCTGAAGATAGCTGTCGGGGCAAGTCAGGGCAAGGTAGAAAATTGATGCAGCTTCAAGAAAGGCTAAAGGCAGCAGTGCATGGCAGGGCTGTCATTACCACAGGACATTAGTGCTCCATATACAAAGCAAGAGATGGAATGACAAGTGGGAAGGTAGGGAATAAACAATCAATTTGGAAAAGACCCTTTTTTTATTCTCCCCAGAAAACTGCATCATAAGGAGAAAAACGTCTTTAAAGGAGGAAAAATATGGTCAAACACTTGAGGTCTCAGAAAAGGGAGGATCTTTTATGTACATGCTTATCATCAACTTTACCTTCTGCATGGAGGCCCTGGAAGAGCAAAGGAGACAGTTTCAAATTAAAGTGTCCTGAAATAAGGTTTTAGAGCAACAGGATGAAGTGGGAGCAAAAAATTTTTTTAGAGTTATCATGGGTACTAATGACCAATAATTTGATTTCTGGACTGCAAACATTAGAAACTATAGTAATTAAAGACAAAAAAATATGTGTGAGGAATGAACAAAAGACAGCACGGCTTTTGCAAAGGGCAGTCATATATCACACAGCATCACATATCACACAGTTCTCAGAAGAGGTGAGGAGAAAAAAGTCATTAGAGCTAATAGACTCTTTTTGTATTGCCCAAGAAATGGCAGTGAGTCATTGCCATTGCCATGAGTCAACAGCCCTTACAAAAACTAAATATTCACAGCACAAATAACAATGATCAATTAGTAGATGCTTAAAAATAGAAAAAATTAAAAAGGAAAAGAAAAGACAAGAATAATTAGATTCTTCACAGTATAATACTGACACTTATGGTGCTACTAATGGATTGGACCTGGGCCCAGGGCTCCTCAACATATTCATAAACATTGCAGGAAGCAGAGAAGAAGGGCACTGATAACATTGGCTCCTACAAAATTATTTGTAAGAGGCTAACCTAAAGCTGACTGTGAAGTATTTCAGAAGATCATGAGTGTTTGTATTTAATTCCACATTATTGGCAGTGTGGTGAAGGGTGATACAGAAACAGGCAGTGCTGGCATATATCTGCATGTACATGTGTGCAGAGATGTACAGCCATTACATACAGTCACTTAGGTGGTCATTTACCTCTTGTCATTTAAGGAGAGTACTTGGAGTCCTTCAGGATTCACTGAACACTTTGAATACCTGACACATCAATGCTCAGGAGCTTGGAAATAAAGAATATTAAGAATGATTAGGAAAGGCAAAGAGAAGAAAAATCAAATAACATTATGCTACTGTATATTATTGCTCTACATTATGTACTTATTATTCATTTCACCCCATCTCAAAGGGATGTACTGGAACTAAGACAGAGATGGGAAGACCAAATTTACTCCACAGTTTTGTTACATGGAGAGTGGATAGACCAGGTGACAGATAATACATAATAATAGACTAGATAATAGAGGACAGAGATGGAATATGGCTGAGGTAGATATGAAGAATGGGAAGTGATTTATTCACTGTTTTTCACAATACAACAGTTGGTAGGCTGATAATGAAATTATCAACCATCAGTTCCAGAGCAGGGAGAAAAAAAGATCTTTTCACACAAGGCCAGGGAATTAATTCTCACAGGATCCTGTGGAAGCTACAGAATAAATTTGCTGCCAAGAGTCAGTGAGAGTCACTGAATGCAGGGCTGCTCACACCTCTGGCCTTGAAACATCCAATCCATGTCAAAAAAAGTCATCAATGAGCAGTTCCCAAAGATGCCAGTTTATGCTGTAAGAAAAATCCCTGTGTATCTGTTCCTTCTCTGAAATTTTCTTTTTCAGCAGCATTAATGTCAGGTTCTAGAGGCCACCAGAAAACCTCCCTGGGACACACATGTATTTACAGTTTTAGTGCACTTTAATGAAATTAATTCATACAAAATCTTGAAATGTCTCCAGTGTGTTTCCATAACTCACATTTTTCTATTATAGAATAAAGAAAGAGAAAAGAAGAAGCATAACTTCCCCGTTTCTGTTCTTGGGTTGAGCTCCTTTCCTTAGAAAACAGCAGTTGCTGACAATCCTAGTTTTGCCACTGGTACTCCCCAGTTTATTTGCAGAAGTAATCACTTCACTCTGCCTGCAAATGCAGGACTGTGCCCTTTTTCCTCCATTTATTGAAACAAATAAATGAACAAACCACACAATTAAATAAGGTCAGAACTATTCTGTAAAAAATCACATCCTCAGATGAAATAAATTACTGTAACTTTATTGGCTTCAGTGGAGCTGTGGCAATTTACAGCAGCTGAATATTGCTTCAGCACTATGATTCAAGTTATCAAGAATGTGAAATGCTGCAATATTGATTCAGAAAAGTCTATTTGAATTTATTTTTCTAAATTAATTTGCTCCCAGATTCATTAAACATTGTGGGGAAATAGTTCTAGAATGCACATTAAGTGCAAAAATGTAGACAGGAGTCCAAACTCACCAATGCATTTAGGCAATCCTGGGCATTTTTAGCCTCCTTTATGAGCCCCTCATGGCACAGGATGGTATCAATTGCCTATTTGATACATATCATCCATATGGATTTCTTTAATGAAGGCCCAAATATTGCAGCTGTTATTTTTATGTAATGGTAGGACTCCAGTAGCAGTCACAGAGAGTGCTCCCCAACAGACCTGTGGACATGCCCAGCCTTGAGATCTCCCAATTTACAGACAATACAGGGAGGGTTGATGGAAACTCTCCCTTCAGACTAAGCTTGGCCAGTGACCCTTTGTCATTTCTATTGTATAATGGCTAATTTCCTTCAGGTACCCCAGTAAAAATGGTTCTGGAGAAGGATCATGAAGGAGAAAATGACCTTGTGATTCAGTTTTTCTCAGACAACCCACCCATAAAGTCAAGGTTGAAGACAGCATAAAGGGCTGTCTTGAGAAGGCCATAAATGTCATTTACTCATTGTAGCCCCTTTTCTCCAGTAATTGTGAAGTCTGGAAGCAATGCTGGCACCAGGATTTGCTCCTTTCTCTCTTAAATCTCTTCACAGCAGCAGCAGCACCTGATTTATGTGCACCACAGACAGCCTGGCATAAAGGAGGCACCCAGGCAGTCACATCTAGTAAGGCAGAAGGGGCAGAACACAATGTGGTGACCCTGGGTTATAAAACTTTCCAATTTAAAGAGTGTTAATGATAAAGGTGGTAACTTCATGCTACCAACAGTGTTTGGGGCTCCTGTGGGCAGGGAGGAGCAGAAGGATAACTTGGAGCAAGGAGAGGCACAGCCAAGGAGATCTGTGCTACTCAAAGACTGAGGAAAGGAAGGATTAGATGAGAGTTTGGGGTGGAATTCAAAGGTGGAATGCCTAAAATGCCATAAAAAATTACTCTGAAAGGAAATGGGAAAGCTTTCATGTGGCTGTCGTGCCAAGAAGGCACGGCCCTGGATGAGAGAGGAGGATCTCATCATTTTGGATGTGACACCATTTCTCTCTCCCCATGCTCCATTTATGAAGTGCTTGTCATATTTCATTTCTAATGCTTGTCTTGGTTTTAAGTACCCAGCTGTAAATTTGCTGGGTGATAGCCTTTAGACATGTGCATATGCATGTGTGGATGCAGGTTTTTATAAGATAGTCCAATTTTTAGCTGAGCCTCTAGAAAATACTGTAAACCAAGCTTCAGTTTATCAATAAAGCATGATCGTAAAATTGTAGGCCTGAAAGACATGAAAATTATCAGACTGTCAACAGTAAAAAGGAAAAATAGTTTACAAAAATAGAAAATAGAGACTATCTTTGAGATAAATATAATGAATACAGTGTTGACTTCTCTTTACCTACATGTACTTTTGACTCCCTTAGGGTCCTCGAGGATGTTTATATTAAAACTTTTTGAGAATCTGGGTCTTGCCCATAAGGAGTCTGCATGTCTTACTGTTATGTGTATCCTTGCTAGCCTTTTTTTTTTATTTATGGTATTTGCAAGTGGCACCATAAGCAAGCGAAAGAGGGGGACAGTTTTTCTCCACTCTCCATCTATTTATCTTGTGTGTTTGGCAACATTTGGAACCAGACCAAAAGGAATTTAAGTCAATACTCAGTTTTGTTTGTTCCCTTTATAGCCCATTTCTCCTCTTGGTTTGCGTGGGTATTTCCAACAGCAACAGAGAAGGGAAAATATTTCAAAGCAAAGCAAAATGTGGTTATATAACAGCAAACAAAGGCAGGAGGCTTCAAGGGGAAAATGTGACTCCTGAAAATAATTTTAAGAACTTATCTTTACACACACTGCTACACACAGTAATATAATTACAGAAGTACAAACCCCCCACACACATACCAATGTGCAGAGTAAATGCAATTATATCAGTGCTTATACGGGCATAGCTTGCTTTATTACAGACAGAGGAAAAAGATGTGATGGTACTAAACCTGTGCACCACACATCCATGATATTATTATTATTATTATTGCTGTTGTTGATGATGATGATAGTAATAATAATGATATAGCAATAGAAATTATAACCATTAATCTCAGACATTTCTCTTACATGCATTCAAGCTGGTACAAACAGCAGATGTAGAGCAATGCTATTTTCCCTCCACCCCCACAGCTCCCTTCTTTTAAGGTTCTCTCTCCTCTGAGCTCTTAAATTGTCATAAGGTTGCAGGGTGGTCAGCCCAGCCACAGGAGAGAGATTTGGTTCTGCTGATAAGCTGTTTATTAGTGGTTTAACTCCAAAGTGTGTGCTTGGCTTCTTTGTGGCAGCTGCTGGAGGTGAGGACTGCAGAGCTCCAGCAGCTGTCAACACAACCCACACAGCAGTATAATAGTTAGGGGAAAATTGCTGGAATTAAATAGAATATGTTGAGTTAAAAGCACTTTTCTAATTCAGCTTTTGGAGGTGTGTATCTTCCTAATGGCTTGTTGTAACTATGGGAACAAGGGCTTTCCCCTCTCCCCCAGGTTTTGCCTTTGCCTCTGCTCAGTGCAGTGCTGCTCCTCGTTGTTCTTTGAGCTGGTGGAGACAGCAGCATAAATACTTTTATTGCAGCACATGTGTAGCCACCTACAGAGAGTGAAAAGGCTGATTTTCTTCTTTGTGGCAGGCACAGTGTTAGATAACACAGTTAACTGATTGTAATTGATAATTTGCTCCAGTCAGGTTTATTGCTTTATTTGCTCTTTCTTTCTCTCTCTACTTTTAAGGGAGAGATCTTAATGGAGGATCTTAAACCTATCAGAGGTTTTGATGTCTCTTGAAAAAAACCCAGCAAGTTTGGGAAGCGTTTGGTAGTGCAAT
The DNA here is from genome assembly GCF_014805655.1 of Passer montanus. Taxonomy (NCBI): domain Eukaryota; kingdom Metazoa; phylum Chordata; class Aves; order Passeriformes; family Passeridae; genus Passer; species Passer montanus. The sequence continues at coordinate 4,934,705 of NW_024372036.1, forward strand.
TAGTAATGTTAAATCAGTGTGAATTCAAATCATTTAACTTGCTCCTTTAGCAGCTGATACCAGGAATACAAATTAGAAGGTGAAACTAAAATTGAACTATTGAAACTGGAAATCATCAACACAAAAGACTCCAGGTTTGCAGACTGAGGAAAACAGAGACTGCTTTTAATGTGGCAAGAAATAAAAAAGAGGGGGCCAGAACGTGAGTTTGATGAGCACCTTTTCTTTCCTTTGGAGGACTGGCAGCTCTGCAGAGTGTGACTGAGGATGGTTGCAGGGGCACCATGGGCACTCTTACCCTTCTTCCTGTGGTCACCATCAACACCCAGCTGGCTGCTCGGCAGAGAGGAAGAGCACAGTAACTGCTGTGTCACGGAGCACTCTCCTCCAGATCCACCTCCCACTGGAGAGGGGGAAAATTCACACCAAATACCTCTGAGTGTTGCTGAGGAAGGGTTGTGCTGCCATTCATGTGGATGGTGTAGCTGAAAGGAGACACTGCAGCCTTTATCTCCACCCCAGGCACCTCTCCTCCTACATCTGAGAGAGAAAGGACACCACAGGAGTGGATTTTTTTCTTCCTCTTATTTCTTTGATTTAAACAATGTCATAGCTGAAGGAGAGCAAAACAGCTGATTTCTCTGGGTGCTGCAATCATGCACAGCTGCATTTTATGTGCAGCATCTCCCAGCCAGAGTCACTGTGCTCAAAGCTTTAGGGCTCTGTTTCCCTACTCTTGTCTCCTGGCAGAGATGCACACAACCAAATCTCCCCGTTCACACTCTGTACCTTCCAACTTGAAAAGCAATTATTTCCTACTAGCATTTTTTGTCTAAATTTTTCCTTCTATCTTCCATCTAATTTTACTTTGAATACTTTTTCACAGGGAAGCTGAGTCAGATCAAATGAGCTTTGCATTTTGGTTTGAAGTTGATGAGTTCATTGTTATCCTGAGGCCTTCCCAGGACTGCTAAACTTGGGGTAAAGGAAGAAAAACTTCTTGCTTCAGATCCCTGTAGCTTCATCATGAGTCTTGCACTTCTTGCCAGCTTGTCAGTGACTGATCTGTTGAAAGCAGCCTGTGCAGGAGCAGTGGGGGAGGCAGTGGAGATGGGGATTTAGTGGCCAGAGCCAGAGCCATAGAACCTGTGGGATGCTGTGTCCTGAAGAAATCCAGTTCACAGACTATGCTGGGTTTATGCAGTCTCACTAACAGATCTTATGTGTCATTTGCAGTTTAGCTTCTATTTAATAATTCCTGAAATAATGGTGGGACAAAGAAATAAATAAGACTAAAGTGTTTATTGTCCTCCACATGAGCTGCCAGGTGAGCAGTACCAAGACACATAAGCAAAACAAGTTTTAAGGCTGAATTTACTAAACTGTCTTATGAATAAACTGCCAGAGCATCTCTTTTGACCTCCCTGGTTGTCAGAGTCTTCCTGAAAGCCTTAAGAAGCTCTTGTGGGTGAACTTCTGAATCATAGAATAATTTAGGAGTTAGACCTCTTTGTCCAGCCCAGTTTCCTCCACGCATCCCACCTGCTTTTCCATGAGGCCACATGACCAATATCACTCCCACCAGGTGGCTCAGGGCCTTTCTTCAAGGCTCTGAAGTCAAACACCATAAAGCCACAGAGGATTTATGAGCAGCCTAAGTCCTGGATCCAGCCCACAGGCAAAGGATTTAAGATGCTTCTCCAGCTTCAAAGTGCTCCATGTCCTGGGAAGCTCGGGAGCAGGGGAGGTGTAACCTAGGAGATTCTGCAAAACTGGAGACCATATGAATCCCTGCATCTCTGCCCAAGAATCTCTCACCCATGGCAGCAGTGAAGAACACAGGAGAGGTTTGCACCCCACGCCTTTTCCTGCAGATTACACGGTTTCCATAAATACCTCTGCATAGGAAGGCTGTGTCTCAGACTCTCACACATCAGAGGGAATTTCAGAAGCAGGCTAAGCAGGTGTGAAGCTTCTGATAACTTCCACCTGCGCCCTAATCTCCACTTGTCTCTGCTGTAACCATATCACAGCAAAGTACTCTTGGGGACACGTGTCGTGATGCTGCTCCAAAGGTGCTCTGTGAAGGAGAAAATGTCTGTTTCATTGTCTGCCTGTGCATGACAGCCCATGGAGAAGCTTCTCTATATAATGTTTTAAATGAGCAAATCAGTGGAGGGGCCCCCTTTCTCAGTTTAATTTGGGTTTTAATTCTTCACAAAGTCCCTGCTAAGGAATACTAAATACCACGATGGAGAGGAAATCACTCCAGTGTGTCACACAAAGTCAAACCTTTTTGTCTGACCTGAGAGATAATTCCTCTAAACAATATCACTGTAGTCAAAAGGAATTATAATTAATTCATACAGAGAGAATATAATTAGCATTCTTAGAAAAGAACTGGCTGCTGATGTACTTAACGCCTTATGAAAAGATTTTTTTTGAGTGATAGAAATAAACTAAGAGGCCTGAAAATCCCTTTTTATTAGTCTCAAGTACAGGACAATCACATTTACCAGAAGGCAGCCTTTCAGAAGTTTAATATATAAAAAAGCTGTACATCAAATACAAATACAGAGTTGACTATTACAGAAGTTGTGTCCTTCTGTGTTAACAGCTGAAGAACAAGAAATCCTCTCCATCTTCATGTCCATCTATGCAGTCAAACTCAAATTCATTCTTAGGCTGGCATATAGACATGATATCAAAATTCTGGGGGGCTCTGCAGGGACACTCTTATTTGAATCAGCTGCAATGTCATCAGCTGGGCCTGTATGATTTTTTATCCAGCAATCACATTGCTTGCTTAGCACAGGGAGCCCTACCCAAAACCCTGGTGGACACTTATTTCTGCCTTGAAATGTTTAAGCAAGAATTGTTTGGGGGAAGATGGCATGGCAAAGAACAAACTTCCCTTCTAGTAAGGAAAGTCATTAATTCCCAAACCACCTCACTTTAACTTTGAAAGTCAAAAGCAATAATAAATGACAAAGCTTAAAGAATATGAAACAAGGAAATTTTCTTACCACACATTTCCATCAATCTATGAAGGCAACAGAATGGTACAACTTTCTTGACCCAAAAGATACATATTAAGTTGTCAAATTTCTCCAAATGCTTTGGTTAAAATCATTGAGTTTGGTTTTTCTTTTCATGGGAAATATCAAAATGCTTGTTTAATATTGATCCAGCATTTTGCAATGACATTTCATTTTGAAATTTACCCTCAAATAACACTCAAAAGGGTGAAAAAAATGTAAGGCAAAGAAACAAAATCAATTTTTCTGATTCAAAAGCAAATATCTGGTTGGATTTGGAATATATTTTTGCTGAAGCACAAAAACTGTAGATAAATTAGAACTCTATTTCCTTCCCCAGTTAAGTTATAAAAAGTCAATTATTTTTACAGATTTATTTGTGACATAATATATTAATCAGGTCTCAAAAGCTCAACTGACCTATTTGTTCCATAATTTGTACACTGTAAAACCTGCTTGCTAGCACTGATTTTGATGAGTGAATGATGCAGTTCTGTAGGAATGTAGCTGGGATTCTGTTGTCCACATGTTGTGAATAAAGGCTTAATCCTCTCATATTACTTCTCTATACAAGATGGGAAGGAGTAATAAAAAATTGCTTGTGTATATTTGATGAGCTGCAAAAAAATTCCAAAAACAAACAAACAATAAAACAAACCCTATTGGCATGCTTACATTATTTTAACTTTAATTTATCTTTTCTTGTACCAAACAGGAGGGATGAGTACAAGGGATATGAAGAAGTATGAAACATGATAAAGAGCATCCCTGAAGTGTTCAAGGCCAGGCTGGGTGGGGCTCTGAGCAACCTGGTCTAGTGGGAAACCTCCCTGGCAGGGGGATGGAACCAGATATCTTTGAGATCCCTTCCAACCCAAACTATTCCATGATTCTATGGAAATCTTTCCTCATCTAGGACCTCAAAGAACTTACTTAGCCATAAACATATATATGTATATTTTTCTTTTTTAACTGTAATTCTTCTTGTTCAATGCACTTATTGATTTATGGTTTTGGCAAGTTGCACCCCAAGAGGGTTGGGTTCCCTACTCTGCCATGTTGCTCAGGGGAGCAATAATTTTAGTTTAATATATATCTAAGCCAGTTTAATATTTGGGTTTTGGCGTGTGTCTCCCTTTTCATTCTTCATCCTAGAGACAGCTCAAAGGTTTTAGACCTTAAATGTGCAGCATGTAAAACTAAAATAAAACATGAGTATAGAGAGCAAGAAATACCCTCTGCAGGCCAGGTCAGGTGGGATGGGAGGTCTCTCTTTAAGCAGACATTTCTAGCTGTTTGCACGGATTTTCAGATTTCCAGATTTTCCACTATCATTAAATATCAGCATTAATTTAATCTTCCTCATGCTTTTCTTTAAAGGTGGTCTTTTACTCATAACTTAATCCCAGGAACTCCATCCCTAATCATTTGCCCAGAAGTGATGAGGAAGTATATCTACACATTTATTTAAAAACTGACACCCAAAGTGATGAAAGGAGATTGAAATTTATCATCAAATCAACTATTTTGTGAATAGTAAAAAACTGTGCACATACCAAACAGCGGAAAATGGGGTTTGTTACAGAGTAACAGTTTGCAATCAGTTTTGCTGGGAAAAAGCAGCTGAATCAATAAGCACTAAGGCTGCAGACTGGTTTTGCTGATTGATCTCACAATTGGGGGCTTCTGTGCAGCACAGTTACTACTGCTGGCCATTAAAAAAGTCACACGTGTTCTGAAGAGCTACTAAATAACTAAAACAATACTATTCTTTTTAAAGGTCTCCTAACTCTGCCGTTTCAAATCAATTTTAATTGTTTGAGGTTGTTGCCTTTGTGAGGAAACACTGAGGATGAGATAATGCAGTTCAGCTCGGTGCTCTTCTATCCAGAAAGCTGTTTTGGAAGTCACTGGGCTCAGACAGACTTCCACACAAAGTTTTACATATTTAATGCCATGTTCTGTCTCCACCAGGACTTAGCAAGAAGCTGGATTTCTAATTCTCTTCTGTAGGTCTGTGTTTTTATTATGTGTGTTACAAAGGTGCATAAATTGCTGTGGAAATCTAAAATATTATCTGCTTGCAAGGAGAACTTCATTCATAATGGATAGGGAGTATCTTTATGCTACAGTCAGGTATCAGATCTTTCACCAGGTGTTGCTCTCACCTTGGTAAAGGTGACCTTGGACTGTTTAATGCCTGACCAGGTAGCAACCTCTATCACTATGCCTGAGGGATGTGAGCATTTCCAGAGCATCTTTAGAAATCAGGGATCATTTGAGGCAAGTATTAAAACCTGAGATCTTCATTAAGTATCAAATGTATGAATTGCAACAAAACCTCAAGGGGGCATTTGAGTCTGGAGGAAGCTGAGGGAAAAGGAGAAGAAGAATATGGGAGAAGAGACTTTCTCCAACTCAGAATCCTTTTAGGGAAAAGCCATTCTTTATACAGATCTTGCCAGAGAATCAGTACCCATCTGACAGATGTGGAAACTGCCAGAGAGCTTCTTTTCAGTTGCAGGACATTGATAAGAGACTATCTCAAGCATGAAAAAACAGTACAGATATATATTAAAAATGGGTTTTCTCATTGAACTTTTTCCTCTACAGCAGTCCCTCATACACCTTGCTTAGTCTCTTAAGCTGGCTGTACTGAATTATTTGCTCTTTACCATAAGGTCTAAGTAGCATTGTGGGTCACTATGGGAGAGGAGAGGAGAGGAGAGGAGAGGAGAGGAGAGGAGAGCCAACTAAGCTGTTGGTGCCCAAAGGCTCAATTCAAAACTGATGCTAACACACAGAGGAGCACTCAGCTGAGACAGCTGGAAGCTTTTATGGGATTTCTCCAGGCCTTTCTTCTCTTTTTTACATTTACTGACAATGTGAACTCCAGTCTGACTGGTGATCACCAAGCCCCCTCATCTACCTCATTTTGTGAGCATTTGGCATTTCCCTTCAGCTGCCAAACGCAGCACTGGCCAGGTGAGCTGAGCTCCAGTTGCTCTGCACTGCAGAGATCTGATAAAGAGAGCTGACTGTCTGAGCCCTGAATATCCTTTAGTCATTCACACCACCCAGCTCTGACTGTCACAACACAGCAGTGGGACAGGAAAGTGAGCAGGCAGCTCCTGAGCTCACTCTTAGCTGTAGACAAAGACACCCCTGAGCAGGAGAAATGGAGATGCAGTGCAGTGCATGTATTCAGTTGGCAAACTGAAGAAACACCCACCAGTGTTCAATTCTGAATGGATTATCCGGACATTTCCTTGGATTGTAATACAGGTTTGGAAACCAAGCATGGTTAACCATATGGATAAACAAAGAGAGTGCATATTTCACCTTAGATTCTTTCTGTAAATGCTTTAACATGGTCTAAATAATCACTAAGCTACATAATCTCCCTGAAACTTCAGACAAGGTAGGATGAAGTCCTTGTGAGGTGAAGAACAGAAGAAACAGTCCCAGTGCTGCTCACTGATTGCACTTTAGGAAATATTTGTCACCATGGCATTTTTTGGGAGTTTTATTGCCAATTGAGGCTCTTGCACAGAAGTGAAATCTGAGGGGTGCTTGTTCCACATGCTTCAAGAACCATCTTCTGAGAGCAGCTTTCCATGAGAGGCACGTAGCACTCACAATTGTCAGGCAGATGGGGCTCAGCTCAAAGGCTTCCAAAGGCTACCAAACCTGCTGGGCCCCTTAAAGCTAAAAGGAGGCATTTGAGAGACACAATTTCCATATTTTCTGCTGTTCTGTATTATGTTCTCCACTGTGCAGCCATTTACACAAGTTGCTTCCTTTAAAGAGTCCTTCCACTCCTCCTGCTGATGCCACATTTAAAGCCATGCTCTTTCTGCAATGGGAAGTAAGGGAGAGAAGAGTGGGTGAAGGTAATTAGATCTTCAGAGTGTTCTTTTTAAAGCTGATCAAAATCAGAATTTCTTCTTAATTGTCTTCAGCTATTTTTAAATCAATATAGAGCTCACTGAAAACATTTCTGATTAGGAGAAAATAAAAATCTGAGGTATATAAACATTTCAGAAAAAATATTAAGAGTTTCATTTTTAGAATGGGGGTGGTGGCATTTATGTTCAAATAATTTACAGAACAATAATGCATTTTATCATATCAGTCTCTACAGAGAAAAATTATCACATTTCTCCTTAGTGTTGATTAATATTTAGTTCTTTAGAGTGCTCTTAATTCAAGCAACCAATTAAAATGAGTTTTTCTTCTGCCTGGTCATACTTGAATTTAATCTGATTTTAGCAGTACTGATAGAAGAAATTTCTGTTGATAATTCTTGGTGTTTCAAACTTGTTCAAAACCACAGAAGCACAGAATGGCTTGGATTGGAAGGTGCCTTCAAGATCATGTAGTTCCAACGCCTTGCCATGGGCAGGGACAATTTCCACTAGAACAGGTTGCTCAGAGCCACATCCAACCTGGCCTTGAACACTTCCAGGGATACTCTTTAACAGGAGAAACTCAAAAGGAGTGACAAAGGTCAGGTGCAAACAGATGGGCCAGAAAGAAATAGCAATGAAACTCTGACAAACAGGGCAGCCCCAATGTTGTTCTGTCTTACAGGCACCCACAGCCAAGGAGAATTTCAACCACATCTGAAATTGCTGGGAACTTCTCCCAGGGGAAGTGAACAACACAGAAGCAAACTGTCAGGAGGACAACAAAACCTGGCACAGCAGTGTAGCTAGCATGTAAATTTGACTTAATGACCCCAGATGAGGCCTGGCTGCTTGGAGTCAGGACTGTAAAAGTCATAACAACTGCACTGAGCTTAACACAACAACATGAATCCAGCATGAGCTTTACATGGTTAGGGAACAGGACAAGCTGTGGTCAGTGTGACCAGAAATAGCAGTGGGTGAAATCCTCTCTCTGCAAAGAGATTTATTCTTGCTTTGAAAAGAGATTCAAACCCCAAGCAGAGGGCAGCTGAGCACGGGTGAAGGGTCAGAAGGGTGCTCAAGCTCTCCACTGAAGTTGTGTAAGCTGAGCATGAAAGAAGATCACAAGGGGAAGGGCCAGAGCCAGATTTACATTTTGGCATTAGGGCTAAATTGGAGGAGACAGATCAAAGACAGGGATAGGGAGCATCAATATGGCATGAGGGAAGAGGAGCTGCTGTTTTTTAAAAACAGAATGAAGAGGGCAGCATCAGGCCACAACACTTAGCACCAAGGTGGGGAATGGGAAGGAAGATAAGGATTTCTGCAGAGGGAACCTCAGACAGAGGGATGTGAATCCCTAAGGAAGAAAAGTCAAGCAAATCACACAGATATTTAGGTTGGGGCTACAATTTTCAGAGGTGACATGGACAGCAAAGGACAGGCAAGAAGAAGCAAGGGGACAAGAGCAGTGTGAGTCAGAGGGAGGATGCAGTGACATGCAGTAGAGGAAGAGGAGACGTCAGAGGATGGATTGGAAGGAGGCCAAAGGTCAGAGAAATGGGCACATGCTAAAAAGGTGTGGATATGAACCATGGGTTACCTGGTGGAAGAAGGGAAAAGATTGGAAGGTTAAATGAACAGAAAGATCTCATGAGAAACTCTCCTGGTGTTTGAATTGTAAGGACATGAAGGGGATGCACATGGAGACACTGGAGGGACACAAGGGAGAGGAAGGAGGAAGGAGAAGGATCCCATGAAACAAAGCATGGAGTAGTAGGGTTAGAAAACATTGCAAACACACAAAACTGATCATCCCCAGTGCCTACAAATGACATTTTCTCTTTGTTTCAGGGGAGGTGAAGAGGATAGCACTGTTTTGACTTAGATCTCCCTTGTTTTGCCTGCAGCTGCTGTTTTCCTGCATGCAGTAAAGCACTTATTCCACAGGTGAAAATACCCTTAAGAATGGAGAAGGCCATTGTCTCATTACACAGGTGGTTCTTCTCCTCCACCAGGCAGTTTGTAAACAAAAGCTTCCTGGCTAAAATGAAACTATTATTTTTTTTTCCTTGGCAAAAGTGTTAACACCAAATGCCTTTTCCTATTTTTCATTTGAGGCAATGGGAAAAAGAAAACTTCAGAAGTATTCATATGAATATTTAAAAGTAGGGAAAATAAACAGTCTAGATATGCTGCAATTCCATCTCGTTCCCACTGGCAAAATGATGTCAATACATCTCTCCAAAGAGCTGTTACACTGGCATTTATTGGTCCTCGTCAGCTGCTGATTGGAGGGGGAAGGAGGTAATGTTCAAGAAACCAGCATATTGGAGGGATCCCATTTCGTGCTTTGGGATTTGGGTTTGCTCACAGCATTACCCAGCTCCACCAACTCATTTCTCCTTGCTCACAGAGGTTCAGCGCTGAATCAGATCCCTCTGTGCCTTCCCCTCCCTGTTCTCCCATTACTGAAGGTGAGAAATGTGAGCAGGGAGTGATTCCAGGGGCTCCAATTCTGTGCATCAGCGGTTCCTCAGGAGGCCCAGGATTTTATTTGCTCTTATCTGTGAGCCATTTACACCACATTTAACCACTTTCTGACAGAAAAAAATACCATGCTTTATTCTCACCGTCAAGTAAAAGTGTACTTAGGATTGTGAAAACAATATTCAGGTTTTAAAAGTATCCATATTATTCTCAGTGTTTTATTTAGGGCTGAGCTATTGTTGGTTTGGGGGGGTTGTTTTGTTTTGGGTTTTGTTTTGTTTGTTTGTGGGGTTTTTGAGGTGGGTTTTTCTTTTTGGTTGGGGTTTTTGTTTGGTTGGTTTTTTGTTTGTTTTGGGGGTGGTTTTTTTTTTGGTTTTTTTTTTCCTTTCGGAAGGCCGAAAGTCACTGCTCAGCTCTTCCCACTGCTATCTCCTTTCTTGTGCCTTCCTGCTCTGACAGCTGACAAATGATCCCTCCTGCACAGTTTCACTGGAACCTCTCCTGTCTCTTACCTGTATCCTGTAGCACATCAGATGGGATAAAGATAAGGAAAGCTTTCCGGTTCTAGTGCAGAAATTGAGTGGTTGGCCAGGTACAACAGACACAGCTCACATTCACCTGCATTAATACACAGCAGAGTCAACTCGTGAATTATGTCAAGTTTGTCCTCTGAGTGGACAACAGGCTGCAGAGCTGAGCTATGGAAAGCCTGGGAAGAGCTGGATACAGGGAAGAGCTGGATTATTCTCTGGAAGCCAGAGAGCTGGAACAGCCCAGCCCCGAGGCATCTGTGATGCAAGCCCGGGGAATACCAGGGCTGGCAGGAAAAGCTTTGGTGACGGAGTGGAACGCATCCCTCCCGAAAGGAATTCCTCCGGGAGAGGTGGTGGTGCAAAACCTGCTCGGCTTCCCATGGAAAGCCTTCCCCAGACTGCCGTGGGGAATGCCTGTGCTGTGGAGCAGCGAGGGGCAGAGCAGAACCTGTCCCCACCGCCTTGGCAGTGGGCGTAAAACAAGCCCAGCAATTTGAAAGGCAAAGAGCAACCTCCCCACTGAGGTGACTAAAGAGGGACCAACAACAGATAAGGGGCTCTGCAAGTCAAAACAAATTTAACTGGCTTTGGTCAACGTGATGGGGGGACTGGGCAAAAGCAGGGGAATGATGCTTTGCAATGGTTTAATAGGATGTAGGCAAGGCACACTTAAAATGGCCACACGAAATGAGAAAATGCAAGAAATTGAAAAGGTTTTAGTGAAATATTTCACTTTGACCAGAAATCACTTGCCAAGTTGCCATTAATTAATAGCTTTGTATTAACTGAAAGCTGTGGTTTGTTCAAAATTAAAATTGCTGAAGTCCAGCTGTGACTGGACTTCCCACTACTAAATATTTTTAAATCAGTAGATATAGCAAGTCTGAGTTCATATGTAACCAACAAAAAAACCTGATTTTCTTGACACTGCTGAAAGGCAGCTCTGAAAGAAGTTATGTGGAGAAAACCACCTCCTAACAATAGAAGGTTCTTTCAGAATATTCTGTCTTGATGTTATCTCTTCTTTAACCTATTCAATATTACCACATAAATTCCCTCTCTGATTCCAACAATGCTGTCAGCAAATATTCCAGAGTTAAAAGTAGAAACCCTGAACAATTTATTCATAACCTTAGCCTCATTTTTTATTTGCAAAGTACCAGCGAATCCATTTAGTATTCACAAATGTGGTTATTGCCAAGAATTTTTCAATTAATCCTTCAGTGTGCATAGCAAGTATTCACAGGATTTAAATTTTGTGCTTTTGTTATGTCATTTTCTTCATTTGGGTAAGTTTGTCTTCTTAACCCATGCAGCACTTCCCCTTGCACAAGAATTTATGACATCATTTCTTTCTGTCAACTAGTGAACGAAGATTCACAGATATTAAATTATCAGCTAACAGCTGATCAGCACCAAATTGGGCACTCTTGTAAACAGCACCTCTAACAGATCTGGCTATAGCAGTTCTTACCAGCTTCAGTGAGATTGTAGTACAGGTGATGATGATCTGGCTCTTTGTGTGATGTCTTCAACATGTTAACAGTGCAGAGATTTTTCTAAAGGTATTTCAGCACATCTAGTTACAGGATTATCTCCAAGTAAGACATGAAAAGAGTAAATTTATCATCTGTTTAATCCCTTTATCAGGAGCAGTTGTGATAGGACAAGGAATAATGGATTCAAACCGAAAGAAGGGAAATTTAGGTTAGGTATTAGGAAAAAAAATTTTACTGTGAGGGAGGTGAGGCCCTGGCACAGGCTGCCCAGAGAAATTGTGGATGCCCCATCTCTGAAAAAAAAAAAAAACAAAAACAAAAAACCCAAAAAAACCCAGCAGGAACACAAAATCTCCCTTGCCACAACTTTCCTTAAGCCATTGAATGCATTTTAATTTGTCCTGGTTTTTTTTACCCTCTTTTCCTTTCTGTGCCATTTTATATTGCCATTCATTTTTCGATGTCTCCCCCTTTTTACATAAATGATTTGCCCTGACACCAATATACCATGGAGTAAATGAATCACTGCAGCAGTCATTATGAAAATATAAATCACTGGTTATCTGTTCCTGCATGTGTAGGCAGACAATATATTCAGTAATAAACCATGTGCTGAAATGGAGAGATTTATCTGCTGTGTAATCTTTGGGAAAATGCTTGCACCTAATATGGATCTGTGGAACTGTGATCTCACCCAGTATGAGGTGGGTGTGGAGGAACAGGATTGGTTTGTGTTCTCATAAAATTAAAAAATGTAGCTAAAAATGCATCCAGGCCAGAGTGAAAAATAAAAAAATATACCACAGAAGATGAAAAGGAAATGCCAAGTCAAGAGAAAGGTAAAACCATAACCCACAAAATATGGAAGAAATCCCTTAGTAACAAGCAGCATCCCATACAGTCTCCCAATACCCAAGAAGAACCAGGGGCAATAAGCAGGAATAGTAAAAAAAAAAATTAGTATTATGTCTTGAAATGCCCCTCTGACTACATTTCCAGCAATGAAGATCATCCCCAGAGGCAGTAAAAGAACAGATGTGAACAATAATAACTCCCAAAAGATAGTCTATTAAAAAATTCCTCCAGTACTTTTTACCACATTATCTCCTGAAGGAAGCCAGCAGCTGGGGAAATCCTCCAACCTGTTTGTCAAAGTGAATCATCAGCTGGGTTTGATGTTGATGGTGGAGGAGGTAAGGTTCCCAAACCTTTCCTCACCTACCCAGCCACACAGAGGAGTACAACTTCTGCAAACAACAAAAATGACAAGCACAGAGGCAGCAGATTTTGGACATTCATTGACAGTGCAAAGGTAAAATGGGCACAGTCTGAACCCATCTGGCACCTGCTACCCCTCCCTCCTTTCACTGCATTGCCCATCTGATGTGCTCTGCACACGAGGGAGGTGCTTGCATTAACCACTGCAGGGAATCCCTTCCCTCACTTTCAGTGTCTCATCTCCAACCTGTCACAGAGCAGAGCTGGGAAGGTGCTCAGCCCTTGAGGAGTTCCAGCAGAAAGTGAAGATATGGATCTCTGAGATGTCATCCCAGTGCCTCTGGAATGTGTCCGTGCAAGGGCCATCAAAATCAGCTGGAAAATTCTGTGTGTGCCTGTGAGAAAGGCTTTGCTGCTCCATTCCTGGAGCAGTAGCTGGAAGGCTGAGAACAGCTAGTGGTGGAAACATCCAGGGAATTTGGGATTGCCCTTAATCTTTTCGCAGTGGCTGGACACAAATGAACAGGTAAATAAGTATATGAGGAGTGACAACATCACCCGACCCCCTGAAAACCAGATTTTATTTAACTGTAGAAAATACCCAGTTAGAGGAGTTTTCTGAATCAAAAGGTGACATGACCACAATGTCATGCATATGCTTATCAGATAAAAAGAAATTTCTGGAATATTTAATTATTTTATAATTACATTTAATAGGGAATATATTTTTAGAAATAGATTCTTTTGTCTTTCACATTTAAAGCTGCTGAAATGGAATACAAAAGGCATCTTTTAATGGTAGAAGAATAGACAGTTTTAAACTTCCACCTCCTCTGTAGTACTTTGATTTCTGGGAAGATGAAAATTGTGTGAATAAAGTGGGGGAAGCCTTAGCACTGCATATTTTCTATGTTCTTCTGAACAAAGAAGAGGGTTTTTTTCAGAAGAAATTTCTGGAACCGCATATTTTCTATGTTCTAAAACACAGGAACAAAGAAGAGGGTTTTTTTCAGAAGAAATTTCTGGAACATCTGAGGAGGAAAATAGTTTTGTCTTTGAAGTACCTGATCAGATCTACATCTTCTTTATCTTTTGATATTCCAAACTGAGGGATAAAATGGAACTGAGAATTTTCTATCTCCTGCAGCATGTTTGAGATAACAGAAATCGCAGCTTCAAAAAAGAAGACAAATCATGGCAGAATTGATCCATGCCAGCTCCTTAAGTATTTCTGGATTATCAGGAGGTGAAACCCTGACACCCTGTGTGGGTCCTCTCGCAGCAGAATCACTCCCTGAGGCTTCTCCACAGCTGGAATTTACCAGTTGCCTCTCCATTTGGGGAAATCAAAATTTTTTGTGAAGTGCAATAACACAGAGGAAGCTTTGGCAGAGGTCAGTGAGGTGCTTAGGGTCATTAATATATAAAATGCCTCAATAATATTTATTTCAAAAGAATGTTGAAGTTGGGTTATAATTCCTAAGTTCTTCAAAGTATAAACAACAAAAGGACAATACAAAGAAGTACTCTGATATCACATTACAGCCCTTGGGGGTTTCTGACCCTTCTGTGAGAGAAAAGGCAAAAAGATGCAAAATCTCTCCTTTAAAGAGTTTGTGTTGTGCTGAGATTGCATGCAGTAAATAACAAGGCACACATAATAATCATTTATGGCTATGGGTCTGAAAACCAGCCCCATTTCTCCTCCAGGTAACTTTATGCCCATCCTTCAATTCTAGGTTTTGCTTATGTAATTTTATCACAAAAACAGGGGGGATCCCAAGCATCACTGAAGTTTCACTGAAGAGGGTTTTGGTCTGTGGGAAGTTTCTCCACCACATCTAATCACGAATACTTTTTATCAGGAAGGCATTTGCCATTTATGGTGGGAAGATATGCTAAATGACACCTGTTAGAAAACACTGAAACGTGTTTTATCTCGATTGATTGCTTAATCAAAGGCATTCTGTAAAAAAAGACAGATCTCTAAAGGTTCCAAGAAGAAACACTTGAGTGAATACTCATGGATGATTTATATTAGTTAGCCCATAACAACAAGCATTTCTCCTACTCCTGTTTGCAGTTTCACATCCAATTTATATTGCAGTCAGGTAATGTGACTTGCCATCTGCCCACACAGGACAGACAAACATTTGTTTTCAAGCAGCTGTGCTGGTGGTAAGGTTACCACCCCAGCTCCTGTCCCATTTTTTTTGCTACCTGTTAGCAAAAACCAGACTGCTTTTCTGATTGCTCCCTGAGCAATTGAGTTTAAATGACCTCTCTGAACAAACACCTGCCACTGGATTTCTTTGAGCTGGCCCTTCCAGTTTGGACTGAAGCAAGCTGGGGAGTGTTCTCATGAGTTCCTGTGCTGACAGCTACAGAGCAGCAGCCTCCAGAAACTGAGGGCAGGCTGAGGGGAGCATCCTTGTCCAGTAGGGTTCATCATGGAAGAGTGTCTGTCCACAGCCAAAGTGGAAAAATCTGTTCAGAAATGTGATCATGCCAAAACACAACATTGTGCTGCATAAGAGCAATTGTTTCTTTCTCATTTCACAATGTTCTTACTGTATAAATGTGTATTTCCAGATATTATTGAAATTTGTTATTACAAGATGTGTTTGGTGGCACTTCTGTTTTTTTCATTTCCCTTCCTCTTTGAGGAAAAAAAAAACAAACAACCATCAAGGCTTTATCTTGTGGCAAAGATTTATCAAGTGATAAACTAAAGTAGGAAATCTCTAAGTTCTACGTGTGACTACAGAGAGGAGGTCATAAGTCCTGCAGAACACATTTCTTATTTGCATTTTAAATTGAAAGACTGGGCTTTTGCTGTCATTTTATTCCACAAAGTGACAAGGGATGGCTGTACTTTTTTTGTATGTAGATTTTTTTTAAGTCAGTTCTTTTCAAAATAGACATTCAGAGAGATGCTAAAGGTGTCCTTGCCTGTGTTAAAGGAAACCAGCTTAATTCATGAGTCTTCAACTGGTACTCCCCAGTCCTAAGACCTTACTGCATTTTGAGATGGCATTAGACTGGTTGGTTGTTAGCTGTAAGATCAGGAGATTCATGTCATCATGAAAGAATTCATAATATTTTTTTCACCAAAGACAATAGCTCTTGATGTTTGATCCTCTTACAGGTAATAAATACTGCATTTGGTAGAGGATCTCCAGCCTCAATTGCAGCTCCAGCGCCAACCTGGAGAAGTTCTGCCTTGTTGTGCTGTCCCAGCCTTTGCTTTCTGCCCCAGCACCTCCCAGGTGCATCTCCCATGTGGCACAAGGGTCTGACCTCAAACACTGTGCATGCCTTGAAGATATCTGCTAGACTGGTCCCACTACTCTGAAAATTCATTTTAGTGATCTTTCTTCCATAATAATGAAGAATCTGTACTTTTTCAATCCTTAAGGGTATTTTTTTACACTGGGTATCAACTATTGTACACATGCAAGCTACTTTTCAAAATAGGGGACTCCTTACCTGCTGTGTGGGGGAGAAAGAACATCAGGCAACTCTGTCTGAGCCTTGGATCTTTGGTAGATTGCAAGGGAGAACAATGAAGCCACTGCTATTAACAACAGTAAAATCTCTGAGTGGAAAAGATGTTATCAAAATCATACCTATGATAGCATGTCAAGTATATTAGTCTAACCTTAAATATTTCATTAATTAACTTTAAATATTTGAGCAATTATTCTCCCTCATTGCCATAAAGTTTTGCATTCTGCACAGAAGCAATAGTGTCTGTCTAGAATGAAACATCTCTGCTCTGAAGCATTTTGATAAAATCTGAAGAGCTGCTGTCCTCTGTCCTTATTTGACAGTAGAGCAGTTCATGGAATTTGTGATCCATTTTACACCTGTATTCATACAAGTATTCAGATCTATTAATTTCTAAATACCGACTAGAGAAAGAATTATTCCAAAGCCTTTCTTTCAGCCCTTATTTTTAAAGGGAGTTTGAAATTATGGAAATGGAACTTCTCCTCATGGGAGAGGGAGCCTAACATCCTTGCCTGTTGTTCTTCTAAACCTGATATAATTAAGTCCCAGGAAAGCTCCATCTCACCAGCAGAGAGTTTGATTTTAATGAATAATGCTTTCTCTTTAAAGAGTGATGTGTGTCTTCAAGAGAGGTCTTGGCTTTATAAAATGTGGCCTTGGAGAGCAGAACCCATTTGAACCACAAGCTCACCACAGGCTTTGGCTGGATGACGCTTTGGTACAGCAAGGGCAACCTGTGGAAACATGTTCCCTTTGTACTTCCCAGCTCTTTTCCCCCTTTCAGCAATAAATACTGTGACAGACAGACACCACAGTGCTCAGAGCCAGCAGAGCTCGTGGAGCAGTTACACAAGCTGCTCGAGGCAGAGCCAGCAGCCTGCCACAACCATGACCTTAAATAGCTTTTCTTTCCATGCCAATTCAAGCCATGGTTTGACTGTACATCAAATCTGGCTTCAGGGCTGCTAACATAGGAGCAGAAATGCTGTGGCCACATAACACCAAGCATTGATCCAATATAAATTCACTCTGCCAGCTCAAATATGCTGAAACAATATCAAGAGGTTGTGCTCATACAGGCAGGCTTCATTCCCTACTGTGTATTCACACTACTCATGCTCTGTACATGTCTCAGTCCTGCCAGAGCCAGCAGGAAACCAGCACAGACTCTCCTCTCCTCTCCTCTCCTCTCCTCTCCTCTCCTCCCATTTCTCCCTCCCTCTCTTTATATATTTATCACAAGCCCCTCTTTCCCCACGAGATGCTCTAGGATTGCTCTCTCCCTGGCCACCTCTCACACTGCCCGAAGGGAATCCATGAGAAAGAAAAGAAGTGAAATCCAACACTTCTGCTCATTTTCACTTGGATTGAAACATAGATCTGAGGATCACTGGAATGGTAACTGGAATGGTAATTGGAAGACATTTACAAATATTTAAAGATTTATCACTTACATAAGGTTTTTGACTGCTACACAGAAATGACAGCAACCATGTGCTTTCATTTTAGAGATGAAATTGTCTTATATCCAGAATAACATTAGCATAAATTCCTGAAGGAATAAAACCACTAACACTATTCAAAGGAATAAAAAGGCCAAACCCTAAACAAATCATAAGATATGCATAGTTCTTCAGATGCAACTATTTGTACAATAAAAAAGCCCCTTGAGCACTAACACAGACACATAGCTCTGCACCTAAAGGCTTCGTGTTCCTGAAGAATTATTTAATCAGAGGGAAAATTCAGATCTAAACAGGGTTGAGCAGCTCTCCTTGTCTTCTTTAGGGGTCCTGCAGTTCTTCTCCTCTTTGGTGGCATTGGTATTTTCCTCTCTGCCAGCTGCCACTGCCCTTTCTGGCACCCTTCCCATTAGAGGAAACGTGTCTCAAACATGATTGAGAATAAAAGATTCTCTGTACATCTTGGAATGAGGACTTCAGTAGTGGTTTGGGAAGGCACAGACATGTCCCTTCTAATCACACTGAGAAGTATTCCACTCCTAAGCCCAGCTTCATAATGCTGATTTTCATCCTTGATTCCAGAAGAAAAAGCAGAGAAAATTCAGTCATAGCACTCAGGAAACATTTACATCAGAAACCAAAATACTAAAAACCTCTTTTGATGACAGACTTGTGTCCAGTTGCATCAATAGCTCTCCATACAGACCATTCCCCTGAATAAATATTAACTTTTCTGCTCAAGCAACAACCAGTTATCCACATAAGCCTCATTTCTAATGTAATGACACTGGCAAGAAACAGATAACACACAAATGAAGTATTTTCAAATCTACCCTGGCAAACACTTTGTGTCCTTTATGGGATGATTTGCTGTGGTGTGTTGCATTACTGTAGCACCATTACTTGTTATATTACTACGTTTGGAACAGGCTGTCAGCAGCAGATGGACTATTACTGATATGCAAGTAGGTGAGATACAGTGGCTGCACAAATTAAATCATTGTTTGCAGATCTCTGTGCTGGTTTCTCCTCGGCAGAGGGCCATAACAAAGTGCTAGGAATTCCTCAATGTTAAATCACTGCTGATTTTTTATAATGCAATATCAAAAGTAATGCAAACAAAAATTACTGGTGAATCAAGGTTGTGAAAGCCATTTCTATGCATCGTTAGTGCATGTATTTACAATAAGATAAAAGATGCACAGGGATTTACCCATGAGACTCCCATAGGGGAGGCATATGTGGAATAAATCTGTGCACATCTTACTGCAAATTTACCTAAGTTTTTAAGTGTTTGAGTAACTATATGGCTTAAATTTACATGTAGAGTTTTAATGGCTAGATTTGGCAGATTTTAATGCTTTAAATTAGACAGGAATATATTCTTTGTCTCAAACATGTGGCCTAAATAGCATCTCCCAGTGCAGCTGGCTTATTAACGAAACGAGGCAAAACAAAGCCAATTGTGGCCCTTTTTTTGCCTAACATCAGTTGCAATGGGTCATATCCAGTCTGTAATGAGGAGGAGGTGGGATCAGGCTGTGGACAAAGAGCATCCTCACAGATGGTGAGCGAGGCAGCAGCACATGAAAAGGCTGTGCCTCCTGCCTTTGCTAAGATGGGGATCCATCCAGAATGCACAAGCAGCCCCTGCAGAATTCAGTCACCTACAGGGAAGGAAGGTGGCTCAGTGGTCCAGATCAGGATTAATTATTGGTGTTTATAAATTGTCATCACGAGTGCTCACACACACACACACACACGCTGGGGAAGAATGCTGGCTCATAGAGGTGTCACTAAGTTCCTGCTGTCTCTTCCTCCCTGCTGTGTCTTCATCTTTCTCTTTGTGTCTTCAAGACTAATTCCTGAATAAGTTTCATAGAGGCTACACCTTTGTGGCAAGGTAGCTTGGTTTAGCATCCGCCCATCTCTCTGCATGGCTTGTGAGTCCCAAGGTGTACACAGGGAAAACTGGGTGGAGGTTACCAGTGGATCATGGATTGCAGGGATGGACACCTCTGCAGCAGCACAGACACAGACACAGACACAGACACAGACACAGACACAGACACAGACACAGCTGTAAAGCCTGAGCATCCCTGGCCATGTCAGAAAGCTGTGGGGGTGGCTCATCCCTAGTAATGCCTGCACTCCTGGTCTGGGTGTGAGCACTGCCCTGTGCTGATGCAGATGGCAGGTGTGGCTGGGAGAAGACCATCTCCCTCTCTTTTATCTCAGTCAAGAAACAGCCCAGCCATGAAATGAAGCCCTGCATGCCTGATTGCCCAGGAGAAGGATGAAGCCCTGGGAGGGCCAGCACAGCCAGCAGCAGTGGCCTTGAATCCTGGCTGGATTCAGTCTGGGGTGGAGAACCCATAAAAGTGCAGAGGCACATGTGGAGCAATGACTCACAAGTGATTTGCTTTGTCTCCTCTAACGGGCAGAGATGATCTGTAGGTCCTCTGCCTCCCACTCTGGTCTCTAACTGAGTCAGAAACCTGACTATATCAGCCTCCTGCAAGCTGCATCACGGGGGAGTGATGACAGCCATCTTCATGATAGCTGAATTCTTCTCAGAGCCATGGTAACAACGCTCCTAATTAAGGGACACAAAAAATGAGCAGTCTCTCCCTCCCACTCTTTCTTATGCATACACACACACAGAGAGAAAGCCCAGAAATGGATGATGCAGCACTTCTCCTGACCTGAAGGATATACCAGCTCCAGCGAGGGAGAATGTACCTGTGGGCAGCATCACATGTGATTCTCCTGCCTCAGAGTCTGTGGGGTTTCCCAGAGCCACACTGCAGCAGGACGGCACCAGCAGGACTGCATTTCCACAGGACACATCAGACCAAGTTTTGGCAACAAGGGTGCACCAAACTCTAAAACTCAGCATCCTTGCCCTTAAAATTTCCCAATGCTTAACCTGTGAGTTGCTCAATGTGTGTCAGGGAAGTGACTATAGGTGTCGTCACTGAAGGGGCTGAGTTTTTTTCTCTACCTTCCAGACAAGGAGAATCACCTCTTTCCCAACACAAGTGAGCTAGGCTCAGTTTTTCCTTGTGCCTCCAAAATAGAAAGTTTAGGCTAATCAGATCCTGCAGAGGATTTTGAAGTGTTCTCTCTCTCCTTTCTTAGTTAACATTTTTTAGTGTTGTTTCTACCATGATGCAGAGCTGGGCTCTGCCCTTGCTGAAGAATGCTGCATTAGATGACACCACACACAAACTTCTTCCTCCTGTGCAGACTCCATGAACCAAGCCCTTCTCAGGTGCTGAAACTCCTGTACCTTCATACAGAAATGCAATGAACACCTCACAAGCCTTCTTCACTTCAGTCCTACGTAGTCATCACACAAATATAAACCTCTAACTTTGCACACTGAACTCAGGTTATGCCTTTCTTTTAGACTTCTCCCACACAGAAACTTCCCCTTTCCCATTTTGAGCATCCTCATATGTACCTTGTCCCTTCCTAGGGTGAATAATTAATTTCACCAGCAGGCTTCTGCCTGTTTATGCCATACATCCCATTTGAAGTTAATTAGCCATACTAAAGTTTTCGAGCTAAAAATAAAACATCCCCAAAATGCTATCTATGCCCTTAAAAACATTATTTATGCTGGCATGCACAAATTCTCCATTTTTTATGAAGAGTAGCCACAGGGCTCATTTCTTCTCTCACAGTTCTCACCTTCCCCCAGATTTGCATCCCTGCAGGAGCCCAGAGCTGTTTAACACACCGTGGCTCCCCTCAGCCAGGACCTTGCTGCAGCAGAGCACTGAACACCCACTCAGCTCCTCAAGTTCTTCTTCCAACGAAGCTGTGTAAGAAAGTGGTTTCCTGGGGGAGAATGTAACCTAATATTGTAGAGTCAGTTTTGCAGTAAAAGGAATCACTGATAATACTTGAGGGTTTTTTTTCCCCTATTAAAAAACAGAGGCATCAAAACTGTTATTGAGAAGTGCTGCGAAAATAAAACTGTCCTCCTAAGTTCTCACATTTAGAAAGAACCCTGTATGTTAATTTTCTATGAAGGTGCAGAATGTTCTTACTATTATTAAAGAAAATATTATAAATAATATATGCTACCATTCAAAACCTAAAGTATCCAGCATTTCAACATTGATTATTGTGATACATGGAGATCCTAAGACATGCTCAATCCTAAATGTTAGGGAAAAAAATCCCCAGCTTATCCAGATAATACACTGAAACTAGCTTGGGGGTGAAAGATAAATAATTTCAGATTGTGGCTTTAGCCATATGAATTTTGGTAGGATATTTCAAAATGTCACTGATGTCTGCTGTATGAAAGGCCATTCTGCATCAGACCAGAAGTCCATTTAGTTCTGTCTCCAACAGCTGCTTTTCCCCAGGGAAGTGGAAGAGCAGGACAAGGACATGTGATACTCTCCTCTCATATTCTTCCAGTCTCCAATTGTTTTCAAGTAGACACAGTTGCTGTGTTGGAAGTGGATTCTATTAAATTAGTTACACACATACATTAATTTATTTCATATGTATTTGTGCAGTCCTGCCTTGAACCAGGGTAAGCCTTTGAAATATCTTGTCAAGTTATCCCCAACAAACAGAAAGGCTAATTTTTTCTTTTTCTTTTTTTTTCTTTTTGTTTTGTTTATGTGCTCATTTTTTTAAAGGAAATTTGAGATCTAATAAGAGAAGTGCATAGTCAGGGCTTCAAGGACTCCATGCACTGTGAGAACTGGAAACACCAGAGAAACAGGGAACAAACCTTTTACATCAAGGCATAAGCCAACTTCTGATCAGTGAAGTTTAGAAGGAAACTGGGCTTGCACTTTATTCCATAACCCAGTATTGACCTGCTTCTTGCAGATTTATTTGAGGCATTTGGTGCTGGTCACCATCAGATTCAGGTATCCAGATTGCATAGACCTTAAACAGGAAAGTTTTTGTGTTCCCATTTAAACAGTTTGTTTTATTTATTAGTTAAGTGAAGAAATATGTGGATTTCACAAATGGTTGGTTTCCTTCCAAAACTAAACTTCTGCCATTCAGACAAGGAAGTGCTTTATCCATTGACTTAAAGTATGTGACTTCTTTATTAGTCTCTGGCAGGGAAGTGCACATCTCTTCCCATGCTTGCTCCTTTTTCTGTATGTTTTTAAGCTTTCTGCAACCCTGTTGGATGGTTTGTAAGAATAGAAGCCCTGATAAAGCATTTTTAAACATTAATATTCTCTTTGCCTCTTTGTCTGCTTTGTTTCCCTCCTCAACCTCTTTTTTTGCTTCTTTGGAACCAGGAACTGTCCTGGCTCCAATCACTGCCTGACAATAGTGGGACTAATTTAAACTTGCCACTGGAAACACTTGGACAATTTTGGGTGGAAAGCTGGGATAAATGCCTGTACCCTGCCTCTCCTCAGTGCTCTGACAACCATCTGCCTGGTTCTGTGTGGAGCAGCATGGGCACAAGGGGTTTGGGGAGCAGTTTATCACTGGGAATGCCTGTGAATGCAGGCTCCCACCTTGGGACCTCAGGGGAAAATGTTTTGAGGTGCCACAGCTCAAACAGAGACCAACAGAAGGTGCAGAAGCTCCTCAGCCACTGGATGTCTTGAGGGGGGCATTAAAAGAGTAGAAAGCATCAAAAATGGAGACATTTTAACAAATCTGCTACTTAATTATCTCTCAATCAGAAGTACTAAAACTCATCTGCTCCACCAGGTTGCTGTAAAGGTTAAATAGTGTCATTATAGAAGTGTTTTAGAAAGGTAATTAATCAGCATTTTTATTTTTAGAGCCAAAGTTAACCATTTAAAAGAGATATCTCACTTTCCTGGCACTTGCCTACCATTTACTCTTGGAGAATATCCATTTCTCAGGACTCCTGCTTTTTTTTACCTACATCAGAAATTCTCCATTAATGCATGCCATATTGTAATAATTACATTTTTGAGTCATTTAACACAGTACATATCTGCCAAACTCTCTCCCAGGCTTACTCTTAAATGCAATTGAATTCAGATTGAAGCAGTGACCATACTAAAGAACTTTTGTTAGGAACAATTCCTCTTTTCCTTTTCACAAGAGGGATTAAGCAATGGCCAGAGAGGCTGCTGAGCTAACAAAAAAAAAAAATTAAAATTAATCACAATTTCTGTTCTTGTGGGACATTCCAATATTTTGGCATTTTCTAATTTCCAATCAAAGGACATTTTAAGCAACATAACTTTCTGTGGGATAAAAAGTGCTTCTAAATTCGACCATAATTTCAGAGAGTGCAGCTGAATCACTCAGTTGTGGGGAAATATCAGTTGGTGTAATATTAAGAGGGAGCCAAGGGTCTCAGGGAAGTTGTAGATGCTCATAAGGAAAGCTGGGAACATGAATTACACCTCCTTTGAGGCACCTGGACTTCAGTGCCAAGCACAAAAAGAAATGGTTCCCTTTCTTTAAAAGAAAAGTGAAACACATTGATTTGGTATGAACAGCAATGCAATATTTCACTTTGATGGCTTAAAGACAGAGCAAATGTTTTGGTCTAAGTAGAAAATTCCCTTTGGATACTTTCACATTTTTGTAAAACCTTTTTTTTTTCTTTTTTTGACAGCAAAAGGACAAACATTTAATAGAAAATCCCCATCAATAAATCAAACAAAAAGTTTTAGTGACTGGTAACATGGAATGACACAGGAGGCTCTCTCTGCAGCAGTCAAGAATTTTAGCCCTTAACCCTTACTTTTATTCTCCACAGTGTTTTTTAGTGAAAGTTATTGTTTTGGAAAAACTTCTGTTTCCATAGGCATGCATTATTTTTCAGCTGAGTGCTGAACAGTGAAGTTGTGCAGAATCTCTGTCATACAGCAAACAGAAAAGCTACTTGAAGCTACTTGAAGTTGCCTTGTCTTAAAAAGAGCCCTGGGTTTGACCAATATATGTCCTGTGGAGATCACTCAGCAAGAGGAGGATATAGCAAAAAAATTTGATTTTCGTAAGTAATTAAAAAGTAATTGAAGATTGTAAAATCCTTCTTTTTATGGATATTTTAGGGACGTTTCAAATCTTATAAAGTAGGAATCCCAAGATTTCTCTTTTCAAGCACTCCAAACCAGGGATGAGAAGAGTTTCCACAAGGTCCTGTAGGAGCTGTGCAATCAGGACTTCGACCTCATTCAGCTCTGTGGGCTGAGGTCTTGGGCCAGGCTGGATTTCCATCAGTATACCAGCCCCAGCTTTTTGAAGATGAGGCAAAGTGGGTGGATAACTAATGATTCTACAATGACATGATGGGAAATAAACTGGCATCACAGCTCTGAGGGTATGATGAGCACTCTATAATTCCCAAAGTCATTACAGCAATCAATTTTCTGGTTTGGGGTAGAAATTACCATTTTGAAATATGAATTTCCAAGCATACTTCTCTCTTAATTCTTCACAAGTCATGAATGCTTTTTATGAGAAGATCAGCTGTTCATATGTATGTTTAAAAAAAAATCTATTTACCATAGGAAAGTTTTAAAAATAAAGTTGTTCAGCCAGCCCTGCTTTTGATATGACAATAATTTCATCGTGCTTAAAGTAAACAGTCTTCAGACTGGTGCCTTCACTGTGCCAACCTGAGCTTTTCCCCATAAATAGGCAACATTCAAGAGTGAAAATGATGGAACGAGTGATGACATCCTTTCCTGGAGGAGCAGAGTGTGGGTGTTTATTAGCAGTCTGTGTGTGAATCCAGCAATGATGTTCTCTGTGTTTGCTATTAACAAAACTCGCAGGGGAGCTGCTCAGGCTGCTCCAGCTCCCAGCACGAGCAATTCCCACACCAAGCTGTGATGGAGGCAAAGGTCCACGTGGGTCAGGGGCAGGCAGTGAGGGCATCTCTCTGTGGGAGAAGACACAGAGAAAGAGCTTGGCAGGGATGTGGGATATCAGAGCAGGGAAAAGGCAGCAGAGCATGAATTAAGAGTACAAAAGAGACTCTCACGCTCAAAATCTCAGACTTGCCAGATCTGTGCAGTAACCAGCCACTCACATACTCCCATTTGTTTTCTTCAGAGGTGACTGAGAACATAAGCAGAGGTGAAGGTCAGCACTTAAGGTATAAACAATCTCTGCCCTCCAGGTCTCAGAGGCTAAGAGGCCAGGCACATCAGTTGTGTGCAGAGAGGCTGTTTCATTAGAAACCACAATGATGCAGTGATTCATGCTACTTCATCTCCTCAGCACTTGTTTCTTGTTGGAGGATATGAAAAGTCTTCCTCACAGGCTGAGGGAGGAGGAAGAACACCTTGTTCACAGGGCAGCAAGGGCAGCCCAGTTAATTTTCATTTAGGCTTGGTCAGAAGTGCTGTTAAATGTCTTTCCAAGCAGCCAGATGGAACATGGTTCCTTCTACTTCCATCTTCTGGGCTGGCTAAAACCAGTGATGTTTTACACAGCAAAAGGAGCAATATTCAGGCAGATCTGAAATCTCTCCAGCTGAATTCTGCTGCAAAGGCCAGACCTCCCTACAACTGCCTGCCTGGGTCCAGTCACATTACTTGATATTGTTTATGTTAATTTTTCAGCTTTCATTCTCCCAATCCAAACTGAAATCACTGTAACAACATCATGTGACAGTCTCTAAGCCTCTATTACAAACAGTCTCTAAACCTCTATTCCCAAGTGCATCAGCTTAACAACTGATGAAACTCACTTCATGAAACTGATGAAACAACTTCATGACACTCACACCCCCTTTTTAGGTTTCTTCAAGTGTTTCTCCTGGTGAAGAATTGCAAGGCAGTGTTCAGATACAAATCCTGCCCAACAGGGACTGGGAGGAGGGGAGATGTAGCACAACTCTGCCTGCAAGACACAAATATGACTAAAATACAGCTCAGCTATCTCAATCTAGTGTCCTACCACTGGTCTCTGTTTAAAATAGTTCCTAGCAGGAAATCATCCCACTGCTTGACATATTTTGACAGAGCAGAGTTTTGGGAGTTTGGGAGGGTTAGGCAGGGCTGTGGTTTTGGGAGGGTTGGGTCCAGGCCAGGTGGGCAGGCTGACCTCACTGTTGCCCACCTTTGGCCCAGACCAGTGGGCTCAACCACTCTTTTACTCTTTTTGGGTTGTTTGTTTTTTTTTTTAATAATGGAAAAAAATTCAGAAAATTATATTACCTCCTGTAAGAGGAGCAAGGAGCTGAGACCCAGGCTGTCACCATCCTTTTCCAGGTACCTACGCTTCGTGGTCCCCTTGGGCAGAGGGTGGCAGCCTTTGCCTCCCTCTCCAGTTCTGCCATCATGCCACAGCAGATGTGGCACATGTGTTTTATTCACTGCCTTCTTTTTAGCACACTACACATTTTCTAAGGATTTTATTCATCTGGACAAGTATCAAATTTCTCCACTTTGTGTCTGCACTCAGATTGATCAAAAATGTCTTTTTAAGGTGAGGAGGAGCTGCTGCCTCTTGGTAACACCAGCCACATGCCAGACCATGCGCTCATTCCTCCTCATTACCAACCTTTCTCAAGTGTTTTGGAGAAGAAGAATGTCTCACAACCCTCTCCTCTGTCCTGCTCCCCACTTGATAACTAGGCTGCCTCAGGGCAGTAGATCCTTAAGATGCTCAAGTGGGAAGCAACTGGTACATCTGCCCTGCATTTAGCTGGCAGAATGCAAGAGCAGGTGTTCATCACAGCTCTTGTAATCTCATGATTCCCTCCCCAACAACCTGCCCACAGCCTGCAGACAATCTCTGAACACCCCTCCCTAATAATTATATAATGATCCTCAGCACACTGAATTTTACCAAGTCCCCAGAACATAATTTTCTGAATAAAAACTCAGTCTAAAAAAAAACCAAACCAAACCAAACTTAGGTATTTACTGCCAAAATCTAATTATCTTGTTTTCATGAGATTTTCACCACTACTGACAACTGAACTGGGCTGATTATCACACCTGGAGGCAGAGTCAACACCAGACTCAGCCAACCATATCACCTTGAAGCAATTTCTTTCTCTTTTGGATATTTTTCTTATAACATTAAAATCCCACTTCCAACATCAACATCCCTGTCCCCCAGAGCCTCCTTTTCCAGCTGGAGAGCTGATGTTTCCTGAAGCACAGCACTGTGCACACTCCAGCTTGCTCGTTACAATTTACAGTTTCCTCTTCCGCTGCCCTGGGCCACTGCACAAAATAAACAATAGCTGTGTCTTGAAAACCATCCAAAACAAATGGGTCTCACTGCCTGTGCTGCTCTCAGATCTGTAAAGAGAGCTTACTGTGTGCACAGTTGGTTTAATCCTGTGAATAGTCTGGAAAGTATGATATAATGCTTATTTCTTACCAATCAGTCCTTTGCTGGAGACTTGCTAAAGAAAATTTACTCCCAGGTTACTCTCTGTAGCCTACAGAATAGCAGAGCTGAATTCCTAGAACTTACTGCTTTTTTTTTTTTTTTTCCCCTACAGTAAAATTAACCATGTATAACAAGGAAAGATGGAAAAGAAAAGAAAAAAAAAAGGAAAAGTAAATTATCCCCCTCCATCATTATGAGT
Organism: Passer montanus; assembly: GCF_014805655.1. Taxonomy (NCBI): domain Eukaryota; kingdom Metazoa; phylum Chordata; class Aves; order Passeriformes; family Passeridae; genus Passer; species Passer montanus. The sequence continues at coordinate 4,962,910 of NW_024372036.1, forward strand.
TGGCAATGCAGTGATAATAAGCAGCTAGAGCTGGAGTCAATATTTGCCAATACTCTGAACGTTCTGAGGCATGGTGTGCACCTGGGATTTTCACTAATATTTCCTGGATAGTCAGATTTTTCTTTTTGCCTCCAGCACAGTTTCCTGCTGTCTGAGTAAACTCCTCAGAGATGCTGTTTCTGCAATCTCCTGTGTTTTATAATTCAATGGCAGTTTATCACTCCTTTGAGTAATCCACAGTGGAATATACTGCAATCTTCTGCTATGGGGCTGTCAGGTGTGGGATCTTCACCTCAGAGCAGCTGGGTTTGCTGACCTTGTCCTGACAGAACCTCAGGTCAGAGTGGAGGGATCTCAGCAAGAGATTAATGCCCCCACAAAAGGGTAGACTGTAATTCAAAGGAGTTGACCTAAGAGGATAATCTGAAAAAACAAGTCAACTCAGGTTAAGACTTACATTTTTTCCTCAAATCACTCCAGGTCATATACAGTCAACAAGATTTATTTTGAGGTTGTCACCTGGGGTTTTCTCCTTCTCATCTGTTTTTTCTGGATGAGATTCCTTTGTACAGGAAGCAGACTGCATATGAAACCCTAAAGGCAAGGCTCTTTAATGTGTACTATCACATTTTTCTGTATTTCCATCACTCTAATCTATCAGGTTGCCTTGTTCTTCTATGAAGAATCTTTATCTATCTCTGCATCAACAAAGTCTCCTAATTTCCTTAACAAATATCCATTTGGTGGTACCAAGGTAATCTATACAAGACATTGAACTTTGCTTCCCAAAAGAGTCCTTGAGGACTGATTTCCCCCAGTCTGAAAATATCCTATAATTTATTTGATCAGATAAAGGAAATCCCCACTGGGACTGCTATATAGCATCAAAATGCAAGGAATATGGGATTCATTATTCTGGCTATTTTAACTGAGAAAGTTGAGTACCAATCACAAGAGCAGCATTTGAACTATGCAGTAACAATCCCAGTCAATCTAGATGATTCTTCTTCAATTACAGGGCTGTTATATGCCTTCCAGTATCTGCCTTATTCCCTTTCAAGTGTGGCACATAACCATCGGCACAAATAATAATTTCTTATGTGGTATCATTTGAAGGAAAAAAAAAATTACATCTGCTTTTTTAGTTGTCCAAAATTTCAATTATTTGATCAGAGCAAAAAGTGAGGCAAGTCAGATGTGAGTTATTTTCTGTGAAAGTAAATTGAATTTTATAATTTCATCTTCATGTATTGAAGTATTGGCCAAGGAGGCCAAGGGCACCTGCTCTGTGTCACCAACAGTGTGGCCAGCAGGGTCAGGGCAGTGATTGTCCCCTGTCCTGGGCACTGGTGAGGCCACACCTTGAATCCTGTGTCCAGTTCTGGGCCCCTCAATTCAGGAGGGACATTGAGGGGCTGGGGCATGTCCAGAGAAGGGAACAGAGCTGGGGAAGGCTCTGGAGCACAGATCTGGGTGGGGAGCAGTTGAAGGAACTGGAGGAAAGGAGGCTCAGGGGTGACCTCACTGCTCTCTCCAGCCCCCTGACAGGAGGCTGTAGCCAGGTGGGGACTGGTCTCTTCTCCCTGATAACAAGAGATAGGACAAGAGAAAATGGCCTCAGGTTGTGCCAGGAGAGGTTTAGATTGGATATTTTAAAAAATTCTTCACCCAAAGGGTTGTCAAGCACTGAAGCAGGTTTCCCAAGGAAGTGGTGGTGATAACAAGAGATAGTACAAGATAAAATGGCCTCAAGTTGTGCCAGGGGAGGTTTAGATTGGATATTTTAAAAAATTCTTCACCCAAAGGGTTGTCAAGCACTGAAGCAGGTTTCCCAAGGAAGTGGTGGAGTCACCGCACTTGGAGGTATTTAAAAGATTTGCAGGTGTGGCACTTAGGGACATAATTTAGAGGTGGAATTGGCTGTGCTGGGTTACTTGTTGGACTTGATGACTTTAAAGGTCCTTCCTAACCTAAATGATTCTATTACTTTATTCCATGAAATCTGTTCTCTAATATTTTATGCCACTGGGTTCAGACTAATGGGCCTGTAGTTGCTCAAGTCACTTTCTCCCCTTCTGGCAGTGCAGATATTTTGGTAAAACATTTACTATTTGATGCTCATATAGCACAAGCTCTCAACTTAGCAGTTTCTTTTGAAAAGTTCTTCAGTTTCCATATCTAAGATGAATAAGGGTCAGGCCATTTGACCCATGTTTGTCAACCTCCATGAGTTTTGATTTCATTTTGAGAAGAGCAAGTTTCATTTCCTTACACTCATTCCAGCAATCTGTGTTACCACCTGTCCAGAGATACTGAAATAGAAGTAATTTTCCTTCTGAAAGATGATGTATTAATTTAGGTGTAGGACCATAACATCCTCCTGGGAAACTGGCCCCATTTGCTATTCCCTTAATTGGTTTTGATATTCCCAGATGCTTTTTGCTGACACTTTTAAGATCATTGAGATGTAGTTTCCTTTGGAGATTACCACCTTCCTCTATTCCTGCAGGATTTTCTTTTTCTAGTTTGAAACTACATCATTGAGATGTAGTTTCCTCTATTCCTGCAGGATTTTCTTTTTCTACAGACCTTTCTTCAGTGATTATCCAACCATGGTCTTCCAAGAACTACTTTTTTTTGCCCTTACTTTGCATGTAATTCACTTTTTTTAAAATTTCTGTAAACAGGAGAATACAGTGGAGGTGTTTCTAAAGAGTTACTGCAATGACTGGTCCTAGGGCTCAGGGTTTTGTGCAGTTTTTTCAGTCTAGAATGAAAGAATACCTTGATCTTCAAAACCTGCAGCTCAAGGGAAAGTGAAATCATAGTAAAAAGGGAAGAGGAAAGAACCTGATAAAATTACTGTAGTTCTTAGATGTATAAGTAGAATAAATTTAGGGATTTTATATTATATTTATATTTGGCACAGATGAAATTGCTACTGAATCTATTTGTGTTAGACAATATAATGAAAGTAGACAATGTAGGAAATTCTGATAATTTACAGGGATTATACAGAACTGTGAGCTTTTTCTTTTTTGTGACTGATTCAGGGTAGAGCCAAGCTCTGGGACATGGAGCTTCAATATTTGAGAGGAATGCAGAGCCACAGCTCTGAGATTTTGGCAATCTGTGCCTGCTGGTGACACCAGGCTATGACAGAGGATGAGTTTGGGCATGGAGTAACACTTTGTCATTCTTCTTTTTACCTTGCCCACCTTTCTCAAGTCTTTATGCACATTTGCCTCTGTCCTTGTCTGAAAAGCAAGAATCCTGTTTGGAATTCTGTTGAGCCCATCTGTTGTGAGTTCCTGTCCCCTGTGTGCCCACTTCTCTCTCTGCAGTGGTCTCCCTTTCCAGAGGAGAATAATTTCCTGTCTGATCTCCAAAGGATCTCAGCCCATTTTGGTAGATGTCTCTGCTGACCATAATGTGTCTCAATTGATGCTACTGCAGCCTGCTGCATGGAGGGATAATTCACCATCCTGAACTCTTTACAAGCTTTAGAAGTTCAGATTTTTACCCTTTAAAAAGAAAAAAAAAAAGCAACCAAAAAAAGTAAAAAAAACAGTAAGTGTCAGTTGCTAGTAACAAGTTTTTAAAAAGCAGAGGTCCTCCAAGGATTCTGTGTGCACCAGGAGTTTTAGTGTTCGGAGATGTAACGAGGCATCTCCATTGATCATCACATAACCCATTAAATCATTTATTGTTGAAGTCTCTCTACAAAATCCCTTTTAAAAAACAGAGAATATTTTGTATTATTTATTACAAAATTCTCATCTGCCAACAGCAAGACTTGCTTCATACAGAATTTCAATAATGGTAAACTAACTGATTTACTGCAAAGTAACTGATTTACTGGAATACCTCTTACATTTTTAATAGGCCTGTCTGTGTGCCTGCTGTTATTTGCACCCTGCAAAAGTGACAAATGAAATACAGGACAGATGTTCTGAAAGTTGAAAAAGAGCACTGTAGTTTTAATGAACAGCTACCTGTCTGGAACATCTGATAGGAAAAAAAAAAATCCCATTTTGAGGTGGCTTCTGAAGAATAGGATTTAAATATGTTAGAAAGTATTTTAGACCCCAGTGATGTCATGGCCCTTTTCAAAGGCAGGTCCCTGACTGGGGATAAACATTGAATTATCAAGACTAGGAGATTAATTTTGTTCTTCCAAAGATCAACTCTGAGAATCCATTTTGGACAATAAATCTTGGGTTTGTGCTCTAATGCACCAACAAGAGTAGTCAATTTTCTCTTCATAAAGTAGACATTTATTCCAGTGGGCTAGAATAAGAACATACTTACTCTGTTCACAGCAGAGAACTGCTGACCATCTTCATTTACAGAATCACAGAATAAATTAAGTTGGAAAAGACCTCTGAGATCATAGAGTCCAACCTAATTTAAAGTAACCACTAAACAGCAGAAGTTTGAATTTAAATAGGTCTATAGAAGAAAGTAGAGTGTCAATACTGTATGGTACAAAGGTGCAGCAGGTCAAATTCAACCTAAGTGCCTCTCCTCTGACCCTCCTAGCTCAGTACAAATCTGGCTTGATGTACTGAAATTGATGGGAATCAGCTGCAGACTGGTTGCAGGAATGACTGTTTATTCATGGCTCACACAATCTGCACAGAGAAATGGAAGCAGTTAATACTACCTGGTTCCTTGAAATTCAAAGCATTAAAATTCCAAGTGTGGCAGATTTCAAATGTGTCCGGGAAGAATAAACAACAGATTGTTTCTACTGAGAGCCAGAAGTAGTGAGCAATACATGAAGGACAGGCACCTCCCAGCCTGATGGCTATGTAATATAATATTTAAAGGTCACACAATTGAATTGGGTGGGGTTTTCCCCTCTCTTAATCCCCTGCAAAGCTTACAGACAATGCTGCTCTAGAGTTCTGGACATAAAGCCCCATGAAAACAGTATCTCCTTAAACTGTTTTGTCTCAGCTGCATTTAGACCCTCTTTCTAACCCCATTCAGCTCCACGCATGACACATGGATTTCAATTCAAGCAGCTTAATCTCATTTTAGAAAGTAAGTCCAGGCAAGCATGGCAGAGAGCTGCCAAAAGTGAGGCTACTTCTCTTTGCATTTTGATATAAGCCTGTTCTTGTGACATGCAATTCCACATGAAGATTTTGCTTCACAGGGATATGCTGTGAATACCATGCTGCTGATGCAAAGAAGGATTCTTGAGGCAGGTTTCAAGCTACCCCATAATCTACATGAGGAATTACATCCCACTCTTATAGCTGCCCAGGCTGTTAAACTAATGAGTAGGGAAGGAAAATGAAGGGGAAGAGATGAGGGCACTGATTTATTCACTATCTAACTTAGAACTCAGAATTAAAGGCTTGTTAATGACATTATTGAATAGAATCCCTTCCTGCAAGAGGCAAGACCAGAGGTTTAGACAAGAGGGAAGGCACATGTGGTTATAGACAGACAGGGAGAAGTTCTTTGTGATGGGAGTGGTGAAACAGTGGAACAGGGTGCCCAAAAAGGTAGCAAATGCCGCATCCCTGGAGACATTCTAGGCCAGGTTGGACAGGGCTCTGAGTAACCTGATTTACTAGAACAGGACTGTGCAAGGGGGCTGGACTATATGGCCTCTAAAGGTGCCTCCCAATCCAACCATTCCATGAATCCATGATTTTATGAAAGTAGATGGAAAAAGGCAGTAAATACCAGTCAGTCTGCTAGCAGAGCACCCACAGATGAGCCACCTCAGCTTTTTATCTAGCTCCCAAAATGAAAGCCAAATCCTTTTCCCTACCAGTACTCTGCAGGAATACCATAATCACATACAAAAATGGGAATCAGGACTCCATGCTTCCCACCAGCCTTCAGAGAAAATCAACTTAATGTGGCTAACAAGTCACACTTAGATATGAATGAATTGCAGCCAAATGCAAACCTGGCAGTTCAATTATAAAATATGTCAAGGCCTTCCAGGAGTGATTATCCCCATAGCATTGAATAAGGTTACCAGAGGTGTGACTGACTAATTGGCAATGCAGCATTAATTTTTAAATGACAAACAGCATCTTACTCATGTGGGATGCTAAAAGGACCAAGTATAGCACTTGGTAACTGGTGGCACATGTATCTAAAGGGCTCATCTCTATCTGGAGAAACAAACAATATTCAAATGGTTGGATAGCTGCCTGGCAAAAATCACAACCTACAAAATTATTATGGCTACAGCCTCCTTTTCATCCCTAGATGAAAGACTCTGGCTCTCAACATGGTTGATAAAGTTAAGACACTTTAAATTAGCAAAATATATATACATTGATTGTTATGGAAAATAGTATTTCCAGGTGCTGTAGAGACATTTTGTCCTGACCCAAAGGAAGCTGAGTCAGAGAATTTGGTGCCTGACATGGCTGCTGTAGAAATGTGGTAACTGTTTCCAAACATGAAAAATAAGATGATCAGAAGCACTCTGATCAGAAGTACTCTGAAGGATTTCTGAAGAGAAAATCACAAACTACCAACTTGACAGCCTTGAATGGCTCAGTGAATGCAGGGAGAGCATTGGGTATTGAGTATCTTGAGTTGAGTAAGGATTTCATCACTGATTCCGGTGACATCCCCTTTTCCAAACTGATTATGTGTGGTGTAGGGAAGTGGACAAAGAGGTGGACTGAAAACTGGCCACACTGCCAGGCTCAGAGGGTTATACTCAGCAGCATGAATTTAGCTGGAGTTAAGTCACTAGTGGTGTGCCCTACAGATCTACAGTAGGGCCAACATTTTTTATCATCTGCATTGATGTTCCAGACAATGGGAGTGTTCCCTCAGCAAGCTGCCAAACACATCAGCAGGTAGTGAACAACTCTATTGTGCTTACTTGCTTGGTTTTTTCTTAATTTGTTTTCTCTTCTTACTGTGTTCCTTTTCATTACAATTATTATTATTGATCTTATAATTTTATTGTATAATTTAATTGTATAATAATAATTTTATTGTATTTCAATTATTGACCGGTTTGTATCTCAAGCCAAAGATTTTGTCTTTTTCCAATTCCTCTCCCCATCCCACTGTGGGTGATGCTCATGCCACTGAAAGTACTTGGTGTTGTAGTAAACCCAAGAACAGAAAAATATATGTATTTTCCCATGATAAGACATGTTTTAATACGTGTTATTCATCAGTGTACATCTATTTCTGTGTGAGACTGGTGGTAAATTAATTTCTACATTCAGCTGGATAGACACATCAATTCATGTTCCTGTAGCATCACAGGAGTTATTCTTATATTTTATATTTTTAAACAATATAAATATGAAGTATGATAGCTCATTAGCTCATTTAAAGTACTTGTTTTATATAGTCATAACTGCAAATATAATTATTTTCAAAATAAATTTCAGAAAATGTAACCTTTTTATACTTTGAAATAAGTATAAAGTAGAACTGAGCTTGCAGAAACTGCTGGAATAAAGTTGTTTGCAAAATCTCATTTGCCTTGTTGCTGTTAATGGGCATGCAGCAGATGGATTAAGTTCATTTATTATAAGTAGCACATAGTAATTTTTCTGGTCTGTTTTCTGGATTGCCTTCTTTTAAGTATACAGTGCTCCAGTTGTGTGATGTACACACAGCTAGTGTTTTACTTAAAAATTGGAGTAAATACATACTTAATGTCAAAGCTGGTTTCATAGCAAAATTGCAGGGTAGAGTTAAGGCTATTTATATGGCACATGGACCAGACACATTAGGATATGATTAATTTTTCTTAAGCATTTTCTAAATTCTTAATATACGAATATTTCTTTTGGGAAAGCTCGCAACAGTAATTTCATCCTTCACTATTAAGGTATTGAACTATATTTTTAAATTAAAACCTCATTGGTATAATTTGTTATCAGAGGATAGATATAGACAAAGAAATAGATAGATAGATAGATAGATAGATAGATAGATAGATAGATAGATAGATGGATAGATAGAGATATAGATTACATATAGATATAGATAGATAGATGATATAGATATAGATATAGATATATAGATATAAAACAGTTCTTAAAAACTGCTTTATAGGTTTAGCTCCTAATTCTCTGAAGACAAAGAAGTTTCTAAACCCCTTTTGTTAGTGAAACTTAGATATTAAATACTTTTGTAAGTTACAGCCAGGCTCAGAACAGGATTTGGAGGATGAAGATTGTTTGTATTCAAACCAAAGACTGACTTGAACACATGCAAACTTTTTTCTTTTCCTGTTTCTCAGCATATTTTGTTCAATGATCTGGCATTTCTAATGTAAATTATTTTGATTAACATATGCCAGAAAGAGCAAACACGTGTACAGTGGAACCTGCAATATGACTTCAGGGTGCAAAGGTGCAAGCTCCCACGACACTTCAGCAGGATTTTATGCATTATGGAGAATTTATGATATTGTTACATATGCTGAGACTTTTGAGTATTGCATAAAATAGAACAAAACAAAAAAAATTTAAATATTAATAAGAATCCCATTTACTACAGTGTCAAAGACATAGGAGAAATAAAAATTGAGATACCTGGAAAAAATATGTTAAAACACTGTGGCTGAAAAGAACAAAACAAAACATAGCAAAGCAAAAAAGGAAATAAATAATGTATGAATTAGTGGTTCCTCTTGCATTGTTAAAAACAACAGAGGATCAAATGACATTAAAAGGGAAGGAAACATAAAAGCTTCTTTTTGGAAGAAGAAGTGTCAACATTCTCAGAATACCTCTTTAATTCAGCAAAAAATACATAAAAAGAAAAGAAACTAACAAAAATTGGTTTGGAAGTCTGCTTTTTTCTGTTTGGGCTGACTTTTCATCAGGTTAATAAGCTTGTGGACTTAAAAAAAAATCTTTGTTCATCTAGGGGTTGAAATAGGTGTATAAATATTTTATAAATATAAAGTTAAGCAAACACATAGAAAATCTATTAAAAAATTCGTATTCTATAAAATCTATTCATCTTGCATGCAGTCCCATGGTAATGTTAACATTTTTCAGAATGTCTGGTGATTTCCAGAGTGACATCTGCTCAGACAGTGACCGATATCCCTCGCCCCTCTGCTTTCCCTTTATTTTATTCTTGTAGCAGAGTCAAGGGGTGTGTTACTGCTTTTATTAAGGTCTCTGGGAGTTTTGCCATCTCCTCGGGCCTCACTTTGATAAGAAAATATTGAGCTCATGCTGCTGAAACCCAAACCATAAGCAATTTCAAGTGTGATCTTTTCCACACAGTCATTTCTCTACCTGGGCACAAGAACAAATGTAGGAACATATAATCCAGTCTCTGTTCTCACTGGTGAATACTTGTGTGACAAATCCCATTAAAAATGATTGATATACCTAAACCAGCACTTTTTCTCATCACCATTATTTCTGTGACAGGAAGGCTTATTGGTCAGACTGACAATTGGAGTGAACATTAGACTTTATTGTCCTTCTGGAAATGAGCAAGGTCTGGGAAGGTGCAGCACTTCAGCCTTTTCTCCTGCCAGCCTGCCAGATGCAGCCACCCTCTGCTATGCTCTGAAATGATTTGCTGCTGCTACTTTGCACATCAGAGCTGAGGCTTTTCTCCTACTCTGGTTCCTTGCTCCTTCTGAGGGAAGGAGCCAGCTGCATAAGTGTGTCTGAGATTGTATTTGCTGTTTGGATACACCATCAGTCCATTGGATGGCTTGGAAGAAGCCCTGTAGCGTGTCTCCCAGCCCTCTGCAGATATCTGCATACATGAGGGTGTCTGAAGTGACCTTACATTTATATTTAGGCAAACAAATTATGCTGTGATTGACAAAGTTATTTTTCACTTTACTCTTGACTCTTCCCAATCTCCAAGAATGACCTTGCACGTGGAAATTCACCAAGACTCTTTGGTTTTCAGCTGTCTCAGGTGAAGCTGTCTGGAAGATTATGGTCACAGGGAATCTGTGGTTTAGAGAGTAGGGATTAGGACCCAGAACAGGAAAAGGAATCTGATAATAGGAGCCTGTGCAGAATTAGGGCTGGTGTGCAGTGATCCCCAGTCCCTTTTCTTCCTGGGGAGGCATAACTGCTGGATGGTGAATATTTGAAACCTGAGGGTGTAACAGAAGCTAAGGTTACTTAGAAGCAAGGGATTGCTTCTTATTTGTCATGAGATCAAGTCCTTGGATATGGCTAGATCCCCATTGAATACAAATTATTTAATTAAATAAAAATAAATTTACTAACTCCTTGCAGCCACAGCAGCTGTGATATCAGGCTGTTTTCATTCTCTCAGGTTTGAGTTCTGCATCTAAACAGAAAGGTAGAAGGACATACCAAATCAGATCCATGTAACCAGGCATATTTGAAGGGACAAAGGGGGTCCTATGGCAGACAGTGTTGGGTGTAAAACCCTCTGTGTCACCAACAGGCAGACCTGTACATCCTTACAAAGCATCAACATCTACATTTTCATGGGGTGTAGGTTAACATTCAGGTTCCCTCCATGAACTTGGGAGCTTCTTGCTGACTGATCTCAACTCAACTGCTGAAACCCTTTAGAAGAGCAACACAGGCAAGGGACAGGGAAACAGCAGAAATAAGTGTATTGTCCAGCAGAAGTGGAGGGCAGTGGTCTGCTAGGAAGGTGTGTAGACAAAAAAAACCTACTCTTTCTTTCATGGGAGAGAGCACATTCACTTTTAAACATCTCAACTCCTTGAGTGGGGTTGTGCCTGAACTAGTACATGGAGTAGTTTATAATTACTAATATCAAATACAAAACATATTTAATAACAAAAAGAACAAAGTTATCTCTTCTCAGTGCTGACTAAAAATACGTTTTGTAAGCAATTTTCGTATGTCATTGTGAAGGCCAAGAAAGGAGAAAAATATTTCAGCTTACATAACAAGCAACGGCCATTACTGGCTCAGTGAAAGACAATGATGGACAGAGTTATATGCCCTGAGGTGGGCCTTTATTTAGGCTTTCCCTTCACAGCTGCTCAGAGGGACCTTTCCTCTGCTTTGTCAGGAGTCTGCTCAATCCAAAACCTTAATGCATCTCTTTATCAGGAGCAGCTGGCAGAGCTCATAAGAGGCTGCCAGAGCTTGCCAGGAGTCCATGATTCCTCTAGCTCTCCCTGTCCAGAGCAACTGCCACCCTGACATTCCTCAGAGGATTTCTGGAAACGCCTCACAACCCCAAAAGCAGCTACCTGAGGATCCAGAAGGTCTCAAAGCACACCCAGAAGCTGCTGTGTCTGTTGCCTGACCCATTTCCACTCAGTTTTTTGCTTCAACTACCCTTTAAAATCTTGGAGATCCCCATTTTTGGTCATGGGGCAGAGATCTAGGATTTGATGGAGAGTCATTGGGACTAAACATGGAGCTTGCAGAAGTGAAGCAGAAGGACTTGGAATCCACATGGAGTAATCTGCAATCCCAACAGCAGGGACAGGCAAAGGAAGAAGCATCACCTCTGCTTTACAGATGTCCAGCTGCAACATGGAATAACTGGAATAACTGATCTGAAGGCTTAGATAGGATAGGAAAAGGGTAGGATTGGAAAGGAGCAGAAACCCAATGAAGAACAGTTCAAAAACATGTTGTGTTAGTCAGTCTGAAATTTGTTTCATTGATCTCATTTATTTTTTTCTTTTTTATATTCAGACAAGATTACTAAGACAAGACAAGATTAGCATATAACCTTCACATATATATTTACACAGTATATCTTGTGTGCATAGAAGCATATTAAAAGCTACTATTGCACTTCATGAATACCTTCCACACATCTCTCAATTTTCATTATGCAATTTCAGTCTTTGTAATCCTTTCACCCTTGTCTCACCTCTGCTTTTGGAAATCAAAATTAGGTGCCTCAGTAGATGAGAAGAGAACAGTGGATCTTGTCTGTGTAAACTTCAGTCAGGCTTTTGACACTGCTCAGGCAGAGAGGCAAAGGCTCAGGAGAGATCTCACTGATGTGCCCAGGTACCTGAAGGGAGGGTGCAGAGAGGACAGGGCCAGGCTCTTCTCAGTGGTGCTCAGCAACAGGAACAGAGACATTGGCCACAAACTGAAACACAGGACGTTCTCTGAATATCAGAAAATATCTTTTCACTGTGGACATGACTTGGAACTGCACAGGTTGCCCAAGGAGGCAGTGGAGTCTCCATCCTTTGAGGTAACTAAAAAAAAAATACCTGGATGTGCCTCTGGAGAACATGCTTAAAGTGCCTTTCTTAAACAGCAGGGCTGGACCCAAAGGTCCCTTCTAACCATAATAATTCTGTGATAAATTTTGTGAGCCTAAATTTTGATTGAGAATTTTTTACAAATCACTTTTTTCAATAGGAGATCTCCCTTTCCAAGGTTTTCAAAAACCAAAAATTAAAATGTGGACTTTGGGAGCTTTTCCAGTTTGCCATACTTCTAATCAATAATTCATACTAATTTCCTTTAATAAGGTACTTGAGAATTAAATGGTCCATAATTTTCAGATTACCAGTCCTTGAAAACATTCAGGATATCATTTTTCTTTCTCTACGCAGCATAAGGAAAAAAATAAATATCTCAAAACTTCCTCTGGGATAAAACAAATAATTTCCTTCCCACTCCCTATCATTGAGTCCCCAGGTGAAATACTGGCACCAACAGAATCAACAGATTACTACTCACAATTGCCTTTAGGCAAGGCAATATCCTTTTGGATTTTATTATGCTCTCCATTTTAAGTATAAAGGATTTGTTTTTACACTGATAGAATCTTTCAAAGCAGTGAGCTTTCTGAAGTTCAGTCTCTCTGAAGTTACCAACTTTAATTTTTAATTAATGACATGAAGGCACTCAAATCTCTTTTGTATAATACAGTGAATTTAAATTAGTTAAAACAACAACAAAAAACCCTCTAATCTTTCTAATAATTTTTAATTCTCTGATTCCTAAGAATTATTAGAAGACCGTCTGCTATGTTTGATAAAAATTGTGTGGTTTTATATCCACCAAGCCTGTCAGGTGAGACACAATTTCACCTGTTTTCATTGCCAGTGTGATGAGGTCTACTGAATGTTACTTCACATATTTTGAATAGGGATGCCAAGTAAAATCCAGTGTACTCTTTAAAAGACAACATTCATGCTGAATTTTCTTATGCTGGGACATTCAAATTAGATTTTTCAAGCTATTTTAGCTTTATTTGACATGTAACATATAATATAGATGTGCAAAATAGCACAGTGTTAGTTATCTTGTCACAAGGATTGACAAGATCACAAAGCCTATTAGCTAAGTGGTGTTTATCTCCCCACCTTTACTCATTGGGGAAGGATTGGTAGGGTGGAAACCACACCTAATGTTGGGTTCAGAGACCATGAATCAAGAAAACAGATTTACCTAATGTGGCCTCTGGCTTAGTGAATAAAGAGTAAAAGAGTAACAGATTGATGCAATACACCCCCTGTCCTTATATCAAACACACTGAATTCAGACAGACTGCCTGTTTAAAAAAGTGCTTGTAGTGCAAAACAAATATTCAAAGTCAGCACTGGATGTGCAAAATGAGGCCCTGCAAGGTGACTGGACAGAATTTTTTAAGGGAAGAAGTTGGAAAGGTACTGTCAGTAATTCGAATGATAAAACAGTGCCTGACTATTTTTAAAGCCTTACAGTTTCAGGTTTTGGTGGCCAATATGGTCCTCAGCCCCCAAACACTACTGTGAATTTTGAAAAAAGGTCTGTATCCATTCCTCCAGCTGAAGTGTAAATTGTGTGCTGGGTATGCAATCCAGCTCTTCTGTCAATATACAGGAAACAAAATATCTTACTGAAAGAACCATGTGAGAGGTAGGAAAGAGAAACCACCTGTCACAGGTGCAGATCAATCCCCTGCACCTCTGTAGGCACTGCTCAGAGCTGGACTGAGGAGGAGGAGGACATTCAAGAGTCTCTGGTATTCAAAATAGGACAGTGAGAAGAAATACAGCCCTGTCAGCCTGAATTTGGTGCCAGGGAAGATCATGGAGCATCTCAAGAGCCATCATGTGGCACACACAGGACAGTCAGGGCATCAGGCCCAGCCAGGATGGGTTTGTGGAAGACAGGTCCTGCCTGACCAACCTATCTCCTCTATGACAATAACCCACACTTTGTAGCTCAGGAGACAAGGAGCATCATCCCGCACACTCTCTTGCTCAAACAGAATTTATTAAAACAAATAACCAATTTTATGAACATATTTACAAAGGGTTCCACACTTCCTGGCAGGGGGAGCATCACAACTGGGACTATTTGCAGGGACTGCACAGGAAGCAGGGATCTGAACTCTTGTTGGCCTCCTCAGCCAGGAGTGGAGGTAGCATCGCACATTTCCTGGTCGCTGCTCCCCATGGCCACAGGGGTGTCTCTCCAGAAGATCCTCCACAGTGCCCATCTCTGCTGGAAAAAGTGTAGAATGAGTGGTCTCAGGGGCAGGAGCAGCAGCGGGTCAATCACGTCCTTACAGGCATTCAGGTATTTACAGGCACTGCCCGCTCTCATGGCTGGATGCAGCCCTCACAAAGTTGGTCTTGGGAAGGGCTTGGCAAATGCACTAGAGGTCCCTACCTTATCAGGGGGCTTCTCTGGCGTGTCAGGATTATCCTCAGAGTCCTCCTCCTTCTCCTCTATCTGCTCCTGGTCACTGGTGGAGGTTTCCCACTGGCTGCCATCATCATAGTCAGAGCTGCCCTGCCTGGGCAGCCAGTAGACCCCAAAGAGCACGAGGAGGATTTCAGCACCGACCCAGAACCACCACTCCTGGCAAGCCAGGAGGAGCATCCTTCCTGGGGTGAGCCCATGCTGCTTTTCCATCACCAGCAGCTGGGCCATCTCCACAATGCGCTCCTTCTCATGCTGCCTCACGAGCTCTTCCGTGACCTTCACTGATGGGTGATCCATCCTTATTGCATATTGGAGGACGCCTAGCAGCACCAGGATTCTGGTGATCTTTCCAGCTCTGGTCTGGAGGAGGAGGAGGGAGAAAACAGCTCAGCAGGGCTGGGTGATGGGGAGATGGCAGCTGGGGCAGCTGAGGTTGGACATGTAGGGCCCAGGGATGGGGGCAGCCACCTCCACTTGCCTCAAGAGTGGAACCTGCTCTACCCAAGACACTCCCCGCAGCCCCTGCACCCTCTCCCCAGCCTTAGAAGTTCCTCTGGCTGCTGGTGCTTCTTGTCTGTCCCTCATCCTTCCCCCAGCCTGCCCCACTCACTGCTGCCTTAAGCCACGCTGCCACATCTGGGGACCTGTCCCCTCTCATGTCAGAGAGATTGGAGCCCCACAGTGACACCCTGCCCAGCCAGGCTGGGCTTTGGAAAGAAACCAGATGGAATCCAGATGGAACCAGAGTTTATGACCTTTGGAAGAAGGGGGAGCCTTTCAGAAGGACTGCACAGCTGTGGTGGGTTTTGTGCAAGGAGAAAATCAGAAAGGCCAAAGCCTGACTGGAAGTTAATTTACCCAGTGCTGTAAAAGACAATAAAAAATGTTTTCATAAGTACATTATGGCCTCAGGACAATCTCCAGCCCTTACTGGATTGCAGGAGGGTAACACAGTGACAAAGGAGAGGAAGAGGCTGAGGTATTTTATGTAAGGCCTGTTTGACAGACATGGCCTCCTCCCATGACAAGATGACCCCCTTAGTACATGAGGAAGAGGCTCTGGCTCATTTCCCAGGAGCTTAGTAAAGCCTTGATGCTATTTCCCACAGTGTTCTCCTGGAGAAAGTGGCTGCTCGTGGCTTGGACGTGGCACTCTTTGGGTACAGCACTGGCTCTGGGGCTGGGCCCAGAGATGGGGAATGGAGTTACATGGAGATGGCAGCCAGTCATGGGTGGGGCTCCCCAGGGCTCAGTACTGACCTGTTGTGTTTGATATCTGTATCAGCAATCTGGAAAAGGGGGTCAGTTTGCAGATTACACCAAGCTAATGGGAATGATGGTCTTCTTCAGGAAGGTTCTGCAGGGGGATCTGGACAGGCTGGATTGATGGGTTGAGGCCAAAGGTATGAGATCAGTAAGACCAAGTGCCAGGTCCTACAACTGGGTCACAGCAACTTTAGGCAAAGTGCCAGGCTTGGGGAAGAGTGGCTGGAAAGCTGCCTGGTGGAAAAGGACCTGGGGCTGGTGGTCAACGGGAGATGAACAAGAGCCAGGCGTTCCCAGGTGTCCAAAAGTCAGTGGCATCCTGGCTTGTATTAGGAATAGTGGGGCCTGCAGGACTTGGGAAGTACATCAAGACCCCGAGACACTCTGTAAAGGCTTGAATTATCTGCAGACTGCTCAGCTATACTGAAAGACATAGTGGTGAGACTGCTCAGTTTGTTCAGCATGCTTATACGTTCATGTTTCTGTTCAGCTGTTCCTAAATATTCATATTATAAGTGTAGAACAGATCATGGATTGCTGATCATTTTAAAAGAGGTATCAGTGAGATCATCCTGTCCTTTCCATAAAGCCATAGCAGCCACATCAAGTCAGCGAACTGTTGTAATCACATATCCTCTGAACAGAGACATAGTTCTCCCCCAGGATTTTCCTGGAAAGCTCTGAGAAGCTGTGAGAAAGTTCAGAGAAGAGAATGAGAAACAATTCTTATCTCCATTTGCTGCACCTGTTGTTGTCCACATGTGGAATGTGTTATGGAGATTGTTTACCAAAGGGTGGTTTCTTAATTGGACACTGGATGGTGTTTGGATGGATTGACCAATTAGCTTAAATCTGTATCAGACAGTCTAGAAGGGTTACAAGTTTCTTAATAGTTTAGTATAATATAGTATAGCTTAATAAAGCAATTGATTAGCCTTTTGCAATCATGGAGTCAATGCTAATTATTCCTCTTTCATGGAACCATTGCCACGATAGTGAACTATTGTAATAACATAAGTAATTTAAAGTTTTGATCTTCAGAATTCTAAGAAAGCCTATTCAATTCCATGGGAAACTGAAAACCTGAAGTGAACTAAGAGAGAAGAGGGACCAGCTCCTGGACAGGCTGTATAACCATAGACATTGCTAACCCTGCCATTACAGAGTCTTGCTTCAGGAACTGCGAGAGTCATTCCCAGCTGCTCTTTCATATTTATTTAAGTAGAGCACAGCAATTACAACAAATGTAGTGAGTGCCACAATGCCTTCCAGGATCTGCAGGCAGCCTGTGCAGAAATTTTGACTCAGCTCTGTCACTTCAGAGCTAAACCTTCTCGCTTTAACGACACTCCCACTGCAATTTGTATCTGGCAAAAGAAGCCACAAACATCAACATTTACAGGTTTGCTAGGTGGCTACTAAATTCTGGAAAGAAAATCTGGTTCTCTGTGTGTCCAGACCACATGGGATCCCTGGACATTTCAAAGAGGAAAAGCAATCCTTCCCTGAATCTGCAGTTGAAGATGAGCAACAACTTCAGGACATCATCTGATAAAAGCAAACAGGAGCTGTAGTGATAGGACAAGGAGTAATGGGTTTAAACTGGGAGAGGATAAATTTACATGGCATATGGAAGAAACTTTACTGTGAGGGTTGTGAAGCACTGACACAGGTTTCCCAGAGAAGCTGTGGATGTCCCATCATTGGAAGTGTTCAAGGACATGCTGGATGAGGCTCTGAGCAACCTGGTATAGTGGAAGGTGTCCCTGCCAATGGTATGGGGCTGGAATTGGATGGTCTTTAAGATCCCTTCCAACCCAAACCATTCCATAATTGTATGAAAAGAAAGAGGTGGACAGTGTCCAATGGCTGTCACATCTTTATCTAGAAAGCATAGCAGCAGCAGATCAGCCCCAAATCTTACACTTTTGGCCTATAATTCTCATCCTTATCTCCAGGATCAAACCGAAATATTTACAATTCTATGGCACATTATGCTGAAAAATGAGCCCTTGCCAAATGGGATATCCATTTTGAAACTACCCAAATGGAATTGCAGGATGCCTATTAAAAATAGTTAATTACTTTTTGTCAATCCAACAGCCACGATCCAACTCATGCTAGATATTAGATTTCTAACCAAGGTGCAAAAGCTTCATTTAAATTTATAACTGCAACAACCAAAGACATTAGTCCACATGAGCAAAGTCAAAGTGCTTCCCATAGCAAAATACTTTGGAACCACGGAAACTGAAAGAGGAGTGGGAATGTTCCATAAAGCAAACCTAGCAAGTCCACTGTGGGCTACTCTCCTGCTCTGACCCTGAGTGCAATTAAAGAGTGAGATTTCTGCAGGGTTTTTTTACCAACACCATGTGCAAGTAACACAGAAAATTGTATTTCCCTAGCGTATGCAGTGTATCTTGTCACAAAAACGTGGTTGGCACAAAGTCATCAGAGTACTCTATTGTCAGATCAACTGTCAAAAGCCATCCAGGAATAAATAATTCTCTTTTTTATATATATTTAAAACACATGGTTTATGAGCAGGGAAAGCCAACAAACTATCATATTCTACACACCTACATATCAGATGACTGGGATTTTTCAACAAAACTCTACTTTTACTACTTGGCAATTTATTAACTTGAGTTTTAGAGCCTGCTGCCTGTATGAACTATGTTCCTGCAAAGTTAGGTGCTTTTTCAAATGTCTTGATTTTTTAAAAAATCATTATTCTCAAAACTGCTTCAAAACCAAAACAAGATGTGAAGGGGGAGGAAGAGAGAAGCTCTCCAGGCATTAGATAATTTTTGCCTTATCTCATTAGTACTTCAGAGAGGTTTTGTAACTCCTTTTGGATCTCATTCTTGTCTTTCTCTAGGATCTCACCACTGTGTAGAACATGGCTCTGGGATGCTGAGAAATCCTACACTGTTGCAGCAGCAAATTATTTTCAGCCTCATTTTTGAGCTTGTGTAACCATGCATGCTGTCTGTGTGTCTGCTCCCTCTGTCCCCAATTAATTTTAGATCCCTTGTTCATAGTCACCATGACAGAACTGGATAGATCTCACTGACACAAAGATCCCAAAAACTTTTAAAAACAGGTGGGCCAAGAGGGGAGACAGAATGAACTCAGCTTTTATTGAGCATCAGAGAATCCACTGTGAACTCAGGTCTGAGTCTTACTTAGTTACAAGCACATACCTGTGTTTGCAAAAAGCAGCAGATTTTAGGGGCATTACAGTCACCTTTTCTTTTCCAGTGAAGAATATGCTGCAATTTCATAGGTAAAAAAATCATAGAACTACAGAGTCATTCAGGATGGAAATGAAATTTAAGGTGGACAAGTCCAACCATTATCCCAGCACTGCCATGTCCACCATTGTGTCCCTAAGTTCCACATCTATATATATTTTAAGTAGCTCCAGGGAAGCTGGCTCCATCACTTCCCTGGGCAGCCTGTCCCAACATTTATAACCTTTCTGGTGAAAAAATATCTCCTAATATCAAATATAAACCTCCCCTGGTACAACTTCAGGCCATTTTCTCTTGTCCTATCACTTGTTACGTGGGAGAAGACAGTGACCCCCACCTGGCTACAACTTCCTTTCAGGTGGCTGTGGAGAGCAATAAGGTCACCCCTGAACCTTCTTTTCTCCAGGCTAAACACCCCCAGCTCCCTCAGCTGCTCCTCACCAGACTTGTGTTCCAGACCCTTTCCAGCTCCACTGCCCTTCTGTGGACACACTCCAGCCCCTCAATGTCCTGCCTGTCCTGAGAGGCCCGAAACTAGATGCAGGATGTGATGTGTGGCCTCACCAGTGCCCAGTACAGGCAGGCAGTCACTGCCCTGGTCCTGCTGGCCGCACCATTGGTGACTCCTTGGCCCTCTGGGCACGTCTGGCTCATGTTCTTGGCCTCAGCCCGTCGATCCAGCCTATCCAGTTACCTCAGCAGAGCCTTCCTACCTTCAGAAGATCAACATTCCTGCCCAACTTGGTGTCATCTGCAAACTGACTGAGGGTGCACTTGATCCTCTTTTCCAGATTGCTGTTAAATACATTAAATAGAACTGGCCCCAGTTCTGAGCACTGGGGAACCCCACTGGTGACTGGCCACCAACTGGATTTCACTTCCTGAACCACCACTCTTCGGCCCAGGCATTCACCCACTTTCTTACCCAGCAAACTGTACTCTCATCCAAGCTAAAATATATTTATATCCTCTACACACACACACAATAACCACAAGAAGGATGCAAGTGTCCATGTACATATGTACTTCTGGTGCAGAGTATAAAATAACTACATGGTCTTCAAAAAGTCAACATGAACCAAAGCAGAATTTCCAGAGCTGATTTCATCACAATAAAAAGGTAATGGAAAGAGATAAAGAAGATATCTATATTTGCAGAATAGTTCTATTATTTCTAAAATTACATTGATTCTACTACATTTTTTTTTTAATTTTACTGACATTTACAAGTTTTTCCTGATCACCTTGAACTGAATTTCATCTTCACTCACAAAACTAGCAGCAACAACTGCAGTCATGGGCCAGGCACTCAGATGGTGTAAATCAGGGTAGATCTAGTGACTAGGCCAGGCCTGAGAATCTGTATAGATGCTGTTCTCCTGTGCTTTCTTGGTATTAGCACATATTTTCCTGCCTATATTTACATTTTGTGGAATCGCTGGTCTACTGAATTTTGTTTGCTGCTTTGATCTTGTTGGGGGCTTTTTAGACAGTAAGCTAAATTGTATTGTGCTATTTACTAAACACCAATACCTTCTGACATCTCTTGTTAGGCAAAAAAAAGGAGCTATTATCTTGGAAGCCATCTCAGTGAAAACTATCTGGGAAAGACCAGTGGCACATAATGTCCTGGAAAAGGCAGAACCCCCCACACAACATGCACAGCACTGTCCTGCTGCTACAGCTGTGCCATCTACAGAGGCCCTCAAGAGCAGGAAACCTCAGGGCTGTCACTGCAGTGTCATCACCACCCAATTTTCTCTTTACCAGAAGGCCTGAAGGCTTTTATTCTCACTTGTGAATGTTTCACACCAGCTGCAGATGATTAATCCTTAAATATGGATATTAAGATCCACCTTCTGTTTCTTAAATAGCTTTAAGAACTCACACAATTCTTCAAACATATCTGTTTCAGAGCTTAGTTTTACAACAGCCTGGATGAAATCTCCATCTTCAGACTGTAATTACTTCCTGTAAACTTTGGAATTCAAGTAAAGAAGTTCAATGTGGCCCTTCAGATTTCCAGGCCAGTTTCTGATCTCTTTGTGGAGGTTTATTGTATCCTTTGTTTCTAATGTCTGTCCCACCAGAACATGGCTTTCTGTGACAGCCTAAAAATTATCATTTCCCTGCTGCAATGAAATTCCTCTCCAGCATCTCAGAGAGTCTCAGGAAGCTTCTTGAAGAAGACAGTAGGTGCAAAATAAAAGCCTTTAAAGTGGGAAGCAGCACTTAATCTACAGATAATAAGTGTTCAATTGACTCTATCAAGTCTTATTTGCTGAGCCTTGTCCTTTAACAAGTCAATATTTGTAAGGTGTAAGCCTGCCCTTCTCAAACTTTATCTGAAGGCTTTCCAAACCATTTAAGGTTCATGAGTCTTAAGCCTATGATACATTTTGTTCACAGGCTTTCTGGAATTTTCTGGAATGTTTTATAGCACACACTGACATCAGAGAAGGCAAAATATTCCTCTGCTAGCACCAAGTGGGCAGGCTCTGAATCTAAAGGTGCTAATAAATGCATAAGCCATTTAACCACACAGGATGTGGTATCTTGAAAAAGGTCACCTTTCATGATGAAGACATCTTTGTGTTTTTCCAGAATCTCAATTTTACAAATTCAACCATCAAAAGGGAAAAAATTAGGTTGAAAGTATGGTTTTCATGCAGTTCACTGAAGCTGTTTTTCTGGTTTTGTTAGATTGCAAGTCCCATGTGCTGCACAGAACACAGTCAGCTGCATAATGTACATTCTATATATTATTGCACACACTAACATTATATATAATGCAATAATGAATACGTGCCACAAACAGTTCTATGATTCTGTTTGTCACTCTAATATGACTTTATTATACACTTAAAATAATACTAGTTATTTGTGGCTTTTACACATCTAGAAGTGGGAAGAAGGTACCATACGGTGATAATTGCTGATAATGAATAACATAGAGATAAACAACTAGAAAACTCTTTAAAATGTTCTTGGAGATTTAAGTATTGTAAGGTAGGAAGGGAGCATGCACCAAAAATAATGACAGATTTGAAGCAGTGGAAAACATATCATTCTTCATCTAAGGGTGTGAAAACCTATGGAAACCTAAAGGAGCTCTAGAAATTACACTGGTAATATCCCTGGGAGAAAATATTAAGGACAAGGAAAAAAAATTGCAGAGGATGTGTAAAAACATGTTTTTTTTCAAACAACAGCTACTGTCAGAAAAATTGTCAAGCTTTTGTGTACACAAACCATACTTCAAGAGCAGCCTAATGAGTAGTATTGCAGGAAGCGTTACAAGTTCTTGAAGAAACACTTAACTATGAAGGAAGAAAGGAATATCACAAGTTCAGCCGTTCGTGGCAATGTAGCTGAAGTTGGATGTCTGAACTGTGTAAACAAGCCCCTTACATTTTTTCACTGATTGCAGAAATTTCACATCATGCAGCTGTGACTCCCTTCCAGAAAATGTCTCCTAATTAGCTCGTGTATATTTTTAAACTGCACGTTATATGGGCAATGAAACAGAGGAAAGGCAAATTAACAATGAATAAATCTCTTTCTCATGTCACTTACCATAGCAGTTACTATGTTCTCTCTCACACAGACACAAACTCCTTCCTCTTACTCACATGGCTCTCCTGAGAAAGAGAAATTAAGACCCTCTTCATAGCTCTTCTTAATTTTGTATGCAGCCAAAATTGAACTGAATGCACAAAATCCAGTCACATTTCAAAACTGAAGTCACCTGCCCCATCTCTGTCCCAGCCACCTGTGTGCTACCGTTGAATATCCAGCAGACTACACAGAAATCCTGGAAAGGAAGGGCAATTTCTGAAGCACTGTGTTATGTACCAGGAGCATTCCCTATTCAAAAAATATCCAAGAAAATTACCTTATTGCTGCAAAGAACTTGCAGAAGCAGAACTCCTTAAGCTGATGTAAATCACCTTGGTATTTCCATAGCAAGAAAGGTATTTCCCTGTAGTTCCTCCATTTGTCAGAAATGGAGTAGTTCCTCCTTTTTGTCAGAAAGCACTTCTAAGTGATATTAAGGAACATTAAAACTAATCAAGAATGTCCTTGTTCTAGAATGTCCATAAAAATAAATAAATAAAAAAGCATCCAGCTCAAGCATCAGCTGTGCTCTTTCAAGGGCTATCATTCACATGGGATTCCCCATCTTCAGCTCCTCCTTGCAGCTCCTTTTCCCAGCCCTCTCCCCACCTTTGGAACAGGAGGAATCTTTCTCACTCAGAAAAGCCTTATCTCACAGCCACTTGAAACCAGCTGATGCAGGCACCAGCTCCTGGTCTAGGAGAGCAGAGCCTTTCCTCCCTAGGCCCTACACTACCCTGAAAACTTCTCACAGGGAGGACAAGCAGCCTTTCCTTTGGACAGGATATTCAGGAAGTTTGAGGAGGCTTTTTTTCCCATCTGGGGATTTACACAAATCTGCTTGAAGGCTGAAGTCCAACTCTCCCTTGTAGGCACCCTTTCATGACAGTTTTCCTCCATCTGGGAGGGCAGGAAGAGGCATTTTCTTTGCAGCTGCTCCCCATGAATCAGCTGGCAGCCACAGTGCCCATATTCTTCCTCCAGGACTTTTAGGACATGGCATCCACAGCACTGCAAATTCCTAATCGCTCAGAGAAATCTGAGGCTTTGTTCCAGTCAACAGCCTGTGCTCTGGCAGCAAGAAGCTGGGTTTCTGCACTTTTGCTGCATATTTACTGTAGGTCACTGCTTGTAATTTACTATTCCCAGTGCTCGGGCTTTGGTACTCTACAATGTCTTGCTTTTCTCACACTTCACTGGCCTTCTGTGTTTTACATTAGGCAATCAGCAGGATGACAAATATGACAGCAGTCTCCAGTTCAGCCTCCTGAGTGTTCTCAGCCAATACGCCAAAAATATAATGGCTTTTCTTCTTTTTTTTTTAATAATGTTATCTGGATGGTGGCTATAGGCATCTGTTGAGCTTGCCATATGCTCCACATTTCGATATAGAAAGATGATGATGCTAATAAAATAATTATTTCAATAGCACTTGTTCATGGTTTAAAAGGAGTGTTTGATATGCTCATACGTAAGTCCAGTCCTGGAGCTATTACACCCAATTAAAGCACCCTGCCCTTGGGCACACAGGACAGTTAGCACACAGGAGCAGCAGATTTATTTGTGTTTTCAGTCTGGTCATAAAATTGAATCACTGTTTGTCTCCAGCTTAACCCCCTTACAACTGAGTGGCTGGAGCAAAGGTACAGATGAATCTAATAGACTCAGTCTCTTCATTGAAGAGATTGTACATGTCCCAGCTAAATTGAATAGTGCAATTTTCTGTCTCTGGCAGTATCATGCACTGCTGAACATCTCAGGGAAATCAGAGCACTGGTTGCCTTGTACCTGCCCCATGAAATTGCAGATAAAAACACTGGCTTACCTGAGGTCTCTGGGGCAAGAGCATCTCTTTGGCCCATGCTATCATTGTGACTACCACAGCAAAGTTTAACCCAGGACTCTCAAGAAATGCCATGGTGAAAGCTGGATACATCAATGTGGAATAAATACAACATTAACTTTTCAAGCAGTATTGGCTGTTTCCTTGTATCATTTTAAAATCTATAATTCATAAAAACTCTATTATGTAGCTTTGAATACATCTGTGCATGCCAGCCCTGCTCCAAGAACTCTTTCTATGTTGCCCTTGGCCTTCCTCTGTCTTTGTGGACCTGCCTGACATTCACTGGATCTGACCTGTGGATTGACCTCCTAGTTTGACCTCGACCCTGCCCTATCACCATGGCCTTGCATGGTGATCTGGAAACTTGGTTGAACCTGTGATCTCACGACCTCCTCTGCTCCCTTTCCAGGAGGTGATGAGATGGGCCCTGACTGGTGAGACCCTGTGGAGCCCCGAGGAGACCCCTGTGGTTCCCTGCTTCCAGGGAGCTGCTGGCCCTTGCTGTACATGAACATCATCCCTTTCTGAAGCACAGCACCAGTATTTCTTTGGCTAGTAAATAAAAAGAAGGATTGCTTTTGCGGTTGAATGAAGTCACACAGAACCCTAAAGTAAGGAGAGTGAAAAAGGGCCACAAACTGGAACTTAAAAGGGGAATGTTGCCAAGCAAGAACTCATCTGCAAGCTTCCCAGAGCACTGACTTCCAGAGCAGATGACTTCACCTCGTTAGCAAAAGTATCCAAGTCAAGCTTCTTCAGAGTCAATCATCAAAAACAGAAAATATTTGTCATTTGGTATTTGCACTCTTTCATGAATCTTCCCGGCTCTGAAATTGGGCAGCACTCAAAGGAATAAGGCAGCAATACAGGAGAATGGAGCCCCTTGTTGTGTGCCTTAATCCCATTAGGCAGAACGATGAAGTCTGCAGCAGGATTTGAGCTGCAAAAAGAGTTAGTTTGTTTTGATTTCCCCATGTTACCACCGTGTAATCCCCTGTACTCTCTGTAGAATGATTTAAAGTCTGTTGTTTTCCTCTCCAGCGTTTGGGGCCAAGAGTTACATTAATGAAAAATGTAGCTCATATCTTCAGCCATGGAAGGTCACTGCCACCTCATGCTTCCTGTGATTTCTGTGAAATAAAATGGTTAAGGCTGTGTTTCAGCTGTCTCTAGTGTACACAACAAGGGGAAAGTTAAATTTTAAGAGAACACTCAATTTTCACACCTTAAAAAGGAAATTCTGGGAACTAGTAACAGGTTGCCCTTTTAAACTAGAAAAGCTTTGCAGGATTATCAGTCAGACATAATGTAATAGAGCATAGGCAGACTTATAGGGATATTTAGCTATTGACTGGTTAGTTGCTGCATTCACATGAGTAACTAGAACTCTGCTGCTAATATAAAAGGTTGCATGGAAAAATACACTAACTTTGAGTTGTTAAGTAATTTGGAGATTCACTGTCCGATCAATGCATTGATTTGGATGTAAATTGCTCATAGTTTGGTGTCCTAATTAGAGTTGCAGTGTTTAGAACAAAAATATCAATATGTAACTAAAAATTGTAAGTTAAGTTACTGTGCACTATGTTAATTTTCATCTTTTTATTTATTTAATCTTCATTTTTTGAGTACATTGCATTTAAAATTTTTCAGTACTTGAGGTTATGAAGTGGGCATTTTTGCATATTTTCTGTTCTATATATTAAGGCATGGCTCAGTTTTATAATGCTGAACTTCCAAAGGTACTGCAGTCTCACAATGGCTTCAATAGTTTTTATGAGTTCTCCTCATCTCTGAAAATCTGTTCATCCTGAATGTCTGCAACTACATTTTAATCAGCTATTTAGGCCTTTATGGTCAGTGTACACACCATCTTATCACTCTCCCAGGGGAACCACTTAGAGGTGTCTCCTGACTCCCTATCTCTAAGACAAAGAGGGATTACAATGAGATTACCCACCCTCACTTTTTCCTCCTAATATTTCAGTGTTTTGCAGAAAAAGGAAAAGACCATCAATGCCAAGTTCTCCAGCAGGCCCTGCTGCCAGAGAGGATACATTTTTTTTTCTCTGAGATAGGATAAATTCTCCTTTCCAGTTCCTCACTTGTGCTTCCAGGCATGCAGTAACCATCTGCCAGAGTGCAGCCCTACAGCAGCAAATGTGTACAATGCAAACTGGAAATGCAACAAAGCCTCCCAGAGATGGGAGCAAAAGGCCTTGTCCCTAGTGACAATCTGTCAAAGTAGCCAAGTGTAATTTGTCTCCTTGCATCCTCATGTATAAAATGGGTATAAACCCCATTCTCAAGATCTCAATAACACACATGCATCCAGATTTCCCCAAAGCAGCCTATTCTTTCCTTCCCCAGGCAGGATGCATTTCTCAGCTGCTGATGTAAAGGTATTCCTTAAGAGCTGAAGCATTTTATGAACATGTCTTTACCAACCTCTTTTTGTAGATATTGACATGGATCTTTACTTGTCTTGCTTTAACTAGTTTTAATCAGAGGATTATGTACTGTAATTCTAAAATGCTCATACAGTACTAAATGATGAAACAGCAAGATAGAGGAAGAAAAATAGATCTCAGAGCTTACATACAGGTAATTCTGCACAGGTGCACTAGGCACAGTTTTGGTTAGATTGAGCAAAATCTGATATCCAATATGACCAAATGCTCTGGAGAGGGCTACGACTGTTTTGGCTGTTGTAATGGTTTTGCCAGTACCTAGGTTCAGTGGTACAATGGAAATATCAAAAGAATGCCAGTTAAGCCATAGTTGGTTTATAAGTGCTTTGATGGGATTCTGCATTAGAATCAACTTTCTGAAAATAACTCCAGCTGAAGCTCTAGAGACTATAGACACTCACCTGGCTGGGAAGGGTGTTTCCCTGAACAGCAGAGTTCTGGTTGGGCTGTAGGCACAGAGCACACCCAGGACCTGAGCACACCCCTGTGAAGCTGCTGGAGAAGATTGGTTTGGAAGACTTGTTTCATTCAGATTGACCTAGAAAATTAGCTTAGCTGTTTGCCCAGCTAAGCATCCTTTTGACCTCCCTGCTATCTGCTAGCTCTGTGCAAGGCATGTCTGCACTGGCATTGACTCAAGGAGGGAGAAGGCAGACATTCATTAAAAAATAACTTAGACTCACTTTAAATTCAACTCATACTTCCAAAGTCAGAAGTCCTGAGTTGGAAATACAGAATCAGCACTTGTGACACAAAATCAAGGAGATTTATTTTCCATGAGGAGCAGAGATGATGCTGTATTTTCACTTCTTCCCTGTGTCTATCAATCTCGAATTGTCTGAGACTCCCCAGTCCAGGAACTGATCAGGCTCAGAAGTGGCTCATTTTTCTGTAGGCCCATAGGTACATACAGAGCAGCACTCTCAATTTCACATGAGCGTTTTTTAAAGCAGCATTTAAAGAAATTCATGAGTCACCAGGTGACACCCTTTGAACAATGAGAGCTTTATTCACCAGTAACGTGAAAATGTGGCCAAAGCTCATAAAATACACTCCACAGAAATCATCTGAAAAGACAATAAAACACCTCTGCAATACATTCATTTTCTTGACTGTCTTTGTCTGTACATGCTTCTAAACAAAGGAGTCTTTTTTCATGCAGTTTACACTATTTTGGTCTCTCTGTCTGCTTAGCCTCTTAACTGAAGGACCTTGAGATTTTTGGGTTTGGTTCAACCTTTTACAGTGAGGTATGCTGACATGATATGGGCTTGGACTCCCAACTCCCACCATACTTCATGCTGTATTGAAGTCAAGGTTTTGATTCAAGTCCATCTCCATTAAGAGCTTATTAAAATTTGCAAGCACAGTGCATTTTTTAGTTGTTAGTCCTGTTTGGTTTTGTGTGATGCTTCCCTCCCACCAAATTCCCAAATATGGTTTGCTGTTATATCTGCTAAAAAATTCAGCCAATGCATAATTCTTTCCCAAGTCATGGAGACCACAAGTGGGATTTGTGCTGTAACCACCAAAAGGGTAATGGGGCACTGTTATAATACATGTTTTAATTGTGGCAACAAGAAAAAACTATGGTTTAGTGATTTCACAATCTTGCAGTGATGTCAGACAGACAGATTACCATGCAAACTATCCCACAAAATCCTGAAAGGAACTTGAATTCAGACTCAGTTCAAATTTCAACTAGATGAGCCAGATGGAAAAAGCAAAGATAAAAAAGGGAGATTGGGAGTCAGGAGAGGGAGAGGGAGCAGAGGGACAGGATGCCAGCATATTTCCTCCTAAATTGTGTCAGTTTGACTTCTGGCAGACAAAAGCCAAGTTTGTTATTGCATTTTCTAATATTCCAAGCTTTGGGACATTTATCTTTGCTATTTCTCTGCATTTGTCATCACACTATCAGCAGAGCTGCCCCAATAGCCTGTGTCTGGAAGCCAGCTGGCCCTGTCCTGAGAGGAGACACATCCCTCACATCCCCAGGCACTCCCAAGCCACTGCAATCTTTCTTAACACTGGGGAGTTTTTTCCCCCATCAGGGTCATACATATATCTCATTTGTTAGCAGAGCAAACATCCTCTCCAGGATGAAGGGGCTTAGAATAGAATGATAAAGGACAAGACGCTGGCACCTTTAAAGTCTATGGGAATGATGCCACTGACTTTAGTGGGGCCAGCATTTTAGCCAGAGCTTTCCTCCAAAGTCAGCACTTGTGTCACATCTTTAACATGGGCATTACAGAGAAAAATCTAAAGGAGGGACCTGCTCTTCCCTCAACAATGGTCATTTCTTGAACAAATGAAAGGAGAGAAATTCCTGCTTATACAAGGTTGTTATCCAGGAAGGCCCCTGACTCCAGAGCTGACTGAATCACAGCTCAGACCACCAGGAACTGGTTCAGGGCCTGGAACATGGACAGCTCTGCAGCCCTCCCCATCCCTGGCAGCCTGCAGCCAGCATATTGTACTGCCCCTGCTCCTCTTCTTGCAAAGAAGAAGGGCAAAACTTCAGGGCAAAACTGACCCCATGGCTCTGAGGGATCACAGCAGCAGGAATATCTGTGGGTCTCAGGAACCACTGCAGCTGAGCACAATCTTCCTCATGGCCCTCACCATGAAGACACAGCAGAGGTTTTCATCCTGGATGCAACCACTGACTGTCACAAACCTCCCAAAGGGCGGTTTAAGCTATTAAGCACCTGTACAGTGGGGCAGAATGAAGCTCTCAAAAACTAGAGACTTTAGACTTTAGGAGATGTTTGATTTGGCTTCAAAACTTCTAGCTCATCTTCAGCTTCTCTCAGCAAGCTTTTGAATGTTCCCACAAAGCAAAGCCACGAGCCAGAGAACCAAACCAGGCAAGTGCATTAACTTAGGAGCAGCAGCAAGTGCCATTAGAGAACGTGTACATGTTAAACAACAAGCACCACTAAATCCACAAATAGCTTTTATCTTTTTTGCTATATCTCATGCACACAAAGAAGTGTCTGCTTATTTGTTGCCAGGCTTAGATTCTGCTTGTTTCTTTTGTTTTTTTTTATAAAGGATTAAAAACAAATTCTCACTTCAGCTCAGTGAAAAAATAGGGTCAGTATCTTTGTTAATCACCATCAACAGCCCACTCCACCTTTGATCACAGCCACAAGACTCAGAAGATTCACTACCACAAAGCTGCCAATGACACTGCATTTCACATTAGCAATCTGGTATAAAGAAAAATGTACCCCGAATTTAAACTTGCTCTCGGTCTCAAGACTCACAACATAATGCATGTGGTGCTTTAAAGTTCATGAACTATTGAAAACACATCTTTTAATTTGTCAAATTAATTGCTAAATTACTTTATGATCAGTATGGCTTCAAAGTTCACTAACATTACAGAGGCCTTCTCTTCACTCCTCTTTTCAGTGCCTTTGCAGTTTGAGTTAACTCTTTTCCAAGAACCAGGTGCCCACCTCCCACTCCTCTGCAGTCTCCTGATCACCGTATAATACCTGGCTGCAGGATCAGCCCTACAGATAATCAGAACATTATTTCCATTAATCTTATGGCAAAGGGCTATCTCCTGCAGAGTACTCAATTTGACTTGATGTGTCTTTTGCAAACATTTTTTGTGAGCAGGCAGGAAGAAGAAAGGGAAAAGAGGATGACTGCCACTGTCTCCTCTATTACTGGTGAGGGCACTAAGTGAAACTTGCAGATTGCAGGTTCATACAGGAAACCAGAGCTGGTAGTTCACAGAATTAAGCTTTGGAGTACTTTTTTTTATGGGACATTGAGAGTGGCTAAAACTTACATGAGCTTTACAAAAAGGGATTAGATGTAGTCACTGGGAAAAAAAATCCATGTAGAAATGTCAAACAATATGTTCTTTTCACAGAGTGCACCGGTACCACGAGTATGCTGATTCTAAGGAAAAAAGAAAAGAAACCTGTGTTAATAGCAAGTTATCCTTCCCATGAATCTTCGTAGGTATTAGGGGAAAAATAATTAGAATGTATTCCTGATTTAAGAGTATTTCATGCAGGTCTGGGCAAAAGGTTAAAAAAAAGAATGGACTCTACATGATTAAGTATATTTGCTTTAAGAATCATTTAAGAGGTTAGGGCTCACTTTAGTTTCTTGCATTTTTATAACTGAGCACTTTAATTGCCCTTTTATTATATTTGTTCAATAATTTTTACATTCACCTTTAATTATATTTTTTATTGCATGGGACTGGGATCAAATTTAGATGATCTCTTTAAGTGGAAGGATTATAAATTCTGGCATATGGCTGGAACATTAATCTGTACACTGTTCCTTTAATACAGAAAAAAATCTGCCTGGATAATCTATAAAATGCCAAGAGAGCCCTTTCTCAAGACAGTCTGTGAGTGCTTATAGGAGTCAGCAAGGAGGACAGTGAAAGCTAATCAACACATCACCAAGTATTTTGACCACTTTATTTTAACTGCCCAGGTTTGCCACGTTTTTTCCCTGCTCCTCTTAGGGGAAAGCAAAACCCAAGATGAATTCCAGTCTTTTTAATGAGACGGATGGCAAATCTCCCTCAAATACTATTTTGCTTTTGTGATATATTTATAAACACGTGTTGCCTATATCCAGTGAAGCTGCCCTATCAGAGTGAGATGTCAGAGAGGAAAAGCTTTGCAGCACACTGGATGTAAACAACAACAATTTCACAGCACCAAAAACTCTTACAATTTTCATGACTAGTTAGAACCCTTATTAATTAAACATGAGCCATATTATTACAGCTCTTGTACCAATTAAGCACTGAATTGGTGCCCTGCTATACAGAGTGACAATGCTCTTGTCCTTTGGATCTTACATCAATGTTTTGACTTATTAGTTTGGGTGTTTAATCCAGATTTTCAAATGTGGAATTAATAAAAACTGAAGGCTTCCATTATGTAGCCATAGCAGTGGCCATATTTAGTAATTCAATCACTTCTCATGGGCTTGTACTAATTATATCAATTCCGTTTTATTTAAATGCCTTTGAAACATTTTGATTCAGAAGGGGTAAAAAAAAAGATACAACAAAGGCAGAATTTTATATTCACCTCAGTAATGCATTAAACTCTCAATTTGACAAGCATTAAACTGCCCTCTTTGAAATTAGCAACTTTTCATTTTCAACATTACCCCATATTCTTCTGCAAGGCAATTGATGTTTCCTTCTCCCTGGGAGAGGCAGTGGGTTGGACATAAGGTATTTAATCACTGATACAATAATAGCTTTAGTTTCAGCTGAATACATAAATGAGGGGTGGGGGGGAAATTAAAAATGCAATTTTTATTGTGTGGGCCCATATGATTAAAATTCCACGAGTAGCTCCTGTCTTCTAGGTAGGAGTAGCTTCCATAAACCTGACCTGGTATTTTCTGCCTGAAGTTATGACAATTTTTCTATTTAGGTAGAAAATAATTTCTTTTCCAGTGAATTTCCTTTCAATAGCTTTCATTGCTCCCACAACTGTGCTACCTGATTTTTCTGTGTGAGATAGGAGAGGCATGGCAGGCAGTGCTAGAGGGATGCTCATGAAAGCTGTAGTGGTATTAAGGACCCATGACACGAACAAGATTTTCTGAGTGACCCTGAGAGCAGAGAAGAGTCAAAGTTAAACAATTTAGGTTGGTATGTTGTGTGCTCCTAACCCAGCACAGCATGCCACAGCCAGGGAAAATAAAGGGAAATAATGAAAAATTAAAATAGCCAAAACCAGCCCATGGAGTGTCTGTCACAACCACTTATGCTTTATCTGGTGGCATATGGAAAGAGGTTTCATGGGCAATCTGTGCTTTCTGTCCCCCAAAATATTTTCCCTTTGCTCCACAGGGAAGAGAAAAGTGCAAAGCCTATTTCCCTTGTGCCACTCCACCTAGAAATCTTCTACTTGGAAAGAGCAGAGGAGACATCCTGCAGTGCTACCAAGGATGGCACACCACATATGCCCACAGCAGAAGCACTGGAGTTTTCCCTTCTCCCACCCCAGCCTTCATGTTTTCTCTGCACAAGGCAGAGAGAAAAAGAGATCTAAGGCAGTTTTGCTTCCACAGAGGCCAGGGAGCAGCAAGAACATCCCTCTGCTTCTGCAAGCAGAGTACAGTCCTGTTTGGCCCCCTTTTCCCACTGTTTTCTTCACAGTGGCTGGGATCTGTGTTTTTGGCTCCAAAACAACAAGAACTTCCACTTATCAGATGAATAATTTTTAGGGTTGTGCAAGGAATAACTGAAGTGCTTGTTCCCACAGTTTCCACAGGAGCACCCAGAGCTATCACTTGACAAGGGGTTCACAAGAGACATAAGAACTAATTCTAGTCCTTTTTTTTGGTTTGTTTGTTACAAATCCAGGGCTAGAGACACTTGTTCTAACTTGGACAGGAAACTGGTCACACAATCTAAAGAAGTAGCCACTGATATAAAGTCCTATTTCCTTCCCACTCCCCTGCTCCTATGAAGGGCACAGCTCAACCAGAGCATAGACACAGCTTTTCTCTTAACTTGAGATGGAAATTCACCTCAGGGAAGACTCATAAATAGCAAATTACCTACTGCCAACAACTGTGCTGGACTATATTTTACCTGGCACATCTACATCTCTGGTTGAGTAAGAAGAACCTCTTCCATGGAATACTCATACCAAGCCTGTCACAGCTACTGACCTAGTCCTCAGAAAAAGTTCCAACTATTGGTTATATTACATAGTATTAAAAATATTATCTCTTTAGGAGGCACAGCAACTCCCATCCTTGTACTGGCA
This sequence comes from Passer montanus, assembly GCF_014805655.1. Classification (NCBI taxonomy): domain Eukaryota; kingdom Metazoa; phylum Chordata; class Aves; order Passeriformes; family Passeridae; genus Passer; species Passer montanus. The sequence continues at coordinate 4,996,780 of NW_024372036.1, forward strand.
TTTGTAATGGCCAGGATAATCTGCAGCCATCCAATTGCCTTTGTCCATGAGAGGTGACATGTCCTGAGTAAGCAGAAGATTCCCTTCTTGACAGGACATTTCAAGCAATAGAAGGACACAGAGGGAGCAGCGGCAGCAAGGATCACATATTTCCTCAGACTGCAACAAACACCAGGCGTGAACACCAGGCAGGAATCGAGATTTTCAGAGGTTCAACACATGGGCTAGTCCACTGCTTCTTCACCACTTCAAACCTGGGAATCCTCTTCTGAAAATAAATAGCAGGCCATCTTGCACAGGGCTGATCAATTTATAACCAGTAGATCCACTGAAACTTTGAATATTTATTGATTACTCTTCTGTGATGTGTTCATTTGGCATGTTGTGGAAATGTCCATGAATGTCTTCTATTGCTCAGTTTGCAGCCATTCCCACAGGGCACAGGTGGAGAAGCTCTGGTGCAATGCAGCTGAACTGGAACAGACTCAGCTGTACCTGTGTGATCCTTGACAGCTGTTTTCCTGCAGCACCAAAAAACCTGGGAGTTACTGTGAGCTGTCAGACTAGAAGGACTCAGGTGCCTCTGCTGAGGAGATGAGGAGATTAATTGCATTTTTTGGGAAGGGAGCCCATTGTCCAATAAGGTACTAGAGGTACAAAACAAGGAGATTTTAATTTAAAGAAATAAAAGGAGGAAGACTGTTCCCAGCCACACAGATATAAAAAAGACAATTTCACGTCTGGATGATTGACTCCAATTTACAACAATCTTGTAACAATAATCATTTCAATAATGTGGCTTGCCAAGGGTTTTAGGGCAGCTAACTGAATTATAGCAAATCTTTACAATTACAACGTTTGTAATGAACGCAGTTAGTGAAGCCTCAGCGGCCTTCCCTTATCATTTACCAGTGAGTGATAGCTCATGGGAGGAGGCCACCCTTCAGCAAAGAGCAGTGGAGCAGCACACAAAGCAGCCAAGCTTCAGCTTGACAGCTTCAAGGAGACAGGGCTGCAGGGGCACACAGGATGAGCAGAGGCTCCCCATGCCACTCTTCATCATTCCTGCTAAGGACTGTCTGGAAACTGAAATAGAGAGAAAATTCTCTCTATTCAGATTCAGATCAGATATTAGGAAGGAGTTCTTTACTGTGAGGGTGGTGAGGCACTGGCACATGCTGCCCACAGAAGTCGTGGCTGCTCCATCCCTGGAAGTGTTTAAGACGTGGTGGGGATCCTGGAGAGTACCCAGACTGTGCCCTTCGGATATGACAATTTTTCCCCTTTTTATAAGTCACCATCCCTCAGGAAGTTCAGTGTTCTTGAAACCTCAGTCAATTACAGTTTATGCCTATAACAGGAAAAACTAAAAAGCAACAAGAAATACATTTTGTCCATGACAAAAGCCATCACAAGACACTCAGATGGCTCTTCCTCCCTGACCTACACCATGATAACAAGCTGCACAATGTCCCAGTTATAAGGCCAAGTTTTCCGTGTGAGAGAGCCCAGCACTTATGGATGGATGACTTTGGCCAGCTCTCCTCACTCAGGCCACTCACCAAGGCTTTTCTTGGTGGGGATCCTGGAGAGTACCCAGACTGTGCCCTTTGGATATGACAATTTCTCCCCTTTTTATAAGTCACCATCACCCAGCAAGTTCAGTGTTTTTAAAACCTCAGTCAATTACAGTTTATGCCTATAACAGGAAAAACTAAAAAGCAACAAGAAATACATTTTGTCCATGACAAAAGCCATCACAAGACACTCAGATGGCTCTTCCTCCCTGACCTACACCATGATGACAAGCTGGACAGTCAATGTCCCAGTTATGAGGCCAAGTTTTCCCTGTGAGAGAGCCCAGCACTTGTGGATGGACGACTTTGACCAGCTCTCCTCACCCAGGCCGCTCACCAAGGCTTTTCTGAGCACACAGGCAAGATCTAATGTGGAAATCATCAAACCAAGTATGTAAATGTGCATGTTCATTGCAGATACCCACACTGGAGATTGTTAGTGACATTCCTTCACAGTCTACAGAGAAAGGAACAGCTTTGCCTTGTACAGAGGTGACTTTTAAAAACTTGATAGGTCTTGTCCCTAAGAACTACCTGTGCCTCCAGGTTGCTTTATAGTGAGGGTGGCTGAGGCTGAGGCCAATGACAACAGTGTGACACAGTCAAATGATGTGAAACCCAACCCAGCAACCAAAATATGTTCCTTGTCTGGCGCACAAATGTCTGCTCACTGTACCCTAAGGTTCATGCCTGGCACCTTGCAGCTGCCCTGGCTGCCTCTTCCAGGTGTGGGCATGAGCTTGGCTACAAATGGACCACATGGATTTGCTGCAGTGATAAATTATACTCTGGGCTTCTGTCTGGTTAATGTTGACTTCTGCAAGCAACCAGTGGGAGCACAGGCTGGTAGAGCCTCACATTCACACTGCAAAGCTCAACCATCTTTTGGTTTGACACAACCTTCCACCACACACTCTCAGCTGGTTTTCTTCATTGGCCTAATGTGTGATGTGTGACTGTGTCTGAGACCTCTGAAACTAACTGTTGTCCTTACACAAGTAAATAAGCAATAAACAAAGCAAGTAGCACCTTCAGGGGTCTTTCAGGAGCTCTCTGTAGCTCCTGCACCTGGTCATTAACAGCACAAGTTAGCTCTTTCTGCAGTCGATGGGATTTTGCAACGTAGCAAAATGAAAATGGTGATGAAAAATCGTCTTTTTCATCACCAGCTATGAAAGTCAATGGTTCAAAAATTCCCAGTATGCTGAGATCACAATTTCTCCTGTCGATAAATAGTCTTTTCCTTTGTGTTTCTTTAACTCCTGACTGCCTCTGACAGCTGCCTCTGATTCTGATACCCAACATTACCTGAGAAAGCAGGCAACTTTTTCTGCTAGGTTTCTGCAGCACCTGACAAGGCAATGTTGATAATAATAAGGATTCATATCTTTCCAAAGGTGGTTCAGTGAGTTCATAGAGATATCAGTGTCTTCTTGTAAGGAGAAAGGCTGAAAGACTTCAGTGCTCCCATCTCCCAGCTTCAGGACTTGCTTTGTCACTTTGCAGTATTGATCATTATAAGCTTGGGATATTTATTGTGCTGCTCTGGCATCTTTGCCAGTTAGAATTATAAGCATTTCAGTCAGAAAAACCAATAGCCCACCTTAAAACTTTACTTTTCTGCCCTCATGACTTGACTCTGAAGGCTCTTGGCAGACGACACTCCTCACACTCAGTCTGCAGACAAAGCTTGGTTTTCTTACTGCCAGTTCAGCGAGCCAAGGTAGCTCTGCATTGTGCAGATGTACAGCACCCGAGAGGCAGAGAACAAAGGGCTCCCTCACATTCCTGTGCGTTCTACGACCAAGGAAAGAACAAAAATACATCCCAAATAAAAATTAGGAGGTCTTTTGTGTCTGAATTATTCAAATGGGAGTTTGCTTTTAAGCCTCAAGCTCGAGGTAGTTTTCTCCCGCAGCATGGCCTACATTCAGGATATTGAATATATAACTATACATACAGCTGGGTGTGTAACTGTGCTGAACAAAGGGGAGAGCTGGCAAAGCCCTGCCACTGAACCTCCTGCCCCAATTAACCTCGCTCCTGCGTGGTGCCGTAATTGACTTCTGCTCTTTATTAAATGCAGAAGCACTCGGTCCACGGCTCCTGAGCTTAGCAAGCTGCCAGCTGAGCCTTTTCTTTGCCCCCTCAGAGGAACAATGAGGCAGCGTGAGAGCTGCAGCTCAGCCCACGCCCTCCTCTCCCCTGTGGTACCCACGTTTGGGAGAGAATGGCAGAGCCTACATGGGGTGTGCTCTCAGAAGCAGAACCAACACTCCCAGCTGCCCTGTCCTAGTCACGAGCACATTTTGTTTTAGTAAATTGTTGTGGAGAATATCTCAGTTGCCAGCAGAGAAGCAATGTGTTTCTCCATTAGGAAAAATCAAAACTCCGGTTCAATTTCTGAAAGAAAAATATTATTCTTCCCTCCCTCCCTCTGTTAAAAAGAGCTGCACACTTACAACCATTTCTGCTAAGGGAAATCAGACTTCCTACTCCAATGGGCAGAACCTTCACCAGGCTCTGCTTACTGGCAAATCATCTTCAAGCTGAAGAAAACTTTTTTTTTTTTTAATTTGAAGAAGTCAATGCATGCACACAGAGCTCACAAACACCTTTGCCATTGCGTGGGGGTACCTGTTAAGAAAAAGGGTATGAGCTATCACTGCCAGGTGAACTACTAAGGGCACTCACTGCAGGCCAGAGAGCAGAAGGCAGGCCCTGAAATTGCTTGATCTTTTGTTGTCCCTCTCAGAACAAGAGTTTTATCTTCTCCAGGGAAAATGGGAGGAAATTCTAGCATCTTCCCCACCCTGGCCTTGTACAGAAGTAGAGGTTAGCCCAATCCTACTCTAAAAATACCAAGTTAGGACAGCAGAAAGGTGCAGTCTCTGACCTCCCTTTAGAAAACACAAGCTGACAACTCAGCTGCACAGAGGTTAACAGGAGCCAATGCCAAACAGCCCAGAGGTGGAGAAACAGTCAGGGAAAGGGTTAATTCCTCCAATGCTCTGGGCATTCTTTTTGGATTACAAACTCAGAGCTGAGGATTTTCTGTTGACTTGAGTTATTTTTCAACATTAGCCTTGATTTTGTGACTGAGCTGTGATATAATCTCTGGAAAAAAGAGACAAGGTTGTCCTGTCTTGTGGCTTTGTTTTCCAGCTCTTTTGGCCATTCTACATGAATGTTTAGTCAAAGCAACAGGTTATATTTTAAGATAAGTGTTCTTGGAGATCTGAAAAGCAAGCCAGCTTTTTCCAGCTAGGGCTTGTCATAGTCCAGCCTATCAATCCAGTAATAGAGTTTGGTTCTTCACCAGCCCTCATATGTGTCAAAATCACCTGAAATATTTTGGAAAAGGATCAACTTCCTTTATTCCTTGGATGGATTTTTCCTTTTTACCACAAAGATAATGTTAATTGACAGATTGTGAAAGGGATTCAATGGCAATAAAAGAAAAAAAGCAAGATTAGTTTTTAAAGTGATGCCAAATATTACAAGCTTTGCCCTTTTTCTCTCCCTTAGTGAAAACTGCTTCAGAGAGAGAACTTCCCACAGATCTGGTTAAGAAGTAACTGTGGTAGCTGCACACAATTCATTTAAGTATTTCACTTCCCCTCACTGACAATGTTACTTATTTGTTCACTGTGTTCAGAGGAAAGGTCTAAACGTGCCCAAACTGCATGCAAAAGGATCTTCAGAAGTTCTGTGCATGTCAGAAGGGTCTTTTGACTCAGCAGGCTGCATTTTGGATACCAGGAGTATTTTAATGAAAGAACTTCTGTTCAGATCTCCTATACACAAAAAGAGAATTCCAGGGTGAAATACAATTAAACACCTCAAGCATCACTTTTCTAACTTTATAGTTTTTCAAGGCATATTTTTCTAAATCTCACTGAAACAAGTTAAAAAAAATATAAAAGTATTATTTATTCTTTTGTCAAAGAGAAATTCCTGATCTTCAAAGCATGAAAAGATCCTTCTACATTTCATCTACTAACTTGCATATTTTTCACATTTTGATTTGTATTACAACACTTGGTTTTTTTTTTTTTCTTTTTTTTTTTTTTTTTTTGTAAGAGAAGCATTCAAGAAAAAACATTCCAAATAATGATGTTCAAAATCTGTTCCTTCCCATTCTATCAACATACTGGTTTTCAAAATTTGCTTAGGACCAATAATAATGGGAATAGAGAAAATAGAGAGTAACTCTTTACATGGCAATAGGAGACACTACAGGATTTGACTTTATCCCATACTTCATTAAAAATAAAAATTGTAAAATAAGTCTATGTTTTTTCCACGAGACCTCCTAAGAAATAATTTTCAAAGCGTTATGGAAGATTCTGGCTATTTTTGCATTATTTCAGGTGACCCATAAGAAGTCTGTCTTTCCCAAACTGTTCATCATATGCTGTTTGTGGCTCTTCTGCACCTCCTGTGCGATCTTCTGGTTCTGCCTAACCCCAAATTAGGCAGCCAGATGTCCCACAACCACTGTTAAATATTGATATATGTCCCAGGGACTGACAGGCAGCTGTATGGGCATGAGTGATGGCTCTGGAGCTGAGGGAGCTTTTGTATTCAGCACCCACAGCTCCTGCTCTGGGATGGTTGTTCAGACTTCCAGCACAGATGCCAGTTATGACAGACAGCCAAACACTTGACCTCTGCAGCTCTAAATTTTGTAGCTGATCACAGAGCAGTCAAATGGTGATGATTTTTAGTCACATCAACCTGGTCTGAATTTAAGGCCTTAAGGCAGGCTTGAGAACAGAAAGACCATTTTCCATTACCAGAGCCATAAGGATTGTTGGAAACATATTGACATTAGAAGGCAGGCTAAAAGCAGCATTTTATCTTTGAGTTTTTATTAGAATTAGAACTCAGAATTTCCTATCCAGAGCTTATGTTATAAATGTTTAGTCTTACAGTTAAGGTCTAAGTTTGACAGAAAAAATCTAGGAGTGGTACCATAGATATTCTTAAAAATAATTTCCTGTAAGACAAATAAATGCTGCACAATTACTTTTTGTGTAATTAAAAAAAAATTAAAAAAAAAAAAAAGAAGAAGAAGAAGAAGAGCAAGAAATGGTCAAATCAACACTAACAACTGCCAGATGGATTCATTCCATATAAATGACACCTCTGTCTAAGCCTCAGAAAGGGGAGGCATGGACTCCCAGGAGGATACATATCCTTGGGTAAAATAGCTTTATATGTATCCAAAGAGGTGTCTCTAGCCCAAAGGTTAACACCAGAGGCAAAAGAGAACAGTTTAAAGCAATGGGCACTCTTGCAAAATGTCCAGTTGGGCAGACAAAAGAAGCAGAAGCTAAAAACAGAAATATGTCAACATGAGTGTTTGGTGACATCATTTATCCTGTTCACAACAACCTGCAGGAGTGAAAATTTCATTACCGTTCACTTGTTACAAAATGCAACACAAAGTTTAGGACTGAAACACAGCAGCTTTAAGGCTACATTTCTTAAAAATGCCATAAGTTATTTGTTCTGTATGTTTTATGTAAGACACTTCAAATGATCACTTTAAGTGATTCTGTTTTGTGGGTACAGCAAACCTGAAATTCTGTCCTGCATCCAGCCCTAGACCTGCAGTGCCTTTGATAGACAGGCACCTGCCACAGGCTGGGGTCATAAAATCCTAAATACACCAAGTGAGCACACCTTTGGAGAAGCTCAGTCCTTAAGTAAATTGTTGCACCTGAATTTGTATCCCCAGTAACAAGGGTTCCTATTTTAAATATTTTCCATAACATGGAAATTTATGTGATAACAGAAGTAAAGGCTAAATTGTCATGAAATAACTCTTCACTGTCACTGCAGTGGTAGCATGATGTTAACAATGGGAGGGAATCTTGTCACTCTACAAAGTTCAGCCAGGCTGGCAGGAGAGCACACTCATGTTGAATACCAGAAACCAGGGAAAACACTGAAAGACAGAAGAAATTGCCACTCCCAAGAGCATGTATTTAATTTAGACATGTCTTTATGGGAAGTGTTTGTACAAACAACTGTGAGGAGCTTAGGCTTTTTAAATGTAAAAGAATTTAGTGACAGCCATTAACTTCGAGAGCACAAATTCCTGAGAATTAAAAGTTCTTTTCCTCTCAGATGCAGAAATATTTGCTGAATAAATAAGCAGGAAAGAGAAGCTGATGGTATCTTTAAGGAAACCCATGTAATAAATTAACATTTGTGAAAAATCAAAGAGTTTTTATTTGGCAAAGTAATGTACCCACTCTGCTGCCCAAGAGCATAAAGGCTGTGGCTGTGTCCCAAAATTCAGCTCCCCTATGGCAGCAACAGGAATAACTTCATTGTGTAGTTCTGCAAAGTCTGGGGGTGATTTCCCTTGTTGTTTTTCCTGAAGAAGAAAAAATAAAAATTAAAAAAAAATATTAATAAGAGTATCTCACAGAAACAAGAACCCATTTAGGAGCTCTGCTAAGAATGCCAGCTCTTCCCCTGAGGTGTGGAAAACTGTGGCAATGGTAGACAGGAGAAATTATATAAAGGTGACACTGTTAAAGTAGATTGCTCTTTAATTGTCTGCCCTGGGCAAATAATATCATCTTTTTCCATTCTTCATTCTGCTTCTCCCCCACATCCCTGACACTAATGTAAAGTTTCGTGTTCTGACTATTAATAAACTGGTAATGTTATAAAAATCTTACATCTAGTTGAATAATACTGACTTAACAGCCCAACCACTGATCAAATTTATTTCTGTGTAAAGGAAGAATGTCTGCTTTGATATCAGTGGCACTGTATTAGCTTAAACTTGAAGATCAGAGTCACTCTTAAGATTCCTGTCTAGGATAAAGCTTTTTTCCTCTCCTGTTCATTTCTCTGCAGTCTGAGGCCAGTTTAATTTTCAAGAACCATATTGCTTCAAGAGCAGACTGCAGGCAAATTCCCACCAGTTTGATTGAAAGGTGAATTTTAAGCTGATGCAATCAAGCAACAGGAAAATATAAGATGTTTTGAAACTTCTTTCCAAGGAGATATTTCAACTGGGCTAAGAGTAGCTCACGCTGATTTAGCCTGAGAGGAAAAAGAGCTTGCACACCTGTTACAAGGTTTGTCCTCAGCCCGAGGTCACAGCCCAGCAGCTGAGGTGCAGGAATTAACTCAGCAAACACTCACTCCTTGGGGAATAAAGGGGCAGCAGCTCCACAAGCCAGTCCAGCCCAAATGTGAGCACCTGTCTGATCTTAGCTGAAGTCAATTCCTTCCTCACTCCACCTAGCCCCGAATAATCCATTATCCCTCTGAAATACAAATACCTACACAAGCTTTGGGCTTGTTGAACAGGTCAAATACAAATTGATTCAAGTTGCATCAATACAGTTTACTTAAGTTTCCTCACTTGTACTTCACTCCATATCCTAAGCTTGGGTATTTTGCCCATGATCTCAATGCAGATTTAAACAGCCTCTTGTTAACCAACATAAATGTTCTGTGCCTCACTGTGAGGCTTCCAGAAATCCTTATCCCTGCTTTTGCTGTGCCTGATCCTGGACCTGCTAGCAATCCTCTTGGATCTCAGGGCTGTGATGCCTGTGACTGGCAGAAGAGCAGCTTGAGGGATCAGCCTCCAAAGTCCTGTGTTGCAGTGTGATGTCAAGGCTTGCCTCAGTTACCCAGGTCCTTCCCCAGGTGTCAGCCACCTCTCCCTTCCCCCCCCCTGAATCCTGATGGGCAATATTAACCCAGAAATTCCAGGGGAGCATTGAGTGACTGGCAGGTTCAAAGGATGCTCTCCATCCCCTGGGGGCCATTGGCCCATCCAGGTGTCCCTCTCACCTGAGAGCCCCTCTCCCCGTACCTGGATTGGTGGTCCTTGGTTCCCCCTTCCCCTCTGCCCTGGGTTAAAAGGGCAAGCAGAGCATGCACTGGGGGAGTCTTTGTGGAGCTGTTACTGCATTCAGAGGCCATGCAGCCCAGAATAAAAACTCTGGATTAAACCCTCCATGAGGACTGACTCCTTCTTCACCATCGCCTTAAAAGGTTTCTCCAGCTCAGGGAGGCCTGAGGAGTGACCCTTTTCACTCCTTCTTCACCATCACCTTAAAAGGTTTCTCCAGCTCAGGGATGCCTGAGGAGTGACCCTTTTCTACCAATAACCTCCAGCCCATAAGCACTGGAGCTTAGGACATGGCCAGACTTGTGCTCACAGCTAGCCAGAGCATCTCTGGGGTGCAAAACACCACAGGTGCTGCTATTTGGTTCAGCAGCAGGGACCAGACAAGCCAAGGTACGTCCTGTTCAGTAGTATTGGTAAAAACCAATACCCTGATTATGGTGGATACAGAGAGACCCACACTCCCACCAACAGCACCACAGTCCCATGCTGACCAGTGCTTCTCCTGGCCTCAGAGGGAAGACCTTGAAGAAAATATTCTTCATATTTTCAGTGTGTGCCCACAACTCATTCCCTGCAGTTACACTTTTCCTTGCTATATGCCTAAAATCAAAGCTTCACTTGATTGCTGGGATCCAGCACACAGAAATGTCTTGTTAGTCCTCCTTTGAATATCCCTCCAGCTGGATCTCTGACATTTTTATTCAGTCTGGGTTTTTTTCAGACTGTAGCACCTTGACACCAATACTGTTTTGCATCCTCACTCTAGCCTCCGGTTTTCTTGTCACAGCAACTTTATTTTCTATGCAGCTCTCTCTAGGAACAGCTGCTGCTGTTCCACCAGGATATTCCTTCCTCCCTCAGTCTGGCTCTTGGGAGGCTGCAGGTGTTCTCCAGCCCCACAGTTTCTGTCTGTGCTGATGGATGACCCAAAACTTCCTGTGTATTCCTGCATTCAGGCGTGCCAGGGAAGTGTTTCTGCAGCCCACACCAGCCACAGGAGCACCTAAGAAAGGTTATTTCCACAACAGGCTTTCAAGGAAGCTTTCTTTTTCAATTCCAGAGATCAGCAACCTCTGCAGCAATGCTGCTGCTACAGTGCTCCAGGTCTAAATCTGCTTGGCTTTTATTACACATCCTGCCTTGTTCCCAGCTGTTACATATTTGAGGAGGAGCCTGTGTAAAGCTCACCCCATGCCCCAAAAATCACAGGGGGTGTTTGTCTCCAGGGATGAGCTGGGCCCTGTGCATTCCAAAGGGGACATCCCTCCATCTCCTCAGCACCCCAGCCTTTTGTCTAGCTGCTGGACTTTATGGGAGCAGGCAGGAATTTGGGATCAGCATTTCCTCACAAGTGGAAGGGTTTGTCAGTCAGCCTGAAACTCTTTTGAAAACTAGACCAGTGTTCTGCAAAGAAAGAATAAGCTTAATAAAACAGTCTTGGAACAAATTTATAGAAATGAAAAGGAAGCACTCTCTCTCAGCTAACTGCATGCTGGCTGGGCTCCAGTTGCTGCTCTCTTTATTTCATCCAGCTGAAATGCTGTCGGGGCCTGTCTCAGCTCCAAGAGCCTGGAAAGCCTGAGCAGTTCATGCTGAACTCAAAGACCTTCATTACCTTCCAGCTCCTTAGGCAAGGCTCAGAACTGGGGTGCTGCCCTGGGGATGCTCCTGTTCCCACAGACCCCTTCTCTCTTTGCAGGTTGTACAGATGCAGACGTCAGTGTTACCTGCAGCTGATAAACTCAACCTTTGATCAAGAGATGCATTTTTTACCACACAAACTGTGGGATTGTTGCCTCTTACAACCTGCCTTTAGGAATGTGGGTATCCCCTGGCATAGGCCAGACATATCCTGGTATCTCATTTGTGTGGCCACTGCACTCCAACCTTTCCTGACCATAACCACAGGGAATAACAACTGGGTTAGCAATGTTCCCTGCAGGCAGCCCATGTTCTCTCTGTGGATGAGATGCTATCTGCACCCCAGCAGGGAGACATTTCATCCTAAATCCATGATGATAAAACATCTCTCCTGCCAAAAATGGGTGTGCTTACCCTCACTCTCCCCAGCAACACTTCTCCACCTCTTTCCCTGCAGCCAGCTCTGCTCTGACCCTGTGAGCAGCCAGCTCAGGCTAAGCTGCTCTGCAGTCTGGGCTTTGCTTGCTGAAGTCCCTGGGCCAGCACATCGAGGGGTTGAACACACACAGGGAGTGGGACCACTGATTTCAGGAGCAGCCTGTGGTCAAGTCAGCTCAACCACCCACTTCATGCCCAGTCCTTACAGCTGAAAGCTGCATTTTGTACAAACAGATGGAGTCACTGCCATGTGCTGTACAAGCAAAGGATGGGGTTAGAGACACGGGTGACAGTGGGGACTAACAGGAGGAGAGGGGATGGCAAATTCCAGATCTGACTGACCACTTCTGATGCCAGGCTTCACTCCTTCATTGCTGAGTCCAAGGACACGTGGCATGCCAGCACTAAACCTTTAGCAATGCAAACCTTTAGCATTTGCATTGGTTGGACATTTATTCACTTCCCACACTAAATGTTGAGTTGTGCAATTCTGCAGCTCCTTTGAGGCTCATCTTTCCATCACACCATGATGTCACTTTACCACTCAACACATCCCAAAGCTGCAGCCTCCACAGCTCTGCTCCACACAGTCAGAAGCAATACTCACATGTATTTCAGTCTACAGGTTTGTAAGCTCACACATGGCACTGTTACAATAGGTTATAAAACCACTCCCATGCCTGGCTTTGGTAGTTTCATGTTTGGTTTGGTGAAAACAGTGAGGGCTCTCTTGAGGAGCTGTTCTGTCATCTCTGTTACAGGGGTGGTGGCAAATGTCACTTGAATCTTCACCTACAAGACAGCTGAAACTCAGCTTGATACTGTGGGCTTCCATTTTTAAGTGCTTGTTGCTTGATTGTTTCAACAATTTAGATAAGCTGGAAAAACACATCAAAGGCACAAACACAGCCTTCTGGTAATGAATTTGTTTCAAGCTACTTGATGAAATATGGAGAGCAGCAGCTAAATCCAGCACTGACTGATGCCAAAAGCTGCCATCAGTGGAGAAGACCTGTGCTCAGCACAGTGTAGCAAGTTTAGAAATGAGCCTGAAAGGTGCTGGGGAGACAGTGAGTAAAATGCTGGCTTTTTACTTAAGAGCCATGGTTAGAGTGGAAGATGTTGCCTTAATAAAATATGTTTTGTACCTACTCTTAGTCAGTCAGGGCAAAATCGACAGTCTATACAGGAGAGGAAGACTAGAACCCAGCTTGCAAGCAGACTGAATTATTTCTCACTACAGATTTGAGGTTATTGGCAGACAGCCCATGTTGCCATTTACTCCTCATAGCAAGCATGTTTTAAAAAATATTTTCCATATAGACAGACACACTGTAGCCACTGAGACTCCAGAGAGCTGCCATGTGGGCCCTCCTGCCCTTTGGAGGCTCCAGTTTGATTTCCAGATAATACAAATCACAACTGAAATTGCAATTATATCTGTAGCAGAAAACTGCTGGTTCCTTCTCCACATGACAAATAACCAAGAGAAGGGCAAAATGTTCCCAAGGAATGAGGAGATGCACACTGCTTTCTTTCCTCCCATGAGATACAAACAGTGCCTCTTACAGTCCTGAAATTTGCCTTGAATAGATGTTACTGTGTCTTTATCAGAATAACATCTTCATTTGTAACTGGGGAAATGTTAGGCAGAAAAAATTATAATTGTAATGTTTGCTTATACTTGATTATTATTTTTCTTCTTGTTGTCCTTCTGCCTTTTATATTTTAGGCAAGAATATCCCCATATTTAAATGCCTCTTTGGTTTCTATTAAAACAAGCAATGAAACATTTTGTCTCTTTCACCCCAAAAAAAAATTTTACTCATTGAGATATTTTTTTACCATTCTCCTCAGGGAAAAGGAGCAGTCTGTGGCCTGTGCAGAGGTATCACCTGTGAGGTTTTCTCAGCAATACATTATGACTGTGTGTTAGTCCCTCTTTAGAGAGACCCTTAGGCTACTGCTTTTTTGTGTCCTCAAAATAGAATTGCACCCACTTCTGGGTTACTAATTGATGCAAATTATACTGGCATAGCTGGTGAATTTCCTGCCTGAAATTAGCAACCATTTCAATGGAAAAATCGTTAAAAAAGAAAAGGACTAAGTAAATAAAAATGCTCTTTTTTATGTTGTTGGCTAGGCTGAATCTGCTAATGTTTTAGAAGTACTTTTAAAGTTATTTTCTTTTCATCAGCTCAGCTAAAATTCAGAGGCCACTGTTTTAACATTAATGTGTGATCTGGTTGGATTTGTTTGTTGGTGGACAAGAATTTGCACAATTACAAAAACTCAAGGTGTATTAGTGCTCAGGATGGATGGAAAGAGGAAAAGGGGGGGAATAGGGGAGGCAGAGTGGGAAGGAGAAAAGGTGTTTTATTGCAGACAGCCAGCATATCTGCATTCAACACTAGGATTAGTCAGAACTTCCTTCTCTTGCATTTTTTCATGTAGCAGAGTGCTTTTCAGAAGCCAAAAACTCAGAGAGAAGATCCAGAAAAACGTGTCTGTTTTAATAACTATTTTCTTCTGACTCCCAAAATATCCTCCTTTCTGTTGGCCAAACAGACTTCTAGCAAGAGCCTCCCTTTCCTGCTCTTCCTCACACTAACCCCATTATTTCCAAAGCCATCTCAGCAAAGCAGTGCTTTCAATTTTTGTAAAAGCCACGAATGGAGAGCCTTGACCTTTCCTAGACCTCTTCACAACACGGGCATGAACGGTCAGCTCTGAGCAGTAGCCAAAATTCACTGCACCAAAGGGAGGTGCTGAGGAAACCTACAACCAAAGCATTTAAAATTATGAATAATTCCTCATCCAGTCTTTTGTAGGAAGAACGTGCAGTCAGGACAGGTTCAGCCCAGAGCCAGAAGCTGCAGCACTGGCAGAGATGAATGGTTTTGGGTAAAAGACCTGTTTCCTGACAGTTCCAGGGCTGATGGTGAGCGTGGCCTCGGGGTGGGGAGGCAGCAGGATTGCTGTCCCAGGGAGCCTGCAGGAGCACTGGAGGGGATGTGCCACGCTGAGGAACACTGCTGTGTTTGTCTCTTACTCCAACCCACAGCCTAGAGAATCACAGAATCATTTAGGCTGGAAAAACCCTCTAAGATCATCAAGTCCAGCCATTGACCCAGCATTGCCAAGTCCACCACTAAACTGTGTCTCTAAGCACCACATCTTCACTTTTATTTAAATACCTCTGGGATGGTGCCTCAGCCACTTCCCTGGGCAGCCTGTTAGAAGCTGGCAAGTGCTCAAGTGTTGCCTAAAATAGATGAAATGTGTAAATGTCTCTTTCAAAAAAAGTGCCTACAGTGCTCGCGGGATGGGCACTTCTCTTGGAAAACTCTTGTCACTCTTTCCTTACTCAAAACACTTTCCCTTTGAAGTTCACACATTGTGTGCCAGCACAGGAGTGTCTTCTAATCTAATGTTAGCAGGAGAAAAAAAAAATCTTAAATCTCATGATGCAATTGTAATTCCCCTGGGAAAACAGGCAATCTTGTAGCTGTAAACCTCCTCTTCACCACACTTATGTTGTGGCCTTTACTCTCTTAGTTCTTTAATCTCAGCAATAGACTTGTGACTAATATAACATTTCAACAGCTTTGGAGCAGGGATCACAGCAATTTCCTGGAGCTAGGATGAGATTACAACATTCAAAGATGTGATACGTTAATAAAAACAAATTAATCTGCTGCAATACAAGGAACATCTTGAAGCGTATTTATTAATTCCACTGGGATTATATGAACTGCTCAGGTCCTTAGGAATTTCCTGTATTGTGCTGTAATTTATGCCAGAGAGACTAGACCTGGTACCAGCCTGCTTATCTGTCTACGAACAGGTCAAGGATTAAGTGTTATCAGTGCATTAATAGACTTGCCTGGAGAGAACAAGGGTAAATGCATCATCAACAAAGGCAACCTTGCTAAAGTTGAAAATTGTTGAGTTTCTAAAATCTGTTGCAGAGTATATCGAGTACACTGGCTCTCAGCATCGTGTGCCTCTGAAGAGGGAAAATGTAGCTCTAGAGTGGCTTCCCAAGTGGAATTCTCCGTGGGATGAGAGCACAGGGAGCCTGCAGTAAACCTGCTCAGCTGGGGGCTCCATGGGCAGCTGGGCTGGAGCATCCCCTCCATGGGAAGGTGTGAGGGGGAGCCTGACAGGCACAGCAGAGAGGCCAGGCTGGTGTGCAGTGCCAGAGTCTGTTTATTCCTGGACTGTTCCTGGGGTTTGGAGGCAAGAAATCAACCAGGACTGCTCCGTGGAGGTCCTGCAAGGGGATTTCCACCAGAGTTGTGTGGATATAAAGACCTCCATGGCTTAAAAAATTATTTACGTTGTCTTAAGTCTTCCCTGGTCTGTTGTCTGACCCCCCCAAGATGCTGCTTGGCCTCTTGTGACCACCCTTGTTTGGATTCCAGATCCCAGGGGCATGGCTGTAATCAGCATTTCCTTAAGCTGCCCTTCTTACCCCCATTTGTCTGTGAAAATAAATGTGTTCCTGGTCTATATGCTCTGCATTTTGAGCTTTTATAATTGCACTATAAACTGATTGATTCCTGCTAAACCTGGGGTGCTGGGGATGGCTAATATTCAAGCATGCTGATGAGCCACATGGCTTTGTATTCATCTACTCAAACACTCATGCCTTGCTCACCAAGAGCAAAAAAGCTCTATTCATACAGAAAAAAGGTTTGTTTAACCTGAATAGTGTCACTTAATGCTGACACCAGAAAGTCAGAAACCTGCACATCAGCAGGTTTCTTTTATAATCTCTTGAGGTTCTACTTCAGCTGTTCTCTGCCCAGTTTGAATGTCTATTTGCCTCATCACAAATGATTTGCCCATTTATTGTCGAGGCTAAAATTACCTACTCTAAATCCCTGCTAACTCCTTCACTTACAAAAAGTGATGAAGAAAAAGATCTAGGCGGGGTTTTTTTGTTCCTCCAGGATTTTACTGGGCTAATATCCTCAACCCCTAATTGAGGCTAAGGGAAATTAGATCACAAAAACTTCTATTAAAGTGACACTAAGAATCTGAATTGAAGTTGCAATAGTGATGAATTTC
Organism: Passer montanus; assembly: GCF_014805655.1. Taxonomy (NCBI): domain Eukaryota; kingdom Metazoa; phylum Chordata; class Aves; order Passeriformes; family Passeridae; genus Passer; species Passer montanus. The sequence continues at coordinate 5,013,406 of NW_024372036.1, forward strand.
AAAGATGGAGCTGAAATTCCCACTGAGCAGCCTCTCCTTACTGCATCCTTAAGCACAAAGACTTCACAAAATAGGAGATTGGAGACCCATGGCTCTGTCCATACTGGGAAACCAAACTGGGCCCTGGGCTGGGCTCAAACTCCACCTGTGAATATCCACAGAGTTTACACCTTAGTGCACCTCAGCATGGTTACATTCATGATTCTGCCACAGAGAATCTGTGCGTGGTCCAGGAGCAGCACTGAACCCTGGCTGCCCTGGTTGGGCTGAATGGGAGAGGATTCCCCCTCCCTGGGAGAAGAAAACACATCAGTGTGGGAGCAGGCAGTGAGAAAGAGCTTGCTCCTGTCAGTTTTCTTTCTTAGAGCAGTCACATCTATTTAGTAATTTTATAATGATAAAAATGATAGGCCCATTAGGTGACAGTTAGCACCTTTCACTGAATTTTGTACCTGAAATTCCTTTCGTTTTTCTCCCTCCTGTCATTTCTGCTTTGGATTGAGCTCTATCCTCATCCTTCCACCCCTCTCGGCCTGTCAAGAAACTTAACTGAGTCTGACTGTGCTTGGATCAAGCACAGCTCCTCAAGGGACCTGTGCAACCCAAATAAAATTAAATGTAAGGATTAAGAGGAGTAGGGGAGGATGTGATTAACACAATCAATTAACCCAAGTTCTCCTGTGTGGAATGAGACCTACCGCATCCATGGTAAATTCTCATTAAGATACTAATTTTATCATGGATGAACATAGAGATAACCCATCTCAGTCCCTTTTTGTAGCAGATGCTCATGAGACACCAGGGAAAATGTGTCTGAGCCTGGTGCTCTTGTGCTTGGCCAAGTGCTCTGGCAGACAAGGGAGCTGTGACAGGACCAGCAGCTGAGTTCAGGTACTCTCATTCCCAGACCTGGAGGAGGCTGTCTGTGCAGATTGAGCATCCTGCATGTTTGTGAGGGGGAAAAGGCAACATGGGGAGCAAGAAACATGCCATTTTCTATTTTAAATAGACATCAGCCTCGGCACGGGGTGTTGGTCCAACAAACACTGAGTGCGGAGCACCCAGAGCTGGATGGAACTCTGCCTCCAGGGGTCTGCAGGGACAGCAAATATTGTTTTCTTCAACTTTCACATCTTCTAGAGAGGACTAAAAAACCCACTTGGATAAGATATTCACGGACCTTCTCTGCCATGGGGAAACATGGGAGCAGAGGATTTCAGGAATGACAAGAGGTAGCCCCAGACACCTTCCTGGCTGCTCTCTGTCCCTGGCCCCTTGCACTTCCTTGTTCTTCCATCCTTCCTTCCAGTCTGTTCCCTCAAACCCAGGCTGGGCTGTCACCCCTGCTCTCAGCACCAGTTCTGCTGCTGTCTTCCCAGTCCTGGTTGTCCTTTTGTTCTCATCCAGCCACTGCTGCCCTGAGGAGCTGGCAGTCCCATTTCAGCTGCTCCTGTGCTGCCTGTAGTGCCCAGCAGTGTGAGTGTGAGTGTGAGTGTGAATGTTAGTGTGAGTGTGAGTGCACATTGCCCTCATGTGCTCCAGCTGTGCCTGCTGTGCAGTGCAGCAGCCTGCACCAGATCAAATGACTCCAAAACAGACAAAATGTGTTCCTCCCCCTCTGATGAAGTGTAGAGAACTGTCGGAACCCAGGACACCCCTCTGGGTGCCCTGGGTGACATGTGCCCCTGTCAGGAAGCCAAAGACACTTGGGAATTCTATCTCAGCCCATGGAGCAAATTGCCAACCTTGTATGAAGAATTACAAGGCACAAAAGTTTAAGTAGCCCAATAATAGTTGTCACAGGGTGAAAGGTGGAACTTTGAAGAATTTTACTATGGGGTCTAGGGAACAAGATGGAGGAATTTGGGTGTTGTCCTGTTCTTCTTCCTTCTTCTTCTTAGCCTCCATCTTCTGGGTGATGCTGGCACATTTGGATTGGTCTAGAGTAGAAGTAGACAGTCTAACATAGGTGATAGGTATTGGAAAATAATGATATATAAAGTACACGTAGTTTTTAGTATAAAAAGACAGCAGCAGCCTAGGGGTGGGCAGTGTGCCCTTGACAGACCTGCAGATCAGACCTCTGCGGCTCGGGAAGAAAATGTTTTAAATAATAGACAATAAACACAAGCCAAAGAACTCTGACTCTTTCTTCAGCTGCCGGGCTGGGACTCTCAGGCCATCCTGAACGCAGGAAACCTGAGAGAAAACTTTATTTCTCTCCTCATCTACTCTTTCAAAAAGACACAGAGGTGGTGCTCTAGGGCTTTTATAATCATATCACAGTTCAAATCTTAAATAAGTAACATTTACTGTGATTTCAAGTTGCTGAGGAGCCTCCTCACATCCACCACCCAGCAGACCCCAAATGAGCAAGGAGCTGCTTGCCTGAGCAAGGGTTGCTCCAGAGGTTTTCCTGAGGAGCCAGGAGGTGCTGCACAAGCAAGATGTAGGGTTTCAATCCTGATTAACTTCACAAAGGGCCATTTCTGAGCCGTGACAGTCCCAGCCCAGCCAGCTGCTTTCCATCCCACAGTATCTCAGCTATGCCAAATATGTGATAACGCTTAAAATTAATGCCAGTTCCAGAGTTATTCACAGGATTAGGCATATTTATTTCTGTAAATTGAGATCTTGCTAAAACCTGACTGCTTTAGGAAACACTTGAGCACATGTGGTAAAAGAGAGAGTCTCTCCAGAAGGACTGAAGGGAGGTTAAAAGCCAGGTAGATATTCTTTCATAGAACATGTAGATGCATCAAAGGGGGACAAGGCTGTTTTTCTGCTCTTTTTGTTTGTATAAAAGCTGTTTGGCACCTATACTGTATATGTTTGTTTGTTTGGCAATTGTCTGCCATATGGCTTTTCTCTTTTCTTCCAACTGCAGCTCTATGTCTCCTAAGAAACAGAAATCAGATTGACAGGTAAAATAACTGAACTTTTGTCAAAAATAGATGCACCTCCAGTCTTTTACGAGTATGTGGATATAGCATGCAGATATTACATGCATATATACATTTTGTTTTGGAGAGGATCTGGAGAGAGACAAATTCACTTGCACCCCTCCAAAGCATAATAAAATCCTGTTTCTGTACCCAGGATGCAGGTTTCCTTCTTTCTTTCATTTCCTTTCCTTCTAAAATGTCAGTCTTTTAGGTAAGTGTCCAAAACACCAACCTTCTAATCCACTCCAAAAAAATGAGAGTTAAAAGCTTTTATAACAATCCCACTTCCTTCCATTTTTGTGTTTGTTTTGATTTGTTCCATTTCCCTCAAAATAAGCCAACTTTGCTGTTCCAGACAGTCCTCCTCATGAAAACAGCTTAAAATATTTTCCTCAATGAAACCTGGACACCTGCCTTATTTCAATAATCTCTCAGTCCTTTCAGTGAAGCAGATGCTGTTGAGTCAGACCTGCAGGAATTGTACTCTTCCTAGTCATTTTTGCTATCTAGAGTCTGCCTTAAAAGAGCAATACTCTTCTTCTGCATGCCACCTCGTTCTCTAAGAGGGTTGTAGGAGACCACTGAAGGGAAAACAGTGCAGAGCATCTGGAGGCTGCTGAGCCTGCTCTGCCCAGCCTCCTCCCCGGGCTGGAGTCAGCTGTGCATCCTGCTGACTCAGACCCGCCACGTTTTCAGAGGAGTAAAATACGACTGAAAAAGTGCTAAAGTAAGAGTTCATGCATAATTAAAACTTGCCAGCTATGCCTAAACGAGTTCAAAATACCTTTTCCAGAAATGACTATTCCTATAAAGTGGGATTTTTTTTCTTTCCAGATCAAAGAATAGTTATAATAAATGAGGACATCTGTGGGAGCATTTCTTACTAAAGACAGTGATTAAATTTCTTCAGTTTCTAACCTGATCTCTCTGACTTATAGGAAGCATTTCCTGGGCAGGTGCTGGCAGCAGCCCACCCCTCGTGGGGTTCTCTGTGTGCAGGAACCCCAGGTCAGATCCCATTAGCACCCAGGGTTGTGATCACCTGAAAAAGCAGCAGATGAAGTCAGTGCCTGCTTTGTACCTGTCTCTTGAATTATTGATATCAAAGGTCATGCAGCTTCAGAAAACACCAAAATGTGGCATCCTTGCTCCTTCAGAGCTCTCTCAGACAATTCCCCTGATTTCTCCATCACAATGGAGGCTCTCCCCCTGGCAGAACCCAGGACACCCCTCTGGGTGCCCTGGATGGCTCAAGCCCCTGGCAGAAAGCCAAAGACACTTGGGATTTCAATCCTAACCCATGGAGCAAATGACCAACCTTGTATGAAGAATCACAAGTCACAGAAGTTTAAGTAGAGTGATAATGAATCAATAACTGGGTGAAAAGTGGAATTTTGGGGATTTTACTATAAGGGTCTAGGAGGCAAGATGGAGGGATTTGGGCGTTGTCCTTTTCTTCTTCCTTCTTCTTCCTAGCCTCCATCTTCTGGGTGATGTTGGCACATTTGGATTGGTTTAGAATAGAAGTAGACAGTCTAACATAGGTGATAGGTATTGGAAAATAATGATAAATAAAGTACATGTAACTCATAGTATAAAATGTAGACACCAGCCCAGGGGCAGGCAGTGTGCCCTTGACAGACCTGAAGATCACACCTCTATGGGTCTGAGAAAAAATATTTTAGATAAGAGACAATAAACAACCTTGTGAACCAGAGCCGAAAAATCCCAACTCTTTCTTTGACCATCGTGCCGGGAAAAAAGGGACTCTCAGGGTCATCCTGAACACAGGAAATCTGAGAATTCCCCCAGCCACTGAGCTCCTGGAGCTGCTGGGGGAAGCACACAGCAGCAGTTTTGCCCCACAGCAGCTGCAATACCTGTGTTGCAGCCACCAAAGCCCAGGCTTCAAGCTGAGATATTTCTGAGGAGGGTTCCAGAGCCTGCTGGCTGCTGTGCAAAGTGAACAAGGTGTCTCTGGTGCAATAATTTCAGCCAGCTGTTTTCTCAGACATGTTTTGTATAATCACTGAAATTTCTACTGACCTGCAGCAACACAACTAATTTTCTTCTGTTTTATCATATTTACCGTGGGCTGGATGGCATGAACAATGTGCAAATTATTAGAGAGGGAGTTGTAAGGACTTAAGGAATGCAGTCTCCTGTCTCAAAACACTGTCAAGGCCACAGAAGGGACTTGCCATAGGGCAAGCCACCACAGCAAGTATTTGAGATAAGCACAGAAGAAAGGAATTTGCAACAGGAGGGCATTAATTCCAGGCCTGGTGAGGCAAATCTGGGTAACCTCCCAGTTGTTGCACCTCAACAAAAATTCTCTGTGGAACACCACAGGATCCATGGGATGGTGATAACTTTCTGCTTAATCTGTCTCTCTCTCACTCTCTTTGACCCCTTTCCTATTTCTTTCTCTCTCTCTACCTCACATTTACTGTTAAATAAAATTTCTACCATTGACTTCAACCTATGGTCTCATTTGCACCTTGATTTGGACAGAGGCACCTTTTAATAACTGGATCATAGCAGGAATCTCTGTCCTATTGGCATCACTTCAACAGAGTCAGAACAAAATCTCAATGTAAGCATTTGCTCAGGTGTCCAAAAATCTATATTAGGAATACAGCCTCAGAGAAATAAAATAAATTATTCTGTTTTATTTCAAGTGTGACAATTTTTTTTAAAATAATTTCCTACTGCTTATTACTGACCCAAAACAGGGCAGATTAAAATATCAAGAGACAGGCCCATATGGCAAACATTCATGGTTATGCTAAGCATTAAATGGCTGGATGAGCAGAGGGGAAAAAGATTTCTAGATTCTAACACTGAAAAGGACATTGTGCATATTCTCTGGTTTGAGAGGAGGGAGGAACATGATGAGAAGGGTGAATTGGGAATCATAAAATCACAGGATGGCCTGGGTTGGAAGGGACATCAAAGGTCATCTACTTCCAACTTCCCTGCCATGGCCAGGGACACCTTCCCCTGGAATGGGAGGCAGGAGCTGAGCTGGGACCTTCTCTTCTACTTTGTGTTTTTTAATGAGGAAAAAGGGGGGTGTGGGAAAGGAGCTGTGCAGAGACAGGGAGGCTGAATTCCATGTAAGCCCCAAAACATAGGGCTGGAAAAGCAAGTCTGCAGTTCCAGAAAGCAAACTAATCTATTTGCAGGACACAGAAGTCTATGAGTCAGGCTCTTGGGAGCTGAGTGGGGTTCCAGCCTCAGCTCCTTCAAGGCTGAAACCCCCAATCCTCCATCCAGTGCTTCTGTGCCCACCCTGGGTTGGGTGGGAACACCTCAGCAGAGGAAGCTCCACCTTTCACAGCTGCAGCACATCTGGGCAGCAGGCTCCTCAAAGCATGCTTAGCTTTGTTCACCTACAGCAAAAGCCCTAAAGGATTTTAAATGGTCAAGCTGCATTTTTTCACATGCTTGACTCATGCTCTATGTCTCCATGCCTTATGTCAATGATGAGGTGGCTGGCTAGCAACACAACCCTGCCCAGGCAAACTCTTAAAAGCCATGATCATGTTTGCCTACAGTTTGGCTTGCAGAGGTAAAATAATGTAATCATAAATCCTCCTCCCCGTCACTAAGGAGCTTCAGTTTTCCAGAATTAAATAACTTGGTGGATTGTTGCAGTGCACAATTTACCCTTTCAGCATGTGAGTCACAATCCACTTTAATTACTTAAGTAATTCAGTCCCCAGGCCTCGTTTACAGTGGGCATGCAGTGCCTGGCATCCAGCCCGTGATTTGCATCTGAATCTCCCACATGCGTGCAGTGCTCCCCTACATAAAACTTTATATATTCCTACACTCTTTCCAGGAGTTATATATTATTTACATCATCTATATTGCAAACATACCAGAAGAGCACTGGAGTTTTCTCTGGAGTTCAGCAGCCTTTTCATGTTCCCCATGCCTGAAAGTATATTAAACATTCCTGCTTCCTCTTGTACCTCCACTTTACTGACTCCACAGCCTGTTTTATGCAGGGCAGTGCTCCCCCTCTGTGTAGGTGAAAGTTTGTTTACTCACATAATGCAGCTGAAAAGGCAGCTGTAATGACAGTGAGAAACAACAGAAGGAACCAGGCAATAGCAATATTTCTTCCTTTGAACATTTGAAAGCGTTTGGCTAGAAGTGAAGGAGAACAAAAACCAAAAAGTTATGTGGGATCACCAGCATGGAAACAAGCTGGGATTGCTCCTGCAGTTGTGGTAACTGGTGGGAGCAGTGGGGAAAGGCAGCCTGGAGAAAGATGAGGAAGGCAGCCCTGCAGAGCTCCCATGTGCATGGCTGCCCTGCCAATTACCTCTCCTCAACTGCCTCGAGTTCTGGGAAATTGTTTATGTGGCTTTTGGAGCCTTTGTTCTCAAATGGATCCTTTGCTGCTTCAGATATTGATCAGCTTACAAGATTCTCTGGGCAAACACAAGAGGAAAAATATTGTTTGGGAGACAAATGGAATATTGCAGAAAGTAACATTTCTAGAGCACACATTAGAACCAGATGTTCCACTCAAAAGTATTTGTGGCCAGGGACTATGCCGAGAAACTAGCTGCTATAAAGAGAAAAACCCAGAATTACAGCACACTGGATACAAGAAAAAGTTACACCAAGAGCAAAAATATTGCAGAAAGATATATTAGGTGTCTTACAGTCTGACGAGTCTAATTACAAGTTACTATCCAAGCCAGAAAAGGGCTGGATCCAGCTCCCACCTCTTCCACAGATGTACTGCTGGATTTTGACCAAACCACGTAGGCTTCACTTCGGTGTTGACTAAGGACTTGAGGGCTTTGCTGCACTGAGGGGTTTTATTTTCCTCTCTCTCTGTGCCTTACTCATAAGAACTGGAGGCAGCCCAGGGCTGGCAGGGGAAGTGCTGGCATGGCAAGGTCTGCATGGGCCTTTCTCTGGGGCACCACACAGAGTGTGAGGAGGAGGAAGGTGGCTGTCAGTCCCTCAGGACCCTTCCCATCCCAGCAGACCCTTCCTGGGTCAACAATGCCTTTGTGAATGGGGAGTGGGCTGCTTCTCTGCCACTTGGAAGAGCTGCGAGGGACATCTAGGTCTCCCACTTGAGACAGTGACGGAAGATGTGGAAAAAGTAAAAATAAATAAGTCAGTCATAGATTTTAAAAGCATAACAGATGAACACAGTTGTCACACCAAAAAGCAAAGCCTCACCTGGCTCCATGCCCTGAGTGTGGACACTCAGGTGAAGCACACGAGAAGCAGTGCAGTGACCTCCCCTCTCTCACAGCTTCTGCTGACATAGGAACTTCTGGGGTTTCATCCTGGACACAATTTTGAGCAGAAACTGATGGCCCCATCCTCTGCCAAACTGCCCCACCAGCTTTTGAACCCATTTGTTATTTTGGTCTCTGTAATATCCCATGGCCATGACTTGCACAACTTCAGCACATGCTGGGTGGTGAAGTGTTCCCTTTTTAAAAACCCAGCTGATTTCATCAGCCCTTATTCTTATATTGTCAGGAATGATAATTAGTCCCTTTCCTCAACTACCCATTACCACTCATGACGTTATCAGGCTTCATCTCTTCCCCAAGCTGAAAATACCCAGGGTATTTTGCTTTTCCTCATGCAAAACTCACTCCATTCACTGAGCCTGCTTCTTCCTTTTTCTGGGGCGCTTTCAGCTCTCCATTCCAAGCTGTGGTTATGACTTCACTGCATAATATTCAGGACAAAGATACATCATGAATTTATGTGGTAGCATAACTAATTTTTTCTGTTTGTTCTCTATTCTTTCCCTAACAATTCCTAACAATCTTTTTGACCACCACTGAGCAATGAACTGATTTTCACAGGGACTTGTCAGTAATGACTCCCAAATCTCTTTCCTGAACATCAGAAGCTAATTTAGAAACTGTCATTCTGTGTCATCCAGGAGTGGTTTTTTTCCCCCATATGCATCACTTTGCATCTATTGGCATTGAATTTCTTCTATCATTTTATTGCCCAATCACTAAGCATTGTAAGATCCTTCTCTGAAGGTGAAAATCAGAAAATTGATATGGGAATTTGGCCAATTGCATGTTAAATGTATTTGTAATTTCACGGGAAGCACAGTCAATATGTGAAGAATGCAACTCAGAGGAAAACGTACCTCTTGCTGCCAGAAAGCTCTGGGAAGTACATTTCATGGAGGATCTGACTTTCACAGAAAATAAATTATTTTCCTCATTTGTGTGTGGCTGAAGGAATTACAGCTTTCCAGTCTAAACTTCAGTCCTGAGATACCTACGATGCAGGGAACGTGGAATTTGCCAACCAGGGAATGTGTCAGGGGGCAACTAACAGCCTATGGAATGCAGAAGTATTGACATCCCAGTCAGGATAGCTATGTCCTGACAAGGCTATGCCAGGTCTGACCAGGCTGTGGGTTGGTGTCCTGACACCCTGGTGCAGGTGCACCTCATGCTTTGTTTGCATCCCACTGGAAGTACACTTTGAAAATTATTTTCATTAATAGCTTTCGCTAATGATTTTCGAGCCACCCCTACAGGCCATCTACACCTCTAAGCAGCTATTTGTGTTACCAAAGGGCACTTCCCCGTTGGAGAAGAACAAAAATGTTTTCTCTGCACGATGAGAGAGTTGAAAAGGACTTGTTTTCACTGTAACAAGTGAGTTTGTAACAAGTGTGCCCGAGGTAAATCAGACCTGACACTTGTACATGGGTGCCTGCATAAATTGTGTGTAGCTCTGGTTGTTAATTTACGCAAATAAATCCTGCACAGGAAAAAGGTGACAGGACTTAGGAGAGATCTGATGCTTCCTCCTGTCCTTCTCTGCAAAATGCTTTGAGCTGCCATAGGTTTCCTTCCTTCCTTCCTCCCTCCCCTTGAAGAAGAGCTGTTCCAGCTCAGTTTCCCCTCAGTCTGATCCTCTGTACTGTTTTTGGAGGATAGGATTTGTTGGGTAAGTGGATTAACGTCTCTTCTTTGTGCTGTCCAGGGCTGCCTCAAATTGCTACTAAAATCACAAGATAGAATCTCTGGCACTTAAAACTACATATTTTCAGGGCTGTTGCCCTCTGCATAACACACATTTGAGACCTCTAGGTGTTATCTGAAGTCTGAGAATTTTATCAGGTTTATTTTCAGATTTTAAATAAAGGGACGGACTCCATTTGGGAAGCAAGTTTATTATCACCCTCCGTGGCCTGCCTGTCACTGTGCACAGGAGGATGTTAAATCTGTGCTTTAGAAGATAAGAATGAATAGAAATTCTGCTGATTGTGCTCCCCTTGGCTCCAGGATTATGCCCAGACATCGGAGCTGTGGGAAAAGGGAGACAGAGCAGATTGACCACGTTGTTTTGACAATGGCTCCAAGGTGCAGCATTTGAGCATTTGAGCACTGCCTTCCCTCTGCAGTGCTCCTGCTCCACATCTGCTCCCCAGCCTCCCTCTCAGGCTGCCCTCAGCTCTGCTACAGGAAATACAGAGCAGCAATGTTGATCACAAACACCACTACAGACTCTTTTATTGAGCCAAGAGCAATTGCAGAAATGGGGCTGTGTCTGCCAGGCAAACACATGCTCCAGGTCAGAAATAGGTTAATTAAAAGGAGATAAGCAGGGCAGGAAGTCCTGAAATAGATAATATTAGTTGGCATGAACTTGACTTTGAAACTTACTTAATAGTTTTCCTTTTCAGAGAGTTTGTTTATTTTCTAAATCTTTTGGTCAAGGAGGAGAGGAAATGTGATTAAATGAGATTAAATGACTTTTAATTCACATTTTTTCTCTTTCCAGCTCTATGCCAGCTACTCCTTGTGTTGAAGTCTGTGCTCTTGCATTCAGTGGGGATGGAACCAGAGCCTGAATAAATAATTGAATGCAGCTCAGTGAAAAGTGCTCCATGTGGAATTTCAGAATTGTGATGACACTGGATGCAGGAATCCCTCATTTAACATGGGTAAAAGACTGCATGTGCTAAAGCAGAGGTCTGCTCATTTGCTTAATTAAGGTTCCTGGAGTCAAGGAAATGGGGAGGGAGGGAGGGAGGGAGGGAGGAAGGCAGGAAGGCAGGAAGGCAGGAAGGCAGGAAGGCAGGAAGGAAGGAAGGAAGGAAGGAAGGAAGGAAGGAAGGAAGGAAGGAAGGAAGGAAGGAAGGAAGGAAGGAAGGATTCTGATGCAAGAAAATGAACAGGAATGAGTAGGATAAAATATCTTTATCTGGGCAAGTGAAAAACTGGTTGTTAAATACAGGAAACCAATGCTATGAATAAATAATTTCACAGCTGATTCCTTTTCTCCTAACCCTTTATCTTAATGTGTTCCAATAATTGAAACAAAAAAACTGGCTGTTCAGTGCAGGAAAACTGTGTGAGTACAAACTACACACAGCCAGCTATGAACAGTGATTTAAAAGGAGGAAAGCAGGTAACAAAGAGTTTAGAATAAATTCCTGCCAGGAAGGCAAATGATGACAGGATCTAAGCACATGTTCTGGAAAGAGGGTGTGCCTGAGCTGCCTTGGAGGTGATGATCTCACATTGTGGCACGGTGTCCTCGTGGCCCCATAACAATGTGACTCCCCTGAAGTCCTTTGTTGGACCCCAACACCTTCCAGCCTGGACCAGCCACAAGCACCACAGTGTCTTGGAACACAGAAAACGATGAATGTGAAAGCTGAAGATAAAAATAGGCACAAGTTCTTCTTTTCCATCCTAAGCTCAACTGAAACATAACACAGTCCCAAGCAGAGAGGAGATAATCTTAGATGTGGCTGCCAGCCTGTTTACTTACTTATTGTCAGATGATAAATGCTGGCAAGTCCTCATCTCCTGTTTTACCCTTGAAAATGTTGATTTCCAGAGTTTCTCCTGTCAAAGCCATGCTGAGTTGGACACGAGCTAGGGTGGAAGCACAAAGCCAAGTTGTGCACTGCCAGTGGTGGCAAGGCTGCTCCAGCACCATGCCCCCAGGCCACTGTGAGGCTCAGCATGATTTCCTCACACTTCCCTGTCTTGTTCAGAGTAATTGTATTTCCCAGGGATGGAAAATGTACTCTGGCAGCCAAGGTGTATCTCCAGTGTCATGAACAGGCTGGGCTTGAGCACAGACATCACAGCTTTTGCCTCTAGACAGGGCAGCCACAAGTGAAATTGAAACATTAGAACCCTTAAATGCAAAGTGTGTGTCTGTGGCAACAAATTCCTCTAAGCCAGCTGCTGTAGCAATCAGCAAAACAGGTCTTTTGTGCCTTCCCTCAGAGCTGAAAGATAAGAAATACCAGTTCCTGATAGTGGAATGTAGAAGAGCATCACCCAGCATCACTAAAGATGATCAACTGTTTCATCAACAGCTTCCCTCCAGCACTGGTCAAGGAAGAAGAATCTGCTGCTCAAAATACTCTTTTGTCTCTCTTTTAGGAAGGATTTTCTGCTCATTTCTTTGACTGACTGCCACCTGTCCGTGCCTCAAGTGAGCGAAACATCTCTGGGAACTAAAAAGTTTGTTGTGTAACAGAGCTGGGAATATTACACCAAAACACAGTGTTTGGATGCTGCTTAATCAATATTTCATCTCAGAAATACCAACATGTTCTGTCTGACAACAAAGCAAACAATTTTTCTGCAAGAACACTATTTATCTAAATAAAATCTAAGGCAGAAAAAGCTTAAAAGGATTAAATAGTCCCAAAATGAAGAAATCTCTTTTTAGCTTAAATAAAGCATTTGAGTTTCAATAAAGGATCCTTTAAAATACCATTCTTGGCTCAGCATCAGATGAACATTTTTCCATTCTTTTGCTTCAATTGCCATTCTGACAAAACTAATATTCACCTCTCTCTTGCACTGCACAAATTCAAAGCAGGAGTACCCCTATCTTCCCAGACAATACTGCATGCTTTCCTAAGAAGGATTTCTTTTGAAGTTGAGACGTCTTGAGCAAAAAACCTACAAATAGATAGTGAGGAAGGTGACTTGGGACAGCTGTGAGTTGTATAAAGGGCAATTTCCCTACTCAATGGGAGCAGCAGAATTGGATTCAACTCATAGCCACTTATCCAGATGTCTGTAATTTTTTTGTCTCTAAAATTACCTTCCCACAATAAGTAGGAAAGGTCCTGTAGGTCAAGGCTTAGAGATACTCATAGAAAGCAGAAGGAAAATGTTATTGCACTTTAGTAGCTGTGGCTTTGCTACTGAGTTATTTGTGATAAGTCTATCTGAACATCTAGGTATGATGGAAAATGACAGATTTTAAATAAATCCTCTCACTTATTACCAAGAGCAAAAGCAGCTTTATTTTATATATGTAAAGAGCTTCCACTTAGACATCATACTCACACTGTAATTTCAAATAAACAACATTTAAAACAGCAGCTAACAAGACTTAGAGTTAAAAGCTTGATGATTAATCCATCACTTCACCTGTCTTCCCAAATTATACATGTTTAGCCAAATAAAGTAGTAACATTCTGCATTTTACATACAGCAGCACAAGGTAAAATAATCTACTGTGACAAATATTTCCAGAGGGGGAAAAAAACCATTTACAAACTGTTGAGAAAACTGATGTAATGCACAAGAAGCTTTCAGAGATTTCATCAGCAAAAGGCTGAGCTTTCTAAACACCTCACACCTGTTTTCTGACTGCACTTGTGCTGAATTACACCATTGTGGGTTTGCTGCTGTTGTTCCTGGCAGAGAAAGGAGAGGAGAATCACTGGGATGGTTCCTGTGCATTTCACTCTCACATCACACTGAAAAAAGGCATGGCTGGAGATGGGAGAGGTGAAAACTAAGGAGCGGGAGAGCTGCAGAGCAGGCTGCATCCAGCAGCACGCTGGGGATGGCAGAGGCTGCCCAGCAGCTCCTCATCCTCTCAAAAGCAGCCTGAGATTGTGCAGGGACTGACTCAGAGCAGACCAGGAGCGAGCACGTTAAAAAAGCAATGCCAGCTTGAGAAACACAACCAGAATAGCACAGAGTGCTGTGACACACAGGCAGGGAAACAGGCTCATTACCTCATGCATATGTTTGGAAACTGTTTTCAAGAGAGCTTTTCTGGTGGTAGGTACAGTTTGTTCCTCATACTCATTTAGCTAGGTAACATTTTCTCTCATTAGGGAGAAACACAGACCAGTTGGGGTAAGGCTGAGACACATCCTGGCTCATGTCTAGGCTTTCAGCTGGGAGGCTGAAACTGTGTCACCAAACCTGTGAGCTCTTTGTGGGGGATCAGACGTGATGGGGTCAGGCTGCCCACTGAGGCTGACCTGAAGTGACAGGAAAATCAAGATATATTTTTAATACATTTATACAGCACATCTTCCACTTCTATCAATATAACATCTTTAAAGCTTGGAGCGATGGTGTACAAGCCTGTAACAGAAAGGCAGGAAGGGAAAGATGGTGTTTGTTGAGGAAAGGCTGATCCTTGGGCTGCAAGTCATTCCTTGGCCTTGCTTATGATTTTTGCTTATTGTTTTGAAGTAATGCTTAAGAAGAGCCCACGTTTTCACTGATTTTCCTGCAATGATGCCATCATGAATGTCCTGTTAGCCAGCACTGCCAACAGCTGGCACATAATGGCTGCATTAGACAGGGGTTTTGGAAATGGGTGGTGTGCCATGTTCTGGTTACTCCTCAGCACAGTCCTTCTCCTCAGATGGGGTTATTGCCACCTTGGGGACTCCTTAACTGAGCACTGCAACCTCAGAGGCAAAAAGTCTGCTAACATTTCAGCCTGTGAAGGTCCAAGGCACCACTAATCCAGTTCTGCAGTTTATTCTGGCATCAGTATTTCGAGTCTGTTACAAGGCTTAGTGATTTCAGAGTCCCAGTTTTAGTGCCAGCAGCACGCAGAGTTTACACTGCAGAATGAGCCCGAGGTGCTGTCATTGTGTTTTAGTGCTCTTGATGGAAATTTTTTTCCATTCATTTATTCAAGCACTTTTCAAGCACCAGATAAGATTTCAGCGTCCTGCAGCAAGCCCCACCACTCAGAGAGGTGCTGAATATCTCCTCAGCCTTTCTGAACCTGCCAATTGTCCCTTCTCATGAATTGCTCCCCTCTCTGCTCCACACTGAGGAGTCCCTGGCTCGCTGTCAGGTTTCTGTGGGCTGTCACCTGTGTGTCCCTGCCCCAGCACCACGTTTCTGTGCAAAGTGGCAGTGGCTTTCCAGCCAGACCCTTTCAAAAACTTCAGCCTTTCTCAGGCGTGTTTGTTTTGGCTGTTCCAAAGTTTCCTCTCCCTTTAATAGATGGCAAATGCATTATCCAGCACAAACAGGGAGCCCATATGATGGGGCGGAGGGACAAAACAGATGGCACATGAGTCACTCCCATTCGCGAAGCCGGCGATGAAAACATGCTCCTGCTTTAGCATCCTGCTGCAGGCTCCTTGCAAAAGACAATTGAGGAGTTCAGTGCTTGGCACTGAGCCCCCACAGCCTTCCAGGTGAGGCAGGGATTGCTGCTCGAGTCCTTTCTTTCTGCACCCAGAGCAATCCAGGGGAGGGCCTGGGGGCTGTGGCAAGCCCCTGGTGAAAATCTGCTGAGAAAGAGCCAAATTTCCTGGGCGTGGGGGCACTGAACCATCCCCAGGGCCACAGGACCCCTGCACTTCTTCAGGGTATTAAACTTCCTTGTTGTATTTTGTTCCACCTGCTTTGCTCTTTGCTTTAACTCCCTGTGCCTGGCAGCACTAGAAATGCTCCGTTTTCTTTTCTCTTTTTTTTCCCCCCCATCCACAATCCTTCTATGGGTAATGGATTTTATATGCTCACTCACGTCACTGAAATGCCATGAATTACACAAGTAGGAGTAGAAGGCATTGGTTATGCTCTTGCCAGGAAAGATCCTCAACCTATTGGAAATAATGATTATTTGCACTGTATAAATTGGATTTCTGCCATGAACAATATTAGAAGGAAAAGGCGGCGAGCAGTATTACTCTGCTGCTGAGTATTCATTGTGTTAAAACAAAAATAGACATAATATCAGATAGCTACCACCTGGAAACTGCATTATATATTTGGGTGAGAATACAATCCCAGTCTGCAAACACATTTGCACATGATTACTTTTACATATTGCAAGAAATTTCCTTGAAATTCAGTGTGTGTAACATTATTAGTCTTTATTCATATTTGCAGAGGACAGCTTGGAGGAAGAGGCACAAGATAGTTCTCTCTATCAAGAAGGTTTAATTAATTTTCTCTCATAATTCAGGGAAGGAGGATTGTTGAAATCAAAGACATATAATCAATGAACATATTATTAGTTATTTCTAACTTAAGTGTCCAAATGTAAATTTCTTTAGACATCAAAAGCCATTTCACTGCATAGCTAGAAGGGATTCTTTTTTCCTAAAAATAAGGCAGACTTATCCTCAGGACTATCTGAAAAATTAAAATTTGTATTTCAAAGAAAAATTGCTATTATTGTAGAACAGGAAAGTTTGTTTGTTTGTTGTTTCACAAAAACAAACAAACAAATCTTCAAATGTGAAACCTGACAAATTCAGGATACATACACAGAGAGAGACTTTCTCCTTTTTTTCCTGTTTCCCTTTCACACTGACACTGTAAAATCGATAACATCAAAATTGTTCTGGTTTTGCTTTTCATTTTCCTTTTTAGTGCCTTCAATAATTTTGAAATTTCCTCATCTTTGAAAAATAAAAATGGAAGAGTCCCTGTTTGTGTCACACTTCAAGCACTAGAAAGACTTTTCAAAGTTCCAATAGCAACCAGCAGCAGAAATATTTGAAAATGCAAAAAAAAAAAAATTGTTTGTGTGGGCAGAGCTGCCTGTTCAGCTTTCATTTTACTGTCCCCAGTTTCAAAGAAATATTTGACACTGTTAAAACTTCAAAGCAATCAGACATCAGTGTTTCAAAGGTTTACAAGAATGCCTTTTGAAAAACTGTGTAGTGTCAGACAGAACAATGTTCAGACAAAAAACCCTGATGAGGACAGATGCTGGTAATTTGCATTGGAGTCCCAATACCAAAGAGCATCAGTTGCAACAACCCTTCCCAAATACTCAGAGCAGCAATGCTCAAATAAAATAAAATAACTTTTCATAATAATATAATAAAAATAAAATAAAATCACTTAAATAAAATAAAATGGCTTTTAAAAATAAAATAACTTTTTTTAAAAAACCCCTAATTTGTCTCTTACAGTGTCTCGTCCTAATTGAGGAGATCTGGTAAAGAGAGAAACATTTGTAAGTGGTCACTGATCCTGCATGAACTCATCTTTAGATATCTAAGGTGGAACTTTACAGGGATCTGATTTTCAGTCATCATGCAAAATCAGACCCTACAAATGTGTTCCAAGGTCAAATCCTTGAGCACAGCACATTTCTTGGCCCATGCTACACAATATATGCAAATTACACCATGGTATAGACACATCTGCACACAATTCCACAGACCAGTACACTGAAAAAAAAAAATCATAAACTGAGAGAAGAAATTGTACAAATGGAATGTCACAGACACACACAAAAAAAAAAAAAAAAAGGTCTAAAACCAAGGCATCCTCTTTCTGGTCCCTGATCATGGATCTGCTGCCAGACCCTGCCTGGGAGGGGTCTGCAGGGTCCCACACAGCCCCTGCACAAGGACTGGACCTGCACAGCTCAGAGAACTCAGGTAGGACTGAATGTATTCTCTCAGCTTCCACACACTGTGCACAGCCAGGAGATGGCCTGAGCCTCACAGGCGATGATGAATAAGCAAAAGAGGGGAAATTTAGAGTGGGAAATGTAAAAGAAAATCCTGCTTTGTGTCACATGTGCACAGGTGAAGGTGCATCCTTCAGTCAGCCTGCAGCTCAAAGCCTGTAGGACAGAGAGGTTACCAAAATCAGAAAATATCCCAGATTTAAGCAGACCTGGCTCATCTCAGAATGGCACTATAATTTTTGAATCTAAGCAAAGATTTTTTTAAAATGGAAATTGGACAAAAGTGTAACTGGGAAGCTTACACAGAAGTAAATACCAGCAGAGGTGTACCCTAAACCCACCATGTCTTTCTGCAAGTAGCACCAAATAACACTCCAAGAGACACAAATAACCTTAATATATCCTCTTCAACAGATGTAACTAAGACATTGACACCATATCAGTGCTTTTAGACTTAATGAGATGTCAATGCCTTTGTTGCATGTATTGATCTGTTCGCCAGACTACAAAACAAAGGCATGTGACCCTGTGGTGAACATCTGCACTGCCTTTTTGGGTGACTTTTCCACCTTGACTTTGGCATGGGGAAAGCTTGATATTCATACCATTAGTAACGTTTCCTCCATCTGATCTGTGTATTAAGGAATCACAAATTGCCACGTTATTATATTTTTTTAACTTGGGGACAATAAATCTTACTTTCCTTTTAGTGTTGATCCACATGAAGAACACTTTCCAAGCAAAAATTGTGTGGATTTTTTTAATGAATTTTAAGCAACGAAGGGTCTGCACATGTAATCCTGAAACTTTAGCACCTCAATCTGAAGGTGAAGAAATGCAGTCCCAAGCTGTGTTCCAGGAGAGTGGAGACTCCCTAATAAAGTCCCAATAAATTTCAGATTATGTTTCCTATTCTGACAGCACCTCTTGCCAATGGGTTAATGCAGCATTAAATTTGCATGTCCAGTGCCTGGCTTTACAACTCCCTTTCATTTTATGGTCAAAATCCACATGGAAGATTTTAACTCAGTCAGATGTCTGTTGTCATCAGGATTTACTCAGCTCCCTTCAGCTGTAAAGCAGGGGGCAGACCAAAGGATCACCAAAGTCAGGACAAGTCTCTCACTGACTCAAACCACCTGGCAAAAGTGATTTCCTTGAGTCTGGGGCAGGCATCCCACAAATGGCTAAAAAGTAATAAAAATGTACAGCCTGCAGGAATGCAGTGAAATACAACAATGAACTCGAGCTGTTGGATGAGCAGCATGGCCAGCCACCCCCAGCCTGGTTCCTTGATCAGTCAACACCAATGCAGAAGAGCTCCACGTGGATAATTTATGGTTCACATAAATATCACATTATTATAACATTTTCCTGTTCACTCAGAGATAATAAGAGACATACTCCAAATCAATATTTATTATTTTAGCTTTACTTCCTCCCTGATGTTAAGCTTGACGTCCTTCTCCTCCCCCATTTATAGCCTGCCATTGCTTACTGAACCCCTCCACAACCTCTGAGATAAGTATCTGGAGGAGATTCATATATCAAGATAGCAATAAACCAATCCTTCCAGACACATTTAACCACAATGCAATACTGTCAAGCTCTGAAGACAAGTTGTTCCCTGAGGAGCAGAACTACTGAACCTTGATTTCCTGCAGTTCAATGTCCCAGAGCTTTCCTTTTTAACCCCAAACAACACCTCTCTGCTCCCAGCGTTGCAAGTTCACCACATGTCCCCTTGGTCCTGTACATGTCTCTGAAATATTTTGCCTTGCAGTTTTCTCCAGTTGCCTTCACATCTCCCAGGATTTCTGGTGACTCCACTCATTTTTCCTTCATGCCCTTGATGCTTTTTTCTGTCTTGACACTTGGGCAGGAGACCGTGGGACTAGGATGGAAAAACAGATTAGAGATTTTGTCTGCCAGCTGTGGGGCTGCCAAAGCCAGCACAGAGCACTAATTTTTCAGACAAGACATGAAGAAAACCTCTGTGCTTCACCCACCTGCCAGGTGGGATTGATAAATTAGGATGGCTGGGAAAACACCCCCTTCCCAGGTTTGGTTTGAAGTGCCCAAGAGGGTCACAAGTTCCCAGAGGGCCACCAGACAGGTGACAGAAAATCCTCATCTTCTTCTCCCAGTACCACAATGCCAAAAATTTGCTGACCCACCCCACACTCTGCTTTTCAGTCAATAATCAACTGACTGACCCAACTGCACATGATCTTCACTAGACTGACTGCTTTCCTTCTTGAGGCAGTTTTTTTTGTTTTGTTTTTGAGGGTTTTTTTGTTTTTGTTTTTGTTTTTGTTTTTGTTTTTATGTCTAGTGCTAAATTTACATTAAATATCTCTGTTGGTTATTATTGTCAAAGTTGCCAACCCGAATCCATAAGAATGTCAAACTTGATTACGCTGCTGATGTTTTGCTGTCTCTGAGATGGAGCATTACTTTCACTGTTGTGTTATTTACAGTTATTTACACAATTTCTTTGTTCAAAAATAAGGGAAAAACCACTAAATATTACTTGGTGTATAGGTAAAGCCTCAAAATGCACAGCTAAGACAAACAAGGCTACAGTGTGCACATTTACTGCTGCAGCTCTTATAAACAAAGTTTAGCTGCCTGAATCCTGGTGATTTATACACTTTGGGCAAATATTGAGCTAATATGTGATTCATGTCCCCAGGCACACTCCAAAGCTGCACTGTGTTCCCTCCACTGTGTTTTAGATGTGTGCAACAGAATGTTACTGTTTGATCCAAAACATGTGTTATGACTTGCTTCCTTTTCCTTTGGTGCATTAGCAGAGGTTTTTGGTAAGCCTAATTTCTTTTCAAAGACTATCAGAATAAAAGGGTCAGATTGTAATTTCATTTACCTCGAGAAAAGTGAGAGGGTGGGAAAAATAAATTTTATGTCCCTCTGTGAGCCAATAGCTGTCCCCATGGGCACTCTCTGGCCCTGACTTTTCTTCCATGACTCAAGTTTCACCTTCAAGTCTTGGCTTTCACCAGGAAGAACTGAGAACATATCCTGAAAGACACTTTGACACCAATTGATCATTTTGCTCACCTAAGACTGTCATTTATATGCTAACAGAATGTTCAAGGCTGCCATTCAGCTTCCAGCGAGTCCCCAAAGAGGTTCTGGAGTTTTCTGGGGTCACCTCAGACTTAGCTCACTCAAGACTGACAGATCAGTCAGGGCTCCTGTTGTATTTGCAGGGTCCCTCATGGCAGGAAGGAATGATGAATCTGACTCCATGTTCTCAGAAGGCTAATTTACTGTTATAATATACCATATTATATTAAAGAATACAGAAAGGATACTTACAAAATGCTAAAAAGATAATAAAGAAACTTG
Organism: Passer montanus; assembly: GCF_014805655.1. Lineage (NCBI taxonomy): Eukaryota > Metazoa > Chordata > Aves > Passeriformes > Passeridae > Passer > Passer montanus. The sequence continues at coordinate 5,034,429 of NW_024372036.1, forward strand.
TGACTCTCTCCAGAGTCCTGACACAGCTTGGCACTGGTTGGCCATTGAATCAAAGCAATTTACAGCAGAAACCAATAAAACAATCACCTGTTGGGTAAACAATCTCCAACCACATTCCAAAGGAGCAAAACACAGGGGAAGCAAATGACATCATTATTGTTTTCCTTTTTCTCTGAGGCTTCTCAGCTTCCCAGGAGAAAAATCCTGGGTGAAGGGATTTTTCAGAAAATGTGACAGGCTCCTGCTGCAGTTTGGCTTCTGGGAGGTGAAATGCAGCCTGGGCTCAGTGGCCAGCTCCAGTGCAGCAACCAAGCCTGGAGAGTGACAAACAGCATCTTTCTGCCCCCGTGGTGTGAGAAACTCCCTGCACAGGGCAGCCCATCCCTGAAAGGACCAGCCTGGTTCTGCTTTCCCTTCTGCTTCCCAATTCCCAGCAGAGCCTCTGTGGGTATCAAAAGCTGCTCAACAACGACACTGTGCCAGTATCTGATGAGTTAATTGCTGGAGTGAGACTCAGGAGGAAACTGGTTGAGGCTGTGGTCTCATAGGTGGTGAGAGATCGACTTCACCCCGCTAAAATCATTCCCACTGCTACGCCCAGGGCAGCACAGCTGTGTGTGGTCACACTGGGAGACACGTCACGGAACAGATCCAGATGGAAACAGCCAGTTCCCAGCATTTTTCACATCATTAGGCATTTCTGTTGGCAGCCAGACAGAGGGTGACAGGGAGACAGAAGGGACAAAGGAGGGTCAGTGGGGAGGAGTGGAAATGATGCTTAAATGGCATCATGGTCAGACAAGGGCAGACAGGCCAGCAAAGCCTAAATGTTATCTTTAAGTCGCTTGGAATTCTCCAGATATCACTGGAAAAGGGGGTCTGGATTTCACAGGCATGCAGGATTTTTCTTTAATATTGCCTAGAGTCCGTATCCCTACATAATTGTCATTTGATTTCAGCTTTTGGCCTGGGAGCACATAGACTACATGTGTGTGTGTGTGTGTGTGTATTTATATATATTTATATATGCTCATGTAAAAAATGAGCAACAAAGGTAGAAAACAGACAGGATCAGATTGAAATTTGCATCTTCTGTGGGTTTCTTCAATAAATATATCAGCTTTTCTGGTAGGGGCAATCCTTAGTTGACTGCAGTTCACATCACAGTATCACTGTACAGCAGATGTTTGACTAACGTTTGAGCAAGCTATAAAATACATGAGATTGTCACTTATTCTTTGTTGAAAAACATCCCTACAACACCGAGAAAAGAGAAGGAGGAGAAGAAGGAATCCACTCTTCCCTTGGCATTGTATGGTGTGTTTGAACTGTGGGCTTTCCTCATGCCTTGTAAGGTGAATTTTTAAGGATTCCAGTTATTGAACAGCCTATAAAATCCTTTCTTTAGCTCTAAATAAAAATAAATCCAAGCTCCATTCTCTGCAGAACAAAATGTGAGAGAACACATACTGTGCAGACACATACTGTACAGTGCTGCCAACAGCTGTTGCCATAATTAAAGAGAGTAGTATTTGAAACAGTAATAAAAATTAGAAAATAGTATTGACAATATGACTTTTCACTGGCTTAATTCTGGCAGGCAGCCTCATGTGACACACCTGAAGAGTAAGAGGCTTGTTGCTTATCTTTCAGCACTGAAGTTCTGCCATTCTGTGCTTCAGCAGATCTTATCTTCATCTTCAGAGTTTTACTTCCCTTTGTATTTATATGTTTTAGAAGCAGATGAAATTACTATCACACCAATATGCCTTTAGTTTCTGATAAAACAGCATTGCCTCCATGCTAGATAATAGGTGTTGTTGATGCATCCTCATAAGCACTTATTCTTTTATACAAGATTTTAGGGAAAACAATATTTTATTTTTTTACTTATTAGATTAGTATGTTGATTAAGTTTGTCAGAATAAAACAACAATACTTACTTACATTGAAAGATCCAGCAAGTCCTCACAGGCATTTAGTTTAGTCTGATCATGGATATTCTACTGGCATGAGATCACATGGAAGTTTTTGCCTCATAATCATCACATAAAATCTCAGATAACCATGTCTAGAAAGCAAAATTACAGACTGAATTTCTTGTACAGCCTACAATCTGAAATTAACTGGCATTCTGTTATTGTTTATGGACTGCATTGTCCCATTGGTCTGAATGGCAGATTACAAACATAAACACAAGGTCTTTGTCCCAGGGAATTTGCAGTTTACTATATGAGTTATCTTAGGATAAAATAACACAACCAGTAAGCAGGGGGTTTTCCTTATTTCTGTTTTTTAGCAATAAAACATCACCATATCACTAATAGGAATTTGCTAAATTTTCATCTCCACTAGGCCAACAGCTCACTAGAGCATCTGAGAAATGGCTACCATTACAAAAAGATTTCTGGAAATTAAAGGCAATTATTAGCTCAACAAGTTGAACATGGCATTGTCAGCCAGCACTGGCTGGATTTAAGATTTCTCATTTTGGATGCCGTAGTTTTCATATGTGATGTTCTCAGTTACCAAGGACTAATGGACTCTTCATTGAAAACCTACTCAAAATTTCCCACCTGGCAGTTCTAAATGAATCTAGACACAGTTTGTACCTTGTTTATATCAGCCAATATATATTTTTCAACTAGAACCAAGGGCAATTCTCCAGTTCTGAGAGTTAAGGAGACTTAACATGTCAGTTTTTCTAACTCAGTGCTTTACAATGCAATCTCATTGCCATATAAATCACCAATAAATAATAACCTCCTTAACACTATCTTCACTTTCCATTAACCAAAATGTTCTTAACTTCAAATTGCAAAATTAAATAAAAGAATATTGCTCTATCCAGCATTACCTGCACTGTTCATCATCTTACTATTCAATAAAATAGAATGTAACAACAGGATTCAACCTGTAAGTTCACAGTTAGAGAATTCTAATCAACTTCCACATTACACTATTTCAGCTGGAAACAGGAAAGCCTAGAGATAAAATTTATATTTAAAAATATTTCTATGTACAAATATAATTTTATTTGAGTTACTCTTTGGGAAATGCAGTTACTCTGTAAAAGTGCAAATCAGTAGTAGCTGTCTTTTTACACAATTGCTGTTGGCATTGCTGTTACTTTCAGTATTTTCAGTAGCTCTGCATCTATTTCACATATGCCAATTACATATAATGTGGGCATATTTGCAATGGATTATAACAAAAAAGCCATGTAACAGCCTAGCAAAAATAAGGCAAATAACTCCAAAATACATAAAACATATCAAAACCTTCAAACAGGCCCACCACAAAATAAAACTAATGGCTAAAGAGTGCGTGTTCAAGCCTCCCTCAAAGGCCAGCAAACTCAACTTTTGATGACAGAAAGGATGTTCACTATTTAGTTGTGATGTAAGATAAGAAACTTTAGCTATTGACACTGCTTGTCATGAAAAATAAGAAAGATGTGCTTTGGTGATAAGTTTCTTAGTAGATTTCATGTAGATATAACCTTTTCTAAGAGATGGCTTACTCATGATGAGAATATACCTAATGGCAGCAGCCTTTAATTTGATAATATCTTTTTTTTAGTTTTCAAATATATAGCTCAAAAGAAATTCTTAAAAGACATGAGGATCCCATAAAATGCATTGCTTACATATACAGAAAAACCCCACATATTTCACATAATTTCCACTCTACTTTTTCTACTTTTTTTCCTTCATCTTCAGTGAAGTTATTCTGAGCTCCATATCACTCTTGATAATTTGTATTTCAGTTGCATCCCTGTATTTTTTTCACTTTTCTTCATAATGAAGGTACAAAAAGTCCTTGCCTTGGCAGCCAAGGATGCACCTGGATTTGTTAGGAGTCACAGCAGTTGTGGATGCTGTAGCCCAGGCATTCCCTGGCTGCAATTCTGGCACCATTTATCCAGCAATTCACTGCTAGGATAGGTGAGAGTAGCTCACCTGTTGCAAGCACCATTTCCAACCTCATGCTTGGTAGAGAATTATCAGTGTAAGCTGCATTAAATATCCTTCATATGGCAGAAGATAATCAGGGCCTTTTCCACCCCATTTGTCACAGCAGCTGCAATCAGCAGTGGTTGGTATCTGCTGGTGCAGCTTCAGGGCTGCACAGATGACTCAAGAATCCCTGCAGATCTTGAAAGCTGTGGCAAAAGCTCCCGTGTTTGCTCAAAATCAGCAAAATTCTATTAAATATAATCCCTTTGCATAGGTTTTTAATTCCCAGAATCCCTCTGTCTTCAAAAATATCAACAGTGTTCCCTCTCTAAAAGGCACACAGGCAACCAGTGGCTTGTCTGTGTGCAAGTACCAAGCCAAAATATACTTTATTATTCTAAGTAAATCTTTCCCAGGTCTACATTCTGGTTTTCCAGTGCACTGGCAAGAAATAGATTTGCTGAACCCCAAAATAGATCACTGTTTTCAGCAGTGACTATAACTGTTTAAATCCACCATCCCAGAGCTGGAGGACAAGCACAGAAATTTTCTCACCTGCCTCCTCACTGCGAAGTTGGAGAAGTTGGGTTTGTCACAGTGATTGCTGCTTGGCTGGGAGCAGAGACATGTGCCTGAGCTGTAGAGTGATGTCATCTCTTTTATCTTCCAAGTGCATTTTCCTCAGTCTTTGAAAAAGAATCGGATGAGAAGTGACTGATTCAATTTTTATCCACTACTGAGTCGTGCAGCCACAGACTGTGTGTTTGTACTGGATGCATCAAGGTATTCCTGAGCAGCCTCTGTGCTCCTCATGCTATCAGTCATTTTTTAAATGGCTTTGCTAACTGACTGGCTAATGAGTAGATCTGTCTTCCAAAATAGTTTATTATTCAAAAGAGTCCAGATAATCAAAGTAGTGATGGGATTTTAAAATCACATCTGGCCTGCTTCTCCAGACAACTTCATTCATTCCAAAATAAAGTCTATGATGTGAATGTAAGAAATGCAAAACGCTATTAGGTTTTGGTTTTCAACACCTTTTTATTATCTGCATTATACTCTAAACTGATGCATGATTTATAAAAATGAGTAAAAATGAGTAAAAGACTCAGTCTAAATGGTCTTGGCAGATATTATCAAAAACATTGTTGATCCATTCAAGCATCACTTCCAAGCGGGCAACATCAAATATAACTATTCTGCAGCCAGGAAAGGAATTAATTCCATACTAATCTAAAGAAGTGCTTCAACTCTAACTGTGTCAAGCCTGACAACACAGGTATTATGCCATCCCTTCAGCAGCTGCTGGATAAAGCCTCAAACTATGGTGCCAAATTCTACACATACTCCTCACAATCGTGTCTCCTGGAAATGTTTGCCAATAGTAAACAGAAGATTGCAAATATGGTTTTGAAGTCACCACCCGATAATGATTCCATGTATCCCATGAGGTTATACACATGGCCTTTGCACAGTTTAATCCAAAACATTTGTATTGGCAGAGTCAGTACTTCCAGAGATGTTGGTACTTAACATCCCTGCCTATTCCAGAGGAGATGGCAGGGGGCAGGTGCATGGCAAAATGGTGATTTATTGCTGGGTTCCTTTTAATATGACAACAAATTAATGTCTTTGCCAGGTCCCCTCCTGCAAGCACCACATCCCTGGTGTGCTCTGCTGGTCTGTAACCTGAGAGGGCCCATCCCATCCCATGCCCAGCCCTGCTGGTTGTCTCTGATGTTGAGTGTCCCCTCTTTACATCTTACAGCAATAAATTGCAAGTTTTCTGCAGAGTCTTAAATTTTCTGCATATAGTCTTTCAAAGAGCAACAATAAAAAAAAACCCTCCCCTTACACAGTATCGGGTATTCTCCCAGTCACCTGGTTATACACATGGCCTTTGCACAGTTTAATCCAAAACATTTGTATTGGCAGAGTCAGTACTTCCAGAGATGTTGGTACTTAACATCCCTGCCTATTCCAGAGGAGATGGCAGGGGGCAGGTGCATGGCAAAATGGTGATTTATTGCTGGGTTCCTTTTAATATGACAACAAATTAATGTCTTTGCCAGGTCCCCTCCTGCAAGCACCACATCCCTGGTGTGCTCTGCTGGTCTGTAACCTGAGAGGGCCCATCCCATCCCATGCCCAGCCCTGCTGGTTGTCTCTGATGTTGAGTGTCCCCTCTTTACATCTTACAGCAATAAATTGCAAGTTTTCTGCAGAGTCTTAAATTTTCTGCATATAGTCTTTCAAAGAGCAACAGAAAAAGAACTCCTCTTACACAGTATCAGGTGTGCTCCCAGTCACCTCCTGAAGGCTACAGAATTCTCACAGACACTGTTCTGGCACAGAAGAAAGCAGCAGCACAATGCCTTACTGAGAGTTGATGGTAGAAGTTGCCTTCCTCTCCTCTTCCTGAATGAGGCACACGATGGCCCAGTCTGTTTAGTGTTTAAATGCTGTTCACATTCCTCATTAACCTCAAACTGTGACTTCCTAAAAGCACCAGTAAATGTGCTTTAGGAGATGACTTTTTTCCACGTGGTACTGTAAAAACTGTAGTGGCTGAAGAAGTCGTAGTCTATCAAATGAAGATCCAGGAGTCACACAATTTCTGAACATCCAACTTCAGATGTGCTGGCAATGGTGTAAATTCAGGGATTACTTTTCTGAGAACCATCCACATTTACAGTGCTGGGAACTGTTATGTGATGAAGAGCTAATCACCACAAGCACAAAGGCCTGGAGATGGGCAGAGCACAGTACCAAGCAGAGGAAGCCCCATAGCACCTGGTCCTGGGTACTCCCAGGGACCTCAGCACACGGCTGCCCGACCATGGTTTGGGTGTGGGACAAGTCTGCAGGAGCTGCTGCCACCAGACAGCCTTGCAGACTGAGCAGGGTTATTGCCTCCAGGTGTTCAGGACTCTCTGTGGGATGGGCATTTGGGAAATGGTGTGAAATGTACTGCAGGATGCCTTAAAGTAGTTAATGGGAATGTGTGAGACTTAGGGGTTTTTAAGGGTAAAGACCAAAGGCAAGAAGAGGAGGGTGAAGGTTGCTTGCAAAGGAACAAGTATGAAAAATACAGAGATAAGTGGATAAAAAGAGCCAGTTGCATGTGAACAGGCTGCTGGTCATTATGCTTGTTTGGTCATGCCTTGATTTTCTTGTTAAATTGCATTTCTGACTGCTTGCCTGGGTCAGGGACCATGTTCTGTGAGCCTGTGTGTGTTTGTGTTTGTGTGCAGCAGCTGGAGTCAAGCCATGCAGCAGAGGACCTGTGTGTCTGGGCACCAGCATCTGGAGAAACCAGTGTGTGTTTGTGTGCTTTTCCCCAGGGAACATCACTGCTGGGAGTGTCCATGTAGGATAAGGGGTGTGGGAGGAAGCTAGGGGGAGGCTGGATACCAGAGAGACACCAGAGGTCTGGCAGTGAGATCCTGGCATGGCAATAGGTCTGCACAAGCTACAGAGGGACCTTGTGTGCATGTTCATATCTGTATGTGTGTGTGTGAGTGTCTGGCTGCAGCAGCCAAACTGGAGCTGCAGCGCCATCCCCGCAATCACATGAATGTCCTGGCCTCCAAAAGATCAGCCCAGAATAACTCAGAGGCAGAGGTCAGGCAGAGCACGGAACTGTGTCACCCTAGGACTGACACCCACCCCTGCCCAAAAATCAGCTCAAACCTCCCACCGAGCCAGGCCGAGGAGGCTGCAGGCAGGTGTCCTGGAAGAGCTCCACTGATGGGGCTCTCACAGCTCCAGGTGACAAGGAACACAATTGCCTGTGCAATTCTTGCTCTCCCAAGACAGGAGGAGCCAGGTCCCGAGGCAGAGATGGCCACACAGGAGCAGCCCTGTGGTGGAAGACGTGTGGGAGCTCAAGTGCTTTGGAGTATGGCACTGCCCAGGGACAGCCTGTGCCCACAGAGCAGCCATGGGACAGCCAGAACCTGCCTGTCAGACAGTCTGGTGGGAATCTGGAAGGGGCACAGCCAGGTGCACCACGCTGTGTCCCAAGGGTGTGGGTTGCAGTGGTTTTCAGCTCCTGCCTCACAGGACAGTGCTCAGCTATGAACCAAGGCTGTCCTTACATCTCTTCCATCTGTCTCCTGATTGAGGGGAGCAGCAGGGCCAGCCCTCCTCACCCCACAGGCTGCTGGTACAAACCAGGACAGTGGGGACAGCCCCTGAGGCTGCCCTGCTGCTCCTGCGCCATTAGAGCAGAGCAGGGTGCTTTGTTCACTTGTAGCTGGGGCACTGGGGCTGAATTCTCAATAAAACAGGCTCTGATAGGTTGCAGCTGAGATGCAAACAGATGGCAGAAGGCTTTGAGCTCAGCTGATGGGAAGAGCTGTCAGAAGGAACTGGGAAGTGCTTTCCATTTTCAGGGTGGTGGGACTGGGTGGCTCCAGGAGATGCCACACATCCTTGCCAGAGGCATCACATCTTCCCACTGGTGCATCTGCAGCTCTGGGCTCCCAGAGAGCTTCCTTGGGTATCTCTTAATGCATGGAAGGTGAGGAGCAGGAGATTCACTTCCTTTAGCAACTGGCCTCACTCAGAGCTGCAATCTGATCCAGGACTCTGTTTCTAGCTCAGGAGTAGAGGAGGATTTTAACTGCCCTGAGTTTTGTATTAAATGGAGCATGTTAGAAAATCCTGTACGTATCTGAGAAACCACAAGCCTAGGCATTAAAAAAAAACATGCTTCCTTAAAACTTACAGAAGTAAGAATGTTCACCTTTGAGCTCTCAATTACAAGCGTTCAGGGGACAATAGAGCTGTACAAGGAAAAGGCAGTTTGTAATTGATGTGATTTATTAGGTTGTTTTTATTAGGCTGTTTTTCTGCTCTATGAATATCCATAAACCTGCTGCAACTGTTACATGCATTTGTTTATTCAAATACATTTGACTAACAGTGTTCAGAAGCTTTGACAAGGTGAATTGATCATATGTAATCAAAACCTGAACGATGTTGCACTAGTAATTTGCTAGGAGAAAAAAAAAGAAATGTTTTAACAAACCTGGAAAGCACAGAAGTACTTGTAGGTAGTAGAAGCTGCTTTCAATGTTTGTTTTTTGTGGTTTCAAAGTGACTCCCAAAACTCCTGTCAGGATAACAATTGTTCCTATAGACACAGCATGCAAACCTTGAAGTTGGTAAGCATGTTCCCTCAAACTGAATTAATTTAAAAACTCAGCCACTGTTTGCATACTTTTAATTACATACAAATAACTGGCAGTGCAAGTAACAGAAAATTTTTAAAAAATGCAAACAGAAAAGTCATGCCTTAAAAATTAAGCTCCTTGTTCAAGCCCCAGTAGACAATATCAGAGCTGGCCCTGAAGAATAAAGATCAGAAAAAAAGAAAGCCAAAAAACAGCTCTCATTTTTCCCAACTTCCCAACTTGCATCCAGTGAACATTCTTTGCTTTGCTCTCACTTTGTGCAGACCACTACTGTGATAGCAAAGGCATTTTCTTTGCCTGGAAAATGTGAATATTCCCTCTGAAGAGCACTTGAAGCATAGCAGGAGGAAATACTGCGGGGAAGAGAGGTTTCTCTGAAACCAACCATAATGGATTCCTTTTCAATCCTGAGCCAAGGGACTCGCTTCAGAGCAGAAGAGTAGCCTGGCTCCTTCAGAGATAATGTTCCCTGTATCAAATGGAGACTGAAAGGGGAAATATTTTTTCCTTGGGGCACCTGTCTCTGGTCCTCAAGGGCTCTGCATTGCATAGGGCCAGGGCAGGTGAAGGATTTGTGGGCTACGAGTTAAAGCAGGAGGAAAGAGAGATAGGACCCCTGGATTACAGCCTTTACTCTGACACAGAGGTAAATAGCTACATTCAAATAAAAACTTCCCCTTCAAATTATTTTTTCCATTCTCTACCAATCCCAGCTTATCTCCCCATAATGGTCTTCACTTCCAAAATCAATTTATAACCGATCAGACAGCTAAAATAGCTTCTTACAGTAGGTGTCTCTAGTCAATGACTGATTTGCATTAAGAAAGATATGACAGCCAAGTGTGAAGAGAAAAGAATGATAGTTTAATTTTAGAAAAATTCCACATTCATCTGAGAAATTATTACTAAGCACTGTGTATATTCATACATAAATTACTTCTAAAAATGTGAAAAATATATTAAAATGCTAAATGTTTTCTTGCAGTGGGAGCAGGAAGGCCCCAGATCAGATGCCAAGGCCTTTTTTGCAGGAAGGGAAGGAGGAGAAGCACACACATCCAGTGGCTCTCACTGTGGCACTGAGCAAGGACAAGGGGAGTAACTCAGGAGGATGGAAGCAGACGGATGCAGGAGGAGAGGGAGGCTGAGAGAGAGAGGCCAAAGCACCTTCCAGAATCTCTGGGGAAGGGTGAGAAGCTTTGTGCGAGCCCTGGGACACCCCTCCTGCCAGCCCTGGGCACAGCAGGGACGTGTAATTATGGGAGCAAAGAGCGAGGTTCCCACCCAGGCAGTGCCAGCCCACCCCAGCTCCAGCCCCTGCAGAGCCAAAGGCAGCTCTGAGGAGCATGACACAGTCACAGCAGGACGTGCCAGCAGCCAGGTGCCAGCTCCCAAAATAAGTCCTGCAGCTTGTCAACAGAGCTCTGTCATCTCTATCCAGAAAAAGACTAATAGTGGGCTGACGCCTGGCACTGACAAATTACCAGGTTTCTGGAGCTGGGATTTGGATTGGCTGCTGAGGTTTGTTTTGATTTTTGAAGTGTATCTTTATTTTACCAGGAGAAGGGTTTTTCTTTGTCTGCTCGTGGTCCAAGCTGGCAAAAAGCAGCCTGGGATCTCCCACAGAGGAAGCCCAGACCCTGCCAGGGCCTGTGCACAGGCACTCAGAGGCAGCAGAGACCAGCAAGATAAATTGTAGGCTCAGAGCCTGCAAGGGAAGGGAGGGAAAGAGTCAAGAGGCAAGAAAGGTGTATGAGGAGGCAGAAAGACAAGGAGAAGGTCAATGCAAGACCATTAGAGCATCTATTATATTTTTTTCCTAGATGTGTCTCATTTTTCAGTGTCAAGAAGAGAATGTGTATGCAGTGTTTGTCCCACACTAACACACCCTGAGAGAACAGACATCAGTCACCGGCTGTGTCACGTTTTTATTAGCTAAGTTTCACAGAATCATCCCTCCAAGTAGGGAATAACTCCATGCATCACAGCTCAGGTTTGACAGGAACATTAAAGGCAATATGTACTTTGATATATCAATCCAAATTTGTAGGCAGCAGAGGCCAGACTTGATGTAAAAAATTATTAAGATTATTTCTTATTAAAAAGTTAAGGTTGTGGCCTTCTAATGAAGATCTCACTATCTTACATAAAGGTCTGTTTCAAACAACCAAAGTTGTGCTAGCTGACATTTTAATTAGTTCCATTTCATTGCTTTGGATTCACCCCATCTTCTTGCATTATAAGTCCTAGAGCATTTGACACTCTAATGTATAAGATCATCTTAGAAAGACAGCAAACTTTTATTAATCCTGACTTGGTTTCTACACACTAGAACTCTGTTATTTGACATCTCTGCTCTGCACATCACTTAACTTCCCTGAAATGTAACAGGAAACTTTTTCCTGGCTTCATTCAGGAGAAGAAAATTACTGTATAAGCAAATCACATGGAGGGCCAGATCTTTTGGGATTTTTACTCTTAGGAGACAGATAGAACAGGAACTTCTCTTCCCAGAACTGCATAGCCATGAGTACCAGCAGAATGGCTCCAAGTTCCCTCACAAAGAATTCTCAATGCTTTTCTTGCAAGAGACAGGAATAAGTAATTCTTTCATAGATGGACAGATCCAAAGACTGAAAGGCAACAGGAATCTCCTCAGCAGAATGGAGAGCTCAGCTCATTGAGAGCAATGTGACTCCATCATCCCAGTATGACTGAGCACACTTTTTTGTGTTCTTTTTCAGATATAGCACTGTGTAAGGGACTTCTTATCCCATGAAAGTAATTTAACTACCCCTTAAAAAGGTTACACCACTGTAACATGACACTGACAGTTTCAGTCTTTTCAAAAGCACTTTGAAATTATGCAGAACTCAAGCATTTCCCACCCAGGGGACTAAAGGGTAAATTGGTTTATTTTGCATAATTTAATCTCAAAAATTTTAACAGATTTGTCTAAAACAGGCAAATATCAGTATTAAGCAATGCATTTAGACAACAATTTCACACACTCACAGAGCAGTCAAAATACTACATAACAGAAAGATTCTGTGGTAAAAGGATTATGCTGGCTTACACCAAAAGCTCTATGTCTAATTTAGGACTTAGGCATTCTGAGCAATAAATTTAAAAACTCATGGGAAATTAATTTTTTTCATCAGCAGTGCCAAAGGTTTCCAGATGAGTTTGAGTCAACTGACTGAAACTGGAGTTGAAAAGCACCATCCCCCATCCAGCCATGGCTCCACTTTTCCATCGTTCAGGGCAGAGCCAGATTCCAGGAATTCATCTCTCCGCATTCACATTTATTAAATCTGTGTTGCTAGACACAATGTATGGATTTTCACCGAGGACTTCTCTGCAACAGAACATCCTCAACTGCCTTTCTCTCTGTTGATCAATTACTGCTGAAATTACATTCCAGTGCTTCTGAAAACAGCTCAGCTGGCTGAAACCTAACAGGAGCCACATGCCAGAAAATTCTTCAAAGATTTTTTTTTCCTCTTTGGATGAAGCTAACAAAAAAAAACACTTTTCCTTTCTTTGCTAGGTAGAAGCCTCTCAATTGACCATGTGGAAAGGAAATTAAATTATGCCTTTTCTTTTTCAATGGTTTGCTCTTTTTTCAGGGCTTCAGGAGGAGTAGTTTGCTCTGGACCCCTGGATAACAGTTTCTTTAGGCACTTAAAATACATTTCTATTTACTTAAAACTTACACTTCTATTTCATGTCTGTGTGGCTTAATATATTTCAACTCCTCTAAAGGCTCTAATTCAAACCCTGCATTTCTTTGTCTCTCTGAAGGACTCAGAGAGGCTTCTGTTCCATGCATTGCAACATCTGCCCTAAAGACCTGGGTGATTAATTTTTGTTCTTCATCTGAGAACACGGAAACAAGGCAAGACCAGCTCAGGTCTAAACCCCACCAAAGAATTCCCTGAAGGTTTCCACAGGACACACACACTGGAGGACTGGCTGCAGGTTCAGGGAGGACATCAGCATCTTTAAAGGGTTGTTCTGTGAGTACAGTAAAATTTTACACATTTCTTGCTCTACTCTATTTATTGGTAACTGGAGACAAAACAAAATATAATCCTGACATTGCAGTGCCAATTTCTCTGCCACGGTGTGGTCCCTGCTTTGGAAGCCTCCTCCTCTCCTCCCTGGCTCTGCTCTCTCACAGTCAGTGTAGAGGCTGAAAATCCAGCCCTGAACACCCCCCACAATCACCTTAAAGGACTGCCTGGCAGAGTCAAACAAACTTTTCCTTTCCAGGCACATCTGAGCAAAGCTCTGGACTTTTCCTATGCAAGGTGACATTCTGTTATTATGTGACTCTGGGAGCCAAAACCCTGCAGGGCCCCACCATGACCATGAAAGGCACCTGGCTGCATGAAAGTAGCACTGCTCTCTCATTTACCCAGCTAAAACCCAAATATTTACTCCCAAATTGAGCTGAGTTGCAGCTCGTCTATACCAGCTGGTTACCCCATTGAGCAAAGAAAGGAGGGAAATGGCTTTCTTCCTGTTTTCCTTGCTGGTTAAAAGATTAAAAGCAATATAGTTGTGTTGGTCCCTAGGTATTGTCTGATTAATATCCTGCTGGCCTGCTGGCAAATTGCCAGAATCACTTCTCCTTAAATGAAAGACTTTTCCATGAGCTTAAATGGATTTTATTAGCATAACACTAATAATTCAGCACTTAAAACCCAGAGAAAATATTATAAACAAATATGAGCATGCCGTGCCTGCTAAGGTTCCTTCCTGCTTTCTTCCCAGGTGGGCAAAGAACTGCAGATATTTTACCACTACAGTCAGGTCAGAAGGGTCTAACTTTTACAGGAAAGGGGCTAGGAAGCAGAAAGGAGAGCAGCCCTAAAAATTCCTTTTTCCCAGCAGCACCTAGCAACTTGTCCCTACTGGTTTTGAATGGTGTTAATCAGGTAAGATGTAACACAGAGAAGTCTTCTTCCCCTATCTTCAGGTTTCTTGGTCACAACTTGGACTCTTTCCCTCTCCTGACTCTTCCAGCATGTTTCCCATTAATGACCATTGTGAATTCTCCAGCTTCTCATTCCTTTAGTCTTCTTTGTAGCAGAGATTTGCAGCCAAGTTCAGTTTAGAAACCACTGTCACTAGGCTGGAGTCAGCAGCCCATAAGGAACATGAGATTGCTGCCTTTATTCAGTGTTACTCATGTGTTTGGGAATGCAGCTATGGCAAGCCTATCTTTTGCCTACTGTATGCATCAGCCACTCCTGTCAACAGGGATTTCAGAGGAGATAACTCCTCCCTGTCACCTCTAGCAATGGTTGCTTCCCAAATAGTGCTTCCTGAGGGACTGACATGCCATAGAAGAAGATAAATGTTCTGAGGACACTCACTAAAAATACTGTGTGTTAATCCCCCAATTAAAAGCCTCTGGAGGAGAATAATGAGTGATCTGTTAGCAGTTCTGTAGGTTTTCAGCTGTCTGATATCCCACATCTGGGAGCCACTGCCCTCGGGTAGCAGCTAATTGGCCCCAGTTACCACAGAGCCTGCAGTCCTTAATGTATGTATCATCACTCCTGCTCAGTAAAGCAAAAAAGGACTGATTTCAGCTCGACAGACTCGGAGCTGCATTTCAGAGAAGGCAGGGAACTGACTTTACAGTATTATACTCCATGTGTAAATCACAGGACGAGGCAAAATCCAGGTCCTGACAAGCACTTTCTACCCAAGGGACAAACTAGCTGCAGAAGATGTTTCTTTGGGTCAAATACATTTATTTACGAGGACTGCAAAAGTGCTGCTTCCCTGTCAAAATCAAACAACCAGCATGTTCTTCACCTAGCCCCTCTTGGCCAATCTGTAACCAAAAAAAAAGCTGTTGCAAGGCCTTTTCTTGAGCAAAGATCCAGTGATTGCTCTGTCTCCTTGGTTTTGTGTTACTTTCTGCCTCTGTCTCTGCAGAAGTCCTGCTGCTTCTCTGGCAGGCACACAAAGATCATTACCTCTCCCTCCATGCCTTGCTCTTTTATTCCCACAGGCCTGTGTAATTCAGCCTTTGTGGGATCTTAAGAACTTGTTCCTGTGGTTTTGGAGACTTGGTACAACCAGAGAGCCCTGTTATTTGTAAGGCTTATCTCTGAGCCCACTCACCACCCCCTGCAATGCACCCAGGCTGTAACAGTGCTGAGATACCTCAAGATTTACTTTTTTTTTTTTTTTTTTAAAGGCTCTATCCGCATTGATTTCAACAGGAGCTGGATGCCTAATCTGCTTATACACTTTTGAAAATCCTATTAAGTGCCTCTTTACTGCTCTAGGTTCCTAAATATACTTTTCTTAATTTGGTCCTAAGCGATTTGCATCCGTCATCAAGATTTTTGAGAGCGTGGCTGGAGGGGAGAGGCCTCCCTGTCACAGCCCCTCCGTGCAGTCTGTCACTTGCTCAGATACCTACACTGGGAGCTGAGCTCCTGTCAGGATGCTGTGGCAGTGTGAAATATGTCTATTAAACTGTGAACACTCTGGCTGCTGCTGCATCCTTGTCTCTCCTGTGCTGAGCACAAGTGTTCCTTCCCACCAGAGCCCTCACCATGGGCTTGTCACGGCCTCCCCTCCCTTCCTACCATGGCCTCAGACACAAACTGGGTCCTGCAGCAGGTCCCAGCTGCAGGTGGGGACAAAGCTCCTTGGTGAAAGTGGGGAAATGCATTTTGGGAGCAGGGAAGGGATGGTTTGGCTGCTTGGGGGCAGCAGCCAGGACAGCATCAGTGTCTCACCTGGCAGTCCTAGAGAATTCAATGCCTGTGGCTCAGAAATGCCTTTGCTCAGCTGATTTTATCTTCCTGGGTTTGCACTTCCTAAAAGGAAGTCACAGGCAAGAAAAACTGTGAGGATGTAGATCAGAGAGGCTGAAAAGAGCAGTTTGTGCTAAGCACTTCTCAGTTTGGAGAAAGGGCACTGAAAATGGGTCTGTGCCTTTAGAACCACCACGGGATGCAGGAACTGCTTCCTGCACTCACTGGACATGGAAGTGGGGCCAAGGAAGGAAAGTGGGCATGGCTAAGCTGGTCTCCACCCATGGACAGCTTGGGAAAGATGGGCCCTGCTGGCATCCTCAGCAACTCTGCAAGTCTCACCTGAAAAGAAGAAAGGAAATTAGCACCTTGAGAATTACAGTTTAAACAGTCCTCAGAGCACCTTTAGCTGTTCTGAAGATGAAAAGAAACTTTGAAAAGGGATAAATGTAGGATGGTCTGGTTTTGATACAGAAGAACAACGATTTTAAAAGAGCAATGAAAAATGGGAACATATTTCAAGATCTAAGCATACATTCAAAGAAATCTAGAAAAGTGCAAATATAGGAATGTTCTGAATCTGGTCAGATCTTTCTCCTCTTACAGGCCCTATGCTGCAGCCCAGAAGGCCTTGATAAACCAGAGCCTAAAAGTCCACATGGCCTTTGCTACTGATTACTCCCAGTATTATTTGTTTGCTATGAATCACAGTGTCCTGGATTGAAAGATAATGTGTGTATTCTCTTTGCCATCAGTCAGAGGTGGGGCAGTTATCCTCTGTTCATTGGGCAGTTTAGTTTGTCTCTTGCACAACCAATCCTCCCTCCAGCAGATCTCTGCTGTCCATGGCCACTGAGTGTCCCTGCAGGGCTGATCAAATTCCAGCATCCCATGGGGAGATGCTCTGCTCAGGGGAGGAGCCAAGCATTCCTACCTGGATACAATCTGAGGTTTGGAACACCAGGGCAGCCTTTTTCCACTGCATTCCCAGAGGAGCAGCTTTCTTCTGCCCTGCATTCCCAGAGAAGCAGCTTTCTTATCCACTGCATTCCCAGAGGAAAACCAGGCCCATCAACAACACCCCTGGAGATTCAGAGGAAAACTTCACCATTCTCCAGGATCCTTGCTCCAGCAGAGCCACAGCTGGCACTGCAGGAGGGCTGAGCCACTATTTAATCAGACTGACCCACAGGGTGTCAGGTCCTATTCTGACTCTGTCAGTAGTTTTTTTTGTTGTTTGTACTATTACATTTGTATTTTTTTCCTAGTAAAGAACTGTTATTCCTACTCCCATATCTTTACCTGAGAGCCCCCTTAATTTGAAAATTATAATAATTTGGAGGGAGGGGGTTTACATTTTCTGTTTCAGGGGAGGCCTCTGCCTTCCCTAGCAGACTCCTGTCTTTTCAAGACACACAGGCAGCAGCTGAAGTGCACCAGCACTCTCAGCAGCCCCATTAAGGACTCAGCAGTGCAGGATCCAGCCTGGGAGCTTCAGTCAGCAACTTCTGAGCTCTTGGGTCTTTCCTTGCAAAGTGTCAGCTTGGGCAGGCCTTACAGCATATCTGAGCTCCAATCCCTTGTCTGCAATACTGCAGTAATAATAGCAGTGGATCCTATGCAATCCTTATGGATTGTTTAGTTACCATTTGCAGTGGATGGTCGCAACTGTACTGAGGACAAATCACCTTTTTGCAAAGAGTGAATTAAATGCCCATGTAAAAAATCAAACCAGTTATAACCTGGTGATACACACTGAACAGGCAGACTATCCAAATCCAGAAATAAAAAAAAATTAAAATAACAAAAAAAATATTATTTGCTCATCCTCCCACTGCAACTGTGCAATGAGCAGAGAGAGGAAGAAAAGGTTACCCTTGTTCTCGGTGGAAAGTGACAAGAATATTCTTGCCCTTGGATCTGCCAAGCTTTCAAGGAAGATCCCAGAGCTGGATATCCTCAAGGAGCAAATGTCAACTAACAAAGAGAGAGCTGGACAGGCTCTCTTTCTTGGGAGAGGAGCAGGGCTTCCCTCAATGCCACTTTGCATGAGACCCAGAGCCAGAGGCCAGAGCATAACCTAATTAGGCCAGAAAGGGTGATTAGCTGTTTATTTTGAGGATGTTCAAACCATGCACTCACATTATACACTGCCCTGGGAGAAAAAGGATGCTGTTTATAGTTCCAGGCCTACGGGATCAGCAAAGTTTATTTTCCCCTACAAACTAAGGCCTGTTCTACTTACATTCTTTCAACTCAGATTAGATCTGTTTATTTTCACTCATCTGCAGGAAATGGGAATATTTCAGTCTATTATTTTGAGTCCAGGGAAGCAGTTTGTATTGCTTAACCATGGGCAAAGGCAAATTAGTCACAGCCTTCACATGCTACCTCAAAATGTTTGTTTAATAGCAGTACCATTAGTGGGAAAAGGATTTACAAAGCCTCATAGTGCAAATTCTGGTTCTTGAACCTTTTCTGGAAGGCATGAGAAACTTTGTTAAACCCCCCAGATGACTGGTACTCCACTGTGGAATATGGAGATGATCAAGTTGTCCCTCTTCCCAGCAGGCATTCCATGTATTGATGCTGAGCTGAGGGGTGTAATGCAATATTTTCAAAGAAGCTCACTGCTTCTTTATTGAATTTTGCTCCTGATTGTCTTGAAGCAAAGCACTGGAAAGGAAAATGCTGGTGGGAGAGAAGGGAGGTGCAATGATGGTCCACACATGTGGCTGCTGGTCAGAGCAGTGGCAAGAGGACAAAAATGTCTTCATAATATGTAAAGCACACCCTGCCAAAAGCTACAATGGGATCTGTCTTCAGTGTTTCCAAATGTTTGTTTGAGTTGGCTTCATATTTAGTTATAAAACAATCCCTGTTTGTTAGAGTATATTAACAGGATTTGCTTGCGTGCTTTGATCTTCTATTTTTAATCATCTCTCATGTCCATGAAGCCTTTGGTAAGATTCTCCGTTGATAAAAGTGCTCAAATTATAGCAAATGGACTGTGAGGTGCCAATATATCTCAGAGAGGGTTTTAATTCCTTTGAAGTTAAGCTTTTTGACGGTCAATTAAATTATTTTAATTTTATCTTACTTATTTTAAACTTAAATCAAGATTATTTTTCAACTGCTGTAATTTAAAAATTCTGCAGAAGCCAGGCAACTGCAAGTGCTGGGAATGTAAATTTTATCTGTTGCCTGCATTCAGCAGAAGAAACAATCAAAAATGCACCAAATACTGTGATGAAAACAGAAATTACTGGCAACCAATTATAAAGATATGGAGCAGCAGAAGGTACAGTGTGTTACATACATTATGGGGCTGCCAGAATAGGCTACTTAGGGATGTACAATAATAATTTAGATTGTTGATCATAATAATCTCATGCTGGCCATAACTGTCTGGCTGTTACTTTATGCTTCCCCAGCCTGTTTGCTGAATCTGTTTGCTGATTTCTTCACTTGTTTATAGTTTGCAAATTGTTTGAGGCAAAGTGAATTTTGCTGTTTGTTTGCTTTGCTGGCTCTCGAGAAAGGAACGGGAACCTCCGTGATCTCCTTCGCTGAAAACAATTTAAAAATCCCTAATGGATGCTGTAAAAATTCTTCTCTAGGAAAAACAAACTCAGCTGAACTCTAGCTAAATTAACTGATATCTCTCATGATCCACCAATTTTCATGGTGGATTATGGGGAAGCTTTCTGAAGTTCAGAAATGGCATCGTGTTCCTCCTTCCTCCTCCTCTCCTCCTGGCAGGTTCCTGCCAGCTGCCAGAGATGGATCAGAACTTCCCCACTGCACTGACACAATCCCCCAACTCACTGGGCTAAGGGAGCCTAGAAAGATCACTTTTCAGAGTAATGAGGGTTAGGTGCTTCCAAGAAAGCTAGAGAGCCTCCACGGGTTTTTAAGATGAACCACTGCATGAGAAGTCACAAAGTGCCAGTAGCCTTTTTTCCCTTTTCTTGCTCTGAGACATCCAACTTCCTGGGAGCAGGTTTTTCATGCAGACACCTGGAAAAAAACTTCATGTTTTTCTTGTTATTTTCTTCCAAATAGTTTCCTTTTTGTTCTTCCTTTTTTTCTTGTAAAAAAAAATTAAATTATATCTGTTCCATTTTCAAATATTCCCTGTGATTGCCAGGACAACAAGACATATCAAGGTAGAGTCAATTGATTTGCAGGGTTTTCATACAGCTTTCTCATGGAGTTTTGGTTGTTCCTTGTATATGATTAAGAAGTCCAACACAGACAGTAATTTAACCAGAAGCTTGGTGTCAGCTCTTCTGGGGTAGGAATATTTCAATATTTCAGATTTTTCTATTGTTCATAAGAAAAAAGTAGTTAAAATCTGATTTGCTAGTTAATTCTCCTGCAACACATGACTGACAAGCATTCTTAATATTTACTTATGATTATTAAGTAATTTCTAGCCTTGATAAAAATTTTTGACATTTCTATGGAATTTATTTGTAGGTTTTCTGAGGCATTTTGACAAAATCCATTGGAGTATAGCTGCTTTCTCCCAACACACATAGGAATTTATGCTAAATTGGATAACAAAGCTGCTTGGGTTGGAAAACAAATTAATCCACCCAGTCATATATGAAATGCCCAGAAGAAACAGAAGAATAACAGCTTTTCTACATTTTACTCTGTGAAGAGAGAATGAAACATTCTTGTCTCCAGGGATCTTCTAGTCCTTGCTCCCATCCTTCAAGTTTTATCTTCCCTCCCCAGATTCAGAATTGAAGGAGCAGAATTAAATGGTTTAATGAGAAGAGGTGATGGTGGCAAGAGGGGATACTGTCAATCAAGGAACAAGTCCATGGCCATGTGAATATCCAGGATAAAATGCTCAGTGCAGCCAGCCAGGCAGTCCAGGGGCTGCTGGGGAGAGCAGAAGTGGGATCTGAAGGTCTGATAATCAGTGGCAAGGTGAGCAATACAGTGCTGGGGGTCTCTGCTGCTGTTCATCTCAGGCAAAAATAGAAGTTAAATGCAGGTGTTTCTCTCCAGTGACACGGACCTCTTGCTCACGTGAAAGCATCCACACTTAGTAAAACAAATCCCACCCTCTCCTAAAGCTGCTTGCATTCCCTGAATTGCTCAGGAGGGAACACTCTTCCCTTTCTGCTGCACTTGCAGCTGCCCAAGAGGAGCGTGGGTGCTCAAACTTTGTTTGGAAAGAGCAGTGCCCCTGATGGGGAGCACTGGGGGAAGTGCTTGCCAGGATTAAAGGAGGAAGAAATTGCATGTGTCCAAGTGAAGAGTTTCTAGCAGAGTCCAACAGAGACACAAAGGCATCAGAAATTCACCTCAGGGGAAATTCTCGGCTGTATTTTCTCTGAAAAAAACACCTAAGCTTTACATCACGGATGTGCCTGACAAAGGAATCTGACTGGCAAAGTTCATCCACGTCTGCTGTCTTTTAGGAAAGGGGTAAAAGTATATTTGATGCAGCGTTCCGTTATTTGCTCTTTGGAAATCCAGTTCCCAGGGAGTTTTTCTCTCATTCTGCTTTATTGGTTTCCACTGTCTCCCAAGATTTGTGCAGTTCAGCTCCATGGTAACTCAGGAACTTCCTCAGTCACTTACATATTGATGTATACAAGGAAAGCACAGTGCTAATACACTGTTTGAGCATCTCTAAGGTATATTTAAAATATCTAAGGAGTGTGGCAGAGTAGGATTTATAGAGGACACAGAACAGTGCTGCCTTACCTTAAGTGGTAGTGATTGTCTCTTGGGAAGTTCTACCAGGTCACTCCAGGCTTTGCAACAACTAAAGTCATGCTAAACTCCTGCCCACGCTCTTAAACAACATTTGTTCTCCCTGTCCTGCAGAGACTACAATAAAAAATATGAGGTGATTAAAAAGGGGAAGCAAAACATAGGAAAAATTACTTGTCCTACAGTAATTAGCCTTGTCAAGGCTTACTAGACAGGTGCTACTGATTTAACAGCCAGGATATGAGCCCTGTAATCCTCATTCTCTGCTGATCTACAGCCCACCACCACTCTGCTCAGCCTGCCAACCCTGATTTTTTTTAAAAAAACAGAAATGCTAGAGGGGCTAGTGCATGTCCACATTCTGCTCTGACATGTGCATGCATAATCAGAAAGCACTTCAGGCATTAGGAAACAGAAAAGCCATAACAATTCCCACACGGACCTGAAATCAGATCCCTGCTTTCTAAGCTTTCATCCTGGTGCCCAGTCACCAGCTGGCTGCTCCTGTATGTGACACAGGTGCAGTTACTTTGAATATCTGTGTGTTGATTTTTACAAATTATGATAGGGTCCAGACAACAAAATGCTCAGTGAAAGCTGCAGTTCTGGAGGTGCTGTGGGGATTCATTGGTTAATGCCACAGGACCTCGTCTAGAGCATTTAAAGCTTTAGAAGCATTCTGCACCTTCTCACTCTTGTGAGCTCTGAATATCCTTGGGATTAATTTTTTTTAATGCTTCAGAGAAGATGACTCAAAAAGTAGAAATTACTACCAGAAGGGGGAAAAAAATTCTCACATATTCTGTGAGAGAAATAAAGCTACATCTTATCCTTTAAATCTTGCACTGAAAACAGGCGAAGAATCACCTTCTACTATTTCAGTTGCAATGAAGGACCTGCAATGAGATATTTGTACAAACACAAGGGCAAGAAGCTAGAGATCTGTATCAGCATGTCCAGAGATGTTTTGGAATGGTTAATTTTTCAAGGAACTGTTCTACATTGAAAAGCCCAACTTTCAAAACTGGCAATGAGTAACCAAGGGTGTCAACCAAAAGACCACTGCAGCTGGCTACACTACTGAACATGCCAGAGTAACCACAGGATCCCCACTCCCTCCACCAACAGCAGGCAAGCACCACTCCCTGGCTTCAGATCTGGAGATGGAAATCTTCCCCGGAGAGTTTCCCAGAGCTCCCAGCTGGTCCACATCACCCTCCTGCTCTGGAAGTGTTTCCTTCTGAAAAACACAACACCAGGGTCATTCGAGGTGAGGTTCAGTTGGTGGAATGCAACTTTCTGGATGGTGTATGTTTATCTGTAATCCCACAGCTAATTTCTGAAGCTGAACAAAACCAAATGCAGAAAAAATGGAAATGGTTTAGTTTCTGTCCACATTATAAAGTCCGTATGGACCATTAGCATGAAGCTCTTTATTCTTACTGATACTACTATTGCTATTGTATTTTTCATTTTGAAGTGACAAATGGTAATAAAAAAATAATTAGTTTGATTAAAAGAAGGGAAACTTGCCCAATTATATAAAACATATTTATGTATAACTACAGAAAATATGTTTACATGGTCAGAATCCTGATCCAGCCTGTGCAGATAAAAATGGTGAAAGAAAGCCTACTTCACTTCTGGAGACATCTGTTGTCTGCTGCTAAATAGGGAACTAACTTCTAATTAGATAGATCTTACAGAAAATGTTTGGCAATATTTGAAGCATCCTGCATGCTGCATCTTGTCTGAGCTACCTGACTCATCAACGTTTTGCTTTTGCAGTTAAGTTTAGCCACACAATGCTAATGCAAAAATAAAGAGTCATCTGACCTGTAATAATAATAATAATAATCATCTGACCTGTAATAAAAATAATAATACAGCCACAGGACCTACCTCTTATTTAAGGTTTCAGAACAATTTTGGTTTTAAAGTTCATTTCATCAGAATGCTTCAGCACATTCCTCTCTGCACTGCTCTGTGGTTAGATCCCAATCAGAGGAAAATATTTGGAAGTTGCAGGTTTTAGGAGGAGCTGCTCTTTCAGAACACAGAATCAGCAATTTGTGACTTTCCATACTAAAGGTTTTGTGCATTCATAACTCAAAATAGGCAAAATTGAGCAGAAGATTTCTCACTGGTCATGCTGACAATGAAGATATGGAATATTTTTTGCCAAGAACGTGGGGAAGAAATAGGTGTAAAATGATCTCCTCACCTAGTATAACCCCATGAGAAGTTTAGTAAAAGGGTAAAAGTACATCACCTGTCCTGTTTCTAATTCTATCCTACTTTGATTGCTGGAGATACATTATATATTATATATGTCTGGGGGATTATATTAATCAAATTTCCATAAAAGTCCCCTAGCTCTGCCCTTGTATCTATCTAATGGAAAGTGAAGGCCTCAGCCTCCAAAGATCATCCTGAAATTCACTTCTAGCCTATCTCCTTTTATGAATATTCTTGGCAGATGCTGGCAATGAATACACTCAAGCAGTCATTTAAATTCTGCTACTTTCTCAGGAAGGGAATTCTTTGCAAATTATATTTGGTAGCATCTACTAATTCATTCATTCTCTTTCAAATGCCAGCTATAGCCTGATCCTGTATGAATGTTCATGTAAAAAACTTCCCCTTTAAACACCGAGACTCTAAGACTTAGTAATGAAAATACTCGAATTGATGATTTTGTTTTCTAAAAAAAATTATCCTGAAAACAGCACATTCCTATGCAATGTTTCCACCTTGATTAAATTACACACTTCCCACTGGAAAAAAAATCCATTTTCCACTCTCTATTTATGGAAGCATCAGCCCACCTTCCTGAGGTTTCTCTGCAGTTCAGACAAGGGAAGTTTGCACTTTGCACCAATCAGCTGTTTACTGCCTTAAAAAATTGGGCTTCTATAGGATGAGTCACCAGGCACTGGAGATTCAAAGATCAGTTCCTGGGTCCCAACTAAGGGAACACTTTACTGTGTTTAATTTAATTGCTAAAGTATATTTAAATCCTTCTCCATTTAGACCACAACTTAACATTCAATGGGCAGCAGGTTTGGGTAGAAATGCCATTGTGCAAAAATCAAAGGCACACTCTGGAGTGACATTTCATGTGACAGCTAATTAGGAACTTGAGCTGATAGATGATGGACATGGGGTAAAACTAAGGACATTGCAGACTTTGCACTGCCTGCTTCTGGGATTTCTAATGCTTTTTTCATCTTTATTAAACAGCCTCATTATTTTGAAGAACAATAAATTGTTACAATTAAATCTTCTTTACTGTTATCTTGTTTAGGAACTTTTTTATGGATCACAGTGTCTCCTGAAATTGCACTGTGCAAATAGTATTACTTGTGAGATGAAATTAAGCTTAGTGAGTAAACCAAATAGATGCACAAATAAATAGACATTCTTTAGTGAGCAATTTATTTCTGAATAGTTTTGGACATGTCCATTAATTTGTCCTTCTGAAGGTAGTAAATAATAATTTCACCACTCCAGTTCTGGACACTGAGAAGCAGAAGGCTTCAGCAGTCCTTAGGCAACCTTTTAAAGTCACCCACATTTTTAATCAGAACGTGAAATACTTTCTAAGCAAATGTCTCATCATAGACTGCAATTATTCAGAAACATCCATGTGGTTATCATCCCATAAATGCAGCGTAACAGGTAATAAAAATCATGAAAACTTACTTTTTTGCATCTGCTGAATTCCTAAACTTACCCAATTGCAAAGCTAGTTACAAAATTAAGAGAGAGAAAGTTATAGAAAACTGCAATAAACTCTGAAGTCAACACTGACAGAAAAAGGTGGCAGGTGTCAGACTAGATAAAACAACTTGTGATTGCATACCACAATGTGACTTCATTAAAAGTACAAACAAATTTAAGCCTGAGGTTATGGAATTTACTTTAATTTGTCTTCATAACAACACCTAAAACTTTCAGAAAATGTTGGCAGAAAAAATCTAAAGACAACTGTGAAGAAGCTCTATTATTTTTTTTGTCAGTATATAATCAAAATTGAAATAAGCCTTAGGTTGAAAGTCAGATATAAGATCTGGTTTCTAATTAATTGGGTAAAATAATATAATTAGGAAAAAATAATTCATGCTACTTTGATCTTGAAAGAAAAAAAAAAAACATAACTAGAAGAAATGCATTTTACCTGCTGTGCTCAGCTGAGTTCAGGTTGCTTATTGGTATCAAAGGTATTTATATTGTTATTGGTTGTTTAAAGGTATTTATGTTTTTTACGTGAACCATGTCAGCAAAGGGAAATCTGTGCTTTTAAAATAAGTACCCACTGATCCAGTGCAATCCCTGATCACTCCTGACCATACATCCCAGTTAACTCCTAGGGCATTGCCTCACAAGATCTGTTTTGGGCTGTTCCAGCCAGGAATTTCCAACACAGCATTGCTGCTGAGGGACTCACTGAGCATTTTATCAATTCAGGCCCTTGCACAGAACTCAGCTGCAGAGTCCTCTTGGTCTCCTTTCACTGAGCCATCCAGGCATGGTCAGGGTAAGCTGTGCCACTGCTTTTCAAGGGGTTTTCTTCAAAGGGTTTTCATCAAAGAGTGATCAGAGCAAAGCTCTGCTAAATCAGCCACCCCAGCAGAGATCCTGCAGCCCAGGGTTGCTGCTGCACTCTCAGCACAGGTAGGATCTGCAGGGTATGGTTCATTTTTCTCAGGAAAGTAGAGCCATGGGGAAGTTCCCAGCGATTTTGTTTTGATTTATTTTGCTTTGCTTTAATCAAGTTAAGATGCAACAGCAAAGCTGAAGTTGCACAGCGCAAACAGGAGGATTTCTTCAGCTCATTCCCATCCATTGCACCATGCCACACTTTTGCTAACGTGATTTTAAAAGCCAAATCTTTTCTTTCTGACTGGCTCCTGTCTTAGACAAATTCCACACATCTGAATACAAAGATCATTCCAGTATTAGATATAAGACTTCATTATTAAACATTACTGAGACATTTAATCTCTGTTTGACAAACAATATTAAAAAAGATAAACTGGAGTATCTGAGCCACAGGAGGGTCTCAAAAGGTTCATTAGATAAAAAAAAACCAACAGGAATTTAGCTCCTAACCCAAAAGGATAATAGCAAATTGTTTCTGTTGGCATTTCAGATGGATTTTTTTTCAGATTTCTCTACAGGTTAAGAAAAAATAGACTTGGAAACAGTGACTCCTAAAACAAACTGAACAAAGATTTATATCTATTTGCAGAAATATTAGTTCTCAGTGGGTCTGTCTGCATTCAGCAGTTTCTATATTATTATATTGTTTCAGTGTTGCCAGAGTCTGCTCGGTTGCTCTAAATTTCTTTTGCTCAACTATATATTTTATATCTCTTGATGGGAAAATCTGAGGCTTGTAACTTCCTGGGCTACAAATTCATAAGTGACAGTCAGACATGAACAAAATTTCTCTATCTCTTCAGCACCTCAATAAACAGAAACATGGAAATGATGTTTTAAATGCAAGTAGAAAATACTGATGTTAAAGTGTTGTTTCAAAAACTGCTAGCAGGAAACAACAAAATTCACATTCAACACAGAAGACTGAGAAAGGGGACTAAATTAATCTATTTTCAGCCACAGAACATGGCACACTTCAATAGGCCAATAAAACCATGCTCATGAAATAGGATTCCTCTAGATGGAACTCTTGAATTTGAAAGATGACAGTTGTGTAACAAAAGCATCAAAACTTAGGAAATTATTCTCTTCCTCCACTGATTATTTCTTCTTCTGAAACACCTCCTTGGAGGAAAATGAGTGTATCTCACCTACTCAGCTCATGGCAGATGAGATACAGCTCTCCTGTGCAGAAGACTTGAATTCAAAGGACTTGAATAATGCTGTAAAATAAATAAGGTGATGACTACGACAGAGGTTTTGACAGGTGCAGAGAGCTCTTTATCTGTGTAGTTCTTTTCAGAGTAGCATTAAAGCTGCTAAACAAGGATTCTAGATTTTACTCAGCTCTTGCCATTGAATTCCCTACTAAGACTTGTAAACATGCCTGGACTAGAAAAAAAATTTTTTAATAGTCTTTTAATTATTCTGTAAGTAAAACAATTATATAAAAATGCTTGGGAAGGTAATGGGCAACAAAAAATCAAATTCACTTAAATAGAACTTAAATGATCACTTAAATTATCTTTTTCAAGTAATATGAAGTACTCACAAAGCCATAGAAGAATATTCTACACCAATTTTGTACACAGCATCAGAACAGTTCTGCAATAATCTTTAAGACAAGTGTGACATCTTTAAAAACTAAATCATTACAAATATGTGGGAGAAAATGGATTATATCTACAGGTCCAAGTGGTATCCTTCAGCTTCAGAAAAACACAAAGGTGCCAGCAGTTACACCTAGACACCACAAATGTATTCAACGAGAACACAAGTGCAGATAAAGCAGAAGTGTTAAAACGACAAAGAGCTTTGCAGGATAACACGTCCCAGCTGAAGCACTTGCAAGGTAAAATAAAATACTGTGAGGCAGCTGCACTTAAAGGCTCCACACTCACACTGAGGGCCCAGGGATCAGCTGGATGTCAGGCCCTTGAACCCTCCATCAACACTGCAAGGAAAGGAGCTGCCACAAGCAAGATCTCTGCACTCCAGCACGGCACACGCTGCGGAAATAACAGAGACACATTAGAAAGCACAACGTGAAAACAGGTAGTGAATGCTGACCTCTGCCAGTGACTGTGCAGTTTTTATTCTTTGCATTTTTAGCTTCCCATCTTGCCTGCTGGAAAACAGGTTTTCTTCAGGCTACCTTTGAGACGTGCAGAGAAATCTCTCCTGGCAGAAAGCATAATGTGCGTGACCTCCTGTGGGCACACGAGCAGGGCTGGGCTCTCTCCTCGCTGCCTGCTCGCTTCTGGCTGTTGTTAGAGGTGCCAGCTGCCCTCCAAACCCCCTTCTGCATGTGGAATGCATTTATCCACCAGAAACCACTTCCCTCATTGAATCTCTCACAGCAGCAGCAGTGTTTTGGCTCCTCTGGACACATCTGGAAATGCCAGTAGCCACAGAGACTCCAGCATTGGCCACTGTGGCCGCATTTCTCTTCACAGAGAAAAGCAAGGCACAGCTTCCCAAGGATATTTTCTGGGAATTGCAGTGAGGAACCTCAGAGAAAGAAGAAACAATTATTATCTTATTTGCTGTGCCTGTGTTTGTGCAAAAGCAGAATGCAGATTGTTTACCCAAAATGATGGTGTTTTGTTTCCTTGGCCTATCAGGGCCAAGTGTGTGTTTGTGTGTGTGTTGGGATATGGCTGACAGTCATGAGATTCAGTGCAATTATGTGCAGAGTTGAGTGCTTGGCAGATTCAGTTTAGATGTAATGTAATATAGTGTAATATAATATAGAATAATATGGTATAATAAAGTAATTAATTAGCCTTCTGATAAGATGGAGTCAGATGCACCATTCTCTCCCCCTCGTCGGGGGAGAAAATATCTACTATAGGCCACGGTCCAGGAGCTGCCTTTCCTCTCTCAGGGCTCCAAAGAGGATCCCAGCTCCTGCAGTCAGTGAGGCATCCAGCTCAAGATGTACCTCACAGCAAGGACTAAAACCTTGGAATGCTTGCACAGAATCATGTCAGAGACATGTCAGAGACAGCACACACTGCCATCCCACCCCAGCCCAGAGGCAGCCCCAGGCACAGGCCCTGAGAGGAACAAATTGCCACTTGTGGGACCATTGCTCCAACGAGGAACAAAAAACTGCACAGGGGAGAAAATGGAGCATCAGACACAAAATATATTAACTGATCTATCTCCCTTCTGACCTGAGCACTAAGAAGGACCAAAGCCAGCTGTGTGGTGTAACAGAGACCTCTGTCACTGCTGCCAGAGGAAATGGTCCCTGCCCATGGGTCACATCATACAACCATGGGTCAGAAACTTGTCCCAGCTCTGGTACAACTTGAACCAGAGCTTGGGGTGGGCCCTGGGTGCTCAACAGGTGCTCCTGAGCCAGCAGGTGCCCATCCAACACACACCATGCCAGGTCCTGGCTGCTGCTCCCCCGCGGTGCCACAGCGGCCACAGGGGTGGGGATGGCTTCTCAGAGGACGTTTTGTAATTGCCACCATGAGCTTCACATGCAGCAGCCAGATGCTTGGGGGGAAAAGAAAGGTGGGGGACTATAAATCTGTGACTAAGTAATGGAGTTCTGGGCTATGAAATCCACAGATTACCCTGGGAGAGGCTCTCTGGGCGGCTGCGTTAACGCCAGCACAGCGTGCGGCTGTTTATCGCTCTGAAACAGCTCCTGCCTCTCACCACAGAGGCTGCACAGGGCTTGTCTGGCCTCCTGGAGGATCTTTTCATGTTCACCTCTGGCCGTAAAGAATTAATTCATCACTGAAATGCTATAATCAGGATCTCAGGCTCCACTAACACCTGCTTAAATAGTATGACTGTGCCTCGAATAATATGGCTATGCCTCATGTAACACCAGCCTCTCTGGTCTCAGAGTGCAGCCTGGTGCTCACTGCCTGTCTGAGAAGTTTTGGGGGAACAAGAGACACAAGGGTCCACCTCAAACCTGTTTCTGCTTGGCATCAGACACCCCAAGGTCACAGCAATATTTTACACACACTTGGGATAAGTCTGTAAGAGGATTTACTGGTCTTGGAGAATCACTTGTCTTGGATGAACCACTGCTCTTGGATGAGCCACTCCTGGTTGTCAAGTAGGGACTGATCTCAACCTGCAGCCTCTCTAGGTACTGCCTTTTCAGGGAGGAATTAAAAACTCCTTAAAGACACATCAGCAAGCAGGCAGCTGCAGGCTCAGCAGGTGCTGCTACTGTGCATCCTGGACCACCCAGGAGAGCCACATCCATCTTCCCAAAAATTCCTGCCTTACACCCCCCTCACCCCAGGGCACTGCTGGGATTGCTGGCAGCCCTGGGCAGCAGCTCACCCAGTGGGAAGCCCCAAGCCTGTTTTTAATTCCTCTCATGCAAGGACAATGCACCCTTCTCTTTGTCCTGCTGCCCAGCTCAGCACAAGACCTTCCCCCAGGTTTCCCCATGGAATGTGGGATCCTGCACTGTACAGCAAAGGTACCTCACTGTCCAGCACCCCAACCCTACAGCTCCTCTCCATCTACATTTTTCCTGTCTCTTACCCGTTTTTTAGTGCTTCTCTGACTGATTATCAACTTCCATCATGAAAGTACCCATGTGCTTTGTAGTTATTGTACTTTATTCCTCTGCCAAGGGTGCTCTCGAGCTCCTGTCACTGGAAGCACCATGTGTTCTCTTTGTGCCTCAGATCTTTAAATGCAGTAGTTATACATTACTTAGGCTGCACATATTTATGCCTAAAATAACACAGGCGTCTCTGCAGACCTTCACTGGGCCTTTGATGCACTCCAGACATCTTGCTCTCCAGTCCATTATTCAGTAGCACAACTAAAATAATTGGTACTTTCCAAGCCTTTGCTGTGTTTTTTTGACTCCTAACAGTGTGAGTGGTCAGGTGTGATACTGAGCTCAGAGGAAGCTGGAAGAAAAGAGAATAGATGAGCATGTGAGGAATTAAGCTAGTTCTTGTTGTTTGCCACTGTAGAGGGTGTAAGGCCTGCTGAGGAGAAAATCACAAATAAGCACCACTCTGAAAGCAAGTAAAGGTGAATGAATGACTTGGAATTAAATGTTTATTAATAAAACAGAAGAAAGTCAATACATATCTTTTTAATGCAGTCAAGATTTGAAGTATTCCAACTAAGCACTGAAGAGAAAAACCACAAAATATCTGCTTAAAAAGACCCAGGGTCTGAAATAGGATGTACTGGTTGCAAACATATTCCATTATTTAGCTGCACCAAGGAAGCTGCCATGGGATATGCTCCTTACATATCTGTTCTTTGCCAGGTTTAAGGAATCAGAACTGCAAACAGAGTTGGAAGACAAGATCCAGCTTCATCCAAGGCTGTCAGATAAATGAGGTCAGGAAGTTTTTTGCTGAATTTGGGTAAGGGGAGCTGGGTAAGGCCATAGGATTTCTCCTCAAGCAAAGTGTAGCACACAGTAATATCCAAAGCAGAAAATGCTCCAGCCTAAAAAAAAAAAAAAAAAAAAAAAAAAAAAAAAAAAAAAGAGAAAAAAAAAAAACAACAACAAACAAAAAAAAAAACCAGAGAAAAAAGAGAGAGAGAAAAACTCTAGAGGCAGGCTCCTGTTTTATTAGGTGTAAATCAGATGTGATATTAAATCCATATGGTAAAGGTTAACATGTAAGAAGGATTGCATATTGATTGCAGCACTTTAGAATTGGACCATTTTCCATTAACATTTTCTCAGTTTCACAATAGGCAACAAGAGTGATACAGAATGCCTAAGAATTAACCACAACTGTAAATGCTAATGCGAGTTTTATAAAGATAACAATGCCTCCCTTACATTTGTGATGGCAACAAAACAACAGAGATCCTTAATAGCAGCATCAATTCTGCCTCAGAAACTAGGAAAAACTAACAGCAGAAAAATAAACTATCTAGACCTACTAATAAAATCATAAAGCTGAAAGTAAAATGATGCAGCAGAAGAAGAAAATGCAAGATCAATATAAAATATACTAATTATTGCCTTTTCCATTCTGCTGCATATTTGTCCTACTCTGCTGCTTGCAAAAGCAAGAAAGATTGTGATATCAGGGCCCCAGACTCTAAAGCTCATCTTTCTGTGGCTGAGCAATTGTCCCTGAAGGCCACTAAATTAAACAGAGGGAGACAGAGCAGTAACACTGTTTTTCCAAGGATATCAGGGGATGGCAGGATTAAACATCTCCCTGGCACTCCCCTCAGTGGAACTGTAACATCCTGCTTCCCCCTTTTCTAGTGTTAATATCCCAAACTTTCCAAAATACCTCACCAGTGAGTGAACTGGACTCCTTCCAAGCAGAGAGAGTTAGCTCAGACCCTGTTGTTGTGTATGTAAATCTTGGAAAAATTCTCTTTTTGGCCTGCTTTCCACCCATCAGCACTGAATTTTGCCTGCTGTTTCACTACATGGCCATGCAGTGTCAGCTCTGGAGACAGATTGGCACTGCCCTCAGTAACTTGGTGCCATCACCCAGAAATGAAGTTATTTTGGCAAGTTATCTGAAATGTCTTCTTCTCCCCACAAAATAAAATCATTCTGTCAAATAAACAATCTCTCTTCTGTGAGCACACCACTCCAATTAAGGGAGGTTAATTGTCTATAACAAACAACCATTCAATGTATTCATTACACTAATGAGATTTCCTTTTTAGAGAATTTATGAGTTGAAAAATACAGTTCTGTTCAGTCAGCTTTTAACTGCGGGAAGGAAACGTGCTTGAATTTGGGAAAACCTTTCACTCCAAGAGAAAATTACTACCTGCTCTTAAGAAAAAATGGATATTCATCCACTAGTTGACAATTGGATATACCTGAGCAAAAGGCCAAAAGAACTGCTTTCAAACACATTCATTTACTCTGTTTTGTAATATGAACATGTGTGATACCACAGTTACACCCACTTGTTACAATGACTATGAAGATTATTTTTAAAGCATAACTGACCCTGATGAAGCAATCTGTCTTCTTGTGGCACTTTCAGATTGCCACCACAGAGCTAAAGTCACCTGGTTCTAACAGCAATGTGCTGGAAAGCCAGTGGAAAGTAACAGCCATGATATTTTCAGTTCTCTTTCTTTAATGTTTCCACAGTTGAAGTAATTTGCTTGATTAACCACTGTCTATTAAAATTAAAAGGCAAGTATCATCAGAGAAATTACACTGGGCTTGGCACTGCTACAGCCAGACCACTACATCTTGTTAATTCACAATTAGGCTGTGGATTGCTGTTCTGCTCTCCACTCACACCATGTTTGCAATGCAGACTATACCCCAAATCAGAACCTAGTGCTTTCAAGATTAATAAGGGGATATTGAAGCTAGTCTATGAACAAAAAATAAGGTATTGTGGAACTGGAGAAAAGGAGGTTCAGGGATGACATTATTGCTCCCCACAACTCCCTGACAGGGAGGGTTTAGCCAGCTTGGGGGTTGGACTCTTCTCCCAGGTAACCAGAAGCAGAAGGAGAGGAAATGGTCTCAAGTTGTGCCAGGTTAAGATTGAATATTGGGAAAAAATTCTTCCCAGAAATGGTGGTCAAGCACAGGGAAGGGGTGGAATCAGTCCCTGGAAGTGTTCAATAAGACATGAAGGTGAGCTGCTTGGAGACAATTTAGTGGTGAACCTGACAGGTTAGTGGTTAGGCTTGATCACTTTGGAGTTTTTTTTCCAACCTTAATGATTCCCTGGTTCTACAATTCTTTGCACAAATGTCTGTGCTGATCCCTCTCCATCAGTGTGGGCCAAAAACTGGGCTACTCTCACCAAAAAGGCTCCAGGCCAAGCAAGGCCAGGTGTTCATCTGCAAAGGCCTGCAAAGACAATTTATCCCAAGAAACGTGAAACGAAGAAATCTGACCACAGAGGTGGTAACTTTTAGTCTTATGCACATGACTTTATGGTATCTACTGTCACTGGTTTAGACTGGGCTTGGCCTCACATTTGAGTCAAACTCCACCATGAAGGGAAGTTTCTCCAGTGAGGTTGGCCACATGGAAGTGGACATGCAGTCATCACTTGTTAAAGATGTGTAAAAACTGCATGACAGTGTATGAGGGAGGTGCTCCACAGTACTGAAAGCAATTTCAATTTGATGATGAAAAAAATACATTTATAGCATGGCAAATATCAAGAGAAAAGGGAAAGGAAAAATAAGAGAAGCCCCACCAAAAAGATAGATTAAAAGCCTCAGGTGTTTCACTATGCCAGAAGTCAGCTCATTCTGAGTCACTTCCACAGTGCCAGTTCCCCTTATCTTTTCCAAATAATCTGTTTTCAGCTTTCAGGAAGGGCTTGGCTGTGGAGACTGAAAAGTAGCATGGGCCACAGGGCAAAGAATGGTGCATGAATGTTTGTAAGTGTGCCTACTTAAAAGTAAAAACTCACTTTCATTGTACGTGCAGGTTCATTTCTCACTCCAGCTATGTGTGAAGAATAGATCATTAAGAGCACAGGCATGAGAGATGAAAACATTTGACTGCAACTAATAAGATGTTAAACTGAATGAGATGTGATGGGGAACACATCTCTGGGCATGGCCTGGATTCCACCATTGCTCCATCTGGGCTGGAGGAAGAAAATACCAGCTTAAAATCAATTGTTTTAGTCCAGGAAAAACTGCTGTGGCCTTATTCATGATGTTCAATTGTCCTTCTCTTCACAAC
The DNA here is from genome assembly GCF_014805655.1 of Passer montanus. Taxonomy (NCBI): domain Eukaryota; kingdom Metazoa; phylum Chordata; class Aves; order Passeriformes; family Passeridae; genus Passer; species Passer montanus. The sequence continues at coordinate 5,069,449 of NW_024372036.1, forward strand.
TCACAGACAGCTCCTTCTCCAAGAGTGGAGAGAAGAACCAAATGCCCTCTGTCAATTGAATGATACTTTGGTATTTTTACCAAATACACGTTCCAAAATGCTCTTCCAGACAATTCTGATGCAGAAATAGTTCTAAATATAATCCACTTCTCTCAGCTCCCCTTTCCAAAGTCTTCCCACTAGCCCCATAAGCAATCAGTAAAACTAATATGAAACATTACCACATCCAAATTCATACAGAGATTACATCCTGAGGGTCTGCTGCCACCCTTCATAGTTTCCTAGAGCTCTCATTTCCAAACAAAACCTTGATCATGTGCCTTGGATATGTGATACCTTCCAGGTGAATGGGGTTAGGAACATTTACAGTTTATTAATGCCAATGAAACAGTAGGAGTAGAAAAGGCATAAGTTGTCCAAAAATGAAATATTTGGTAAGAGTAAATATATATAAAAAGAAAAATGTGGAAAAAAACATCTCCTCACTATCACTTGATGAGGTGATACAACTCTAATCAGCAAATTGCAATCTTGTTTCAGACTGATGATTGTTTCTATGCAGAGCATAAGAACAAACTAAATCATCTAACACTTATTTAAAATGCTGCAACACCAGCAAGCTTATTGCAATATAATACAGTAGTAAAGCAATTACACTCTGAGATTAATATTTATAGAACATAATCAGGTTTTCCTTATTTAAAATTTTATTCAATAATTTGTGCTCCCTAAAAGCATTTTCAAAGTCAAAGAAGGGTTTGAAATAAGTCTTTAAGGGAAGGTATCAAAACCCTGGCAGGAGTCTGGAACAATGTTCACTGCCCCTGGGAGGCCACATGCTGTGTGGGCCCTGCCAGAATGGCACTTCAGGACTGAGGATGTCCCTTTGTCACTTGAAGGAATAATCACAAGAGAGAGCAAGGAAGGGGTTGAAAAATGGCATGAATTAGGTGATGTGAAAGGAATTTGCATCACAGGGCAGTGACCATTCCATGGCAAGAGGTACGAAAAACCCAGCAGAAGTCAGATGCAGAACCTCACCAGGAGGAGGGAAAGAAGGATATTTTTTTGAATCCAAAAGTGACACACCAGCCAGAGCCTCAGAGAATTAAGTGTGGACCTCCAGCATGGCTGGTCAGTGACACAAGGACCCAGTGACACAGTTCTCCAGGTTTCTTTCCTCCTGGCTGGTTCCTCTCTCAGGCAGGAGCTGTTGGTCACTGGGTACACAGTGCACAAAGTGTGACTAGCCTGGGCAAAAGTCTCTGTGGGCTATTGCAACACAAACTGTGTGAAATAATGGCTATTATTTCTGGAATACAGTTAAAACCGACACCAGAGCACGTGAAATAATGGCTATTATTTCTGGAATACCGACACCAGAGCAGTAAAACTATTCACTTTAGTGTGAGAAAGGTGTATGCTGGGATGTCCTCATCTGAGTCAGAGCAAGAACAGTGTCCAGATCAGAAAAAGGCAGGTGGAGCTTCCAGGTAGAAAATCCCTTACACCCACAGCACAGGGGATCAGGGTTTGCCTTCTGTCAGCAGGAACTGACAGTATTTTAATTGTCAGTACTGCCAATTGTGAGCTAAATGTCTTCTGCTGCAACAAGCCCTGCTTCAAATTCCAAAATGCACATACACTTTATAACAGGGTGTGGGAGGGTTGTTAATTGCTTAACTGCACTCTTCAGGAAAGCATTTCTTACAGTTGAGTGTGTATAAATCCTGATCATTTTCATTTTTATCTTGTAAATCTCACTTCTTTTTACTGTATAGTAAATTCCCATGGTGCCTTATAAACTTTGTATGTAATAGAACTGATCAAGATATGATCTTGCTTTACAATCATGTGGGGAGAATCCTTCAGTTTCCTTGTCTTCAAGGCAAGTCCTGCTTATAGACAGGACAAAATATCACCTGGTTCTGGGGTGCTCAGCATCCAGTTTATCTGGGATTAATACAGATTCTCAAATCCCACCTCTGGGACATCTCAGTCACACTCAGCACCCAAGTGCTGCTTGTCAGTGCCCAGTGAAACACGAGTTCAGCCCAGCACCCCCTCAGATCAGCCTGTGAAAAGCCTCTCCTCTTGTCTCTGGAAATGGTCTGTGGCAGCAGAGGAGCAGAAGACAGACAGAGGAACAGAAAGTGCAACCAAGCATCTTCATTGGGTGTAATGATAGGTCACAGCAGACACAGAAACTGAGAAAACAGAACACTTGAGATTAAATGAATTAACTTCATTGCTGACACAGCTTCTGGCTTCAGCAATCTTGTGTTTTCAAATCTCACCAAACACACATCTCCCAAGCCTCCCTTTTTTGTCTTCAGATTGTAAGAAGGCACAATTTCTTGTTTGTATTATCTGCTCAGTTTCCTGGCAGTGGCTGTCAGCAGTGGACATCTCTTGACACCAAGTGACTAATGGAGACAACTTGCAAAGTATCAGTGCAATTCAGAGCAAAAGGAATAGAATGTAGCATCCACCAGGTAATTCCCCTGTACAGTCCCTGTTAACTCTCAGAGTTCTCAGTGCTTTGGAAACCATTGAAAAGAAAGGACATTCCCCTCCTGTGACTTGATCCAGACAGGCCCAGGCTGATTTGGGCTGTTGATACAACTGAAAACAGTTTTGGCCTCTGCCTTTTTTAAAACAGCAGCCAACTCTATCAATCCAGCATTGCTGTGACATGAGTAGAAGCTGCAGCCAAGGCACATCTATTGTTTGGGGTTTTTTTAATTTCCCTCCATCAAACAGTAATTTATTTCCTTTCATCTTTATATCTTGCCCATCAATCCAGTGATTCACAAATGTATCTTTTTCATATCTTTCACAAAGATATTCTATTAAAAATATTAGCTTGACTTGAGTGAACAATGGCAAAGTGTACTTCCAAGTGTTGAGTCTGGACTGAAAATCAGGAATTTGCTTTGATGTGCACAGCACCTTTTGTCCCTGTAAATTTTCCTAAAAATGTTTTATTTCAAAAAAAGGCAAAAGCAAACAATGTGTTTACAAGTTCATGTGAAGATACATAGTTATAAACAACAACTACAGAACAAAACAAATGGCAGAGGGCCTGAGTGGCTATTCCAGCACTGGAAAGAGTAAGGTACAAATGGATGAGAATATAAATATTAACACATGAAGGAGAACAAGTTTGTGACTTCTCCTCACCTCTGTCAATGTATTAATCCATATCTCACATATATGGGTGAAACTAGAGAGGACCTGATAATTCTGTTTCCAGAAATGGACCAGACTGTGCTGGATCACTGATTCTGCACCAGAGCTCACGTTTCATACAACCTCAAGTTGGAAGGGGCCCATAAGAATCACCAAGCCATTTTCCCTGCTCCTTCCAGAACTGCCTAGAACTAAACCATATGACTAAGGATGTCATCCAGATGCTCCTGGTACTGTGATGTTCTGGCAGGCTCCATGCCACAATTATATCCCTGGGGAGCCTGTTCCTGTGACCAACCAACTTCTCCTAATGTCCAGTCCGAAGTTCCCTGACAATATTTACTTCCAGCTATCTGCAAGCTTTCTTTTTAACTTTTAGTTTCAATTGTTTCTCCTTTTTCTTGTTATTTTTTTTTTTCTTTCCCTGTCTGAAATAATCGCTTGTGTTTTGTGTGTGAACCTGGAGGGTGCATCAGCCAGAGCACATTCATTCAGCAGTTTGACTGGAAAAGTGCATTCCTGAGCGTAGACTCATTCCAGAATGTCAGCTCCTGGTGCCTTGTGGAAGGTAGGGAGAACACTTCATGGTTTGTCACTTGCATCCTGAAGGCAGAGCCCTCACAGCCTGATGCTTGTGCACTCCCAAGAAAATCACACCGGGCTGCAGACCCAGCAAGGGGCTAAACTTGAATCCTTCACTGGAGGGGCATGAAGGAGGACAGCAGAACAAAGCTGCACATGGCAGAGCCACTGCAGCCTGCTCCTGGTGTCTGTCCCCTTTTCCTTCCCCCTTCCTTCCCACTGCTCAGTGATGAGAGGGCTGCTTCAGCAGCGAGGATGATGGGACTGATTTGTGACATTTTTTTGCTGCCTATGAAATGCTTTCCATGAAGTAATTTTGACAGGTAGAAACTCCTGTGCATCCAAAGCGTTCTTTCCTACCTGCTTTTTTTTCTTCTTTTTTTTTTTTTTTTTTTTTTTTTTGTTTTTTAGGAATTCTTGATTTTAACAGGAGGATATTGACTGTTTCAACCAGGAGAAAGGTTACATGGTGTCAGTCTCACATATGATGTAGAAGGAACTTGCACAGAAAAGACTGCAGGCAAATTAATGCACGCTGTCAATCTAAACTCACTGTTGCCAGGCATTTATAGCCTGTATCTAAATTATATTAATTTTTGACTGTCCATACTGCCAGCTTGACAGACGACTGGTTCATCTAATTGTTGTGTTTCCTTCTCATTAAAAGATACTTGCAAAAGCACCTCTAAGCAAATACACAAGCTGCACAAGAAGAAAGCAGTGTTTTTCCAGCAACCTTTGCACTGCACATTTCTGACAGGTTTTTGCACCACATTCCACATCAATAATGCTACAGCAACCAAAAGGCCATGCAGGTATTTAATCTCTGAGTGCTGAGGGCACACAGCTACTGGCCCAATACTCTGCAAACATTCTTCAAAATGTGCTTCTGCTCCGGGGAGTTGCCATTGGAGACTACTCAAAGTCTAAGTTAGACTCATTTTAAAATAAAGCGCTTTTTGACACTAAATAAAACAAACTCCTAGCTTTATTGAATTACAGGCAGTGCTAGAGAAAGAAGAAGAAAAATTATACCTTTAAACCATATTCTTATGTCATTTGAGAACAGCTACCAGGAGGAGAACTAAAACTTCCAACTGACGGCAGGTAAAATACCCTTTGTCCGATTTATAATTTGTACAAATCTAAATAAATGCAAATATTAACTTTCTTACTGCACCCAGCAGAGCCACATAGCACAGGTCAGCAGGGGAGAGCAAGGGACAGTGGAAAAAGGGAGCAGGGCTACGGAATGAAGAGAGTGAGGGACAGACAGATCCTCTCTCATCCAAGGAGACTGAAGCAGTATAAATTATTTTCTCCAATGGTGTCTCCCAGACACAGCTGAAGATACTTTGTTTGACCTTGCCCTATACTTTGAAATTGTTCATTTCATTGGACCAATACACAAATACAAAAAGCAATTATTTTTGTGAAACGTGCCTCAAAGAGTGAAATATTATTGACTATAGCTGGTATCCATTCTATACATACTGCCAAAGTGCAATTAATCACAGGCAGACATTGTAAACATTATAGTTGTCAACATTTAAAATCCATAGAAATGCTTTTCCAGGTAATTAATATAAGGAAAGCATACCCTCAGTTAAGGAAAGAAAACACCTAAGGAATAGTATGGTAATCTTATGCACTCTCAAAGGCAAAATGGTAAAGATTTTAGTAGTGACACTGTCTTAGTAATAAATGTAGGCTGCCTGAGCTGAACACAGGAGAATACATATCTATATATATAGATATACACACATACACATATATATAAAATGAAATTTTAAATAAAAGTTAGATTGTTGCCCTCAGAAAAATAGGGGAGTTTTTTTCTGCTTTTTTTTGTTTTTTTGGTGCTTTCTGACTCCTGAATACCATGAAGTTGAAAAAGCAATTAATAGTAAAAAATTGCTGTCATCACATAGTGAATAATAGAATATACAATGCCTCTGACACTAAATCTTAGCTAAAAATCCAGTACACTCAGAGAACCTCACTGGAAGTGGTATTGTGCAACTACAAAGAGGGACACACAACTATTGGTTTTTCTTTTCAATCCCAGGAGCAGAAATAAAAATAGAAACTCCAGGGGGAGCAGGGCCAAGAGAGCTCAGAGGGTGAGGAACTGGGCAGCCTTCACCTCTTCCCTCTCACAATGTCACAGTCATCTGCTGCTGCTGTGATCCTAAGGATATTGCCACTGGAAGGGCAATCCTTTAGAAAAAAAATAACAAAATAACACTGTGGTTTACCAGAGGGAAAAGATACTGAGAGTAATGAAGTGAAAGGAAAGTTCTTCCTACCCATGTATACACATACTATAATTTATGTGTGGTGTTTCTAGAACACCCAAGAACTCGGACTTTGCATGTTCTTTGAAAAGAGAAGTGTACATAAACATATGGCAAACATGCTCCCAGAAAGAAAGGCAGCTGCTAATAAACAAGCACTGAATGAGGTGACAAATAAACGAATTAGGTGAATTTGTCACTGAATTGGGTGACAAACCCACTGTAGGGTGAAGCAGTGGAAAGATGAAGTTGTAGCCACACTGCAGCCTCGGAGGGAGCTGGAATTGCTCCTGGCAGAGCAGCAGTGCAGGTCTGGCTCTGTGCTGGGGTGGGCTTGGCAGCCCCAGCTGTGCTCAGGGCTGGTGGCACCGAGCTGCAGCAGCAGCTGGGAGTAGATTGGAAACTGGCTTGAGCATCCTCCCAGCACAGTGCTGCAAGAGCACTGACTTCAGTTACTATTACAAGGTATAATAGCATTATATATAAAATAATGATTCGCGTACAGCACGTAGATGGATGTTCCTTAATTACTTTGTCATATAAGCCAGCACTAGGACAGTGTCAGTAAAATAGAAACTAAACACACTCAGATTTGCACACGAGGCATAGTTATCAATGGAGTTTACATTGCTAGGCATAAAAAAATAAAATAATTCCAAAAAATAGTACAAGTTTGTATAACTTGAAAGCATAGAATGAAAGAGACAGAACACAAAACATTGAAAAACACTAATGCAAAGCAAACAGCAAAAACTCCCTTTTACTCTGAGGATTTAGGAAGACTACACATGATATATTTAATTGTTGTTTTCCACACCATTTCCTGAATTGCTTGGTGTGGACTGGTGTCAGAAACTGCCAGTGTATAGGAATAGGGGGGATTTCCACCAAGGGGTTCCATGAAGGAAGTGCCATTGATGCTGGGAATGAACACACAGTTGCTCAGCAGGAATTCCTAGTGCAAAGCAAGTCCACGGATGCTGCTTGTGAGCACAGTTCTCCTGTTGTGCAGTGCTACACTCAACAGCCCACTCTTTTCCTGTACTGTTTTTATAGTCTTTAAAGGCCTGAATGTGACTTTCCATCTTTCCAGCAGTGCTTTTTCTTTATTGCTTGCATGAGTTGTTCCATTTCATTATCCAGTGGCATAGTAGATCTTCCTTGTTTTGACAGGGACTGCTCTGTTACAATTACCTGCTGTCGTTGTGGTTCAAGTGAAGGTGCTGCCAGCTGGACAGAGCTGTAAAGCAACATGAGAGAATTTCCCAATGTTAAAGATTTTTTGAAAATCCAGGAAGCAATTAGCCACTGCTATATTTAGAAGCCTGGTTGTATTGTAATGAGATGCTGCCAGCCAGAGGTTGGGGCAGACAGAGCCTTGATGCCTCCCAAACTTGAGATGCTTGACTCTTACATCACATTTAAAAACTCTTCCTCTCATCTGGAAAATGTTTAGCATGCAGGAACATGTGACACTTTGCCACGAAACTCCATGGGGATAAACTGCACCAAATCTTTCAAGAAGGATGTTGCACACAAGGGGAAACGACAAGTTTGTGGCAGGCAGCAGAACTGGTGTCTGTCCATTGATGGGCTCAGCACCTCTTTTCTCAGCTAATCAGAGCAGGAGCTGGTAGGGAACAGAGCCCAGGGATTACCAGCATCACAGAAACACAGACAGGAAAGGAAGAGGAGGTGGGATATGGCAATGTGGGCTCACAGGTCACCTGCTCCTTCACCAGTGGAAATTCCTCATGGCCCTGTGCACTCTCCTGGAGGGACACTGCCTCAGGACATATATGACCTCTATCATCTCTTTAAAGGTTTGCTCACACACTGGAATCATGAAAAAAAATAATAAAGCCTCATTTTAAGAAATGAACAAACACAGCACAAGATTTCAAAGCTACTTTCTTAAAAGATGACTAGAAGATATTGGGAGGCCATGACAACCCCAAAGCCCTCTACCACTAAACCAAATGAATTTGCAAACAAAACATGCAGCTAAAGAATCTGCAAAAAGAATTTTCAACAACAAGAATTTGCAATCAAACATGCAGCTTCAGCAACACATAAGTACAGAAGGCTGAAGCCACACATGAGAGGCCATGATTCTACATGTAGGAGAGCAGTCTTGAAGAAAAGGAGGAATTTCAGCTCTAACATGGCAATTGAAGCTAATCAAAGTCTGGTATAATTATCTCAGTACTTTTTTGCCAAATTAACCTCAATTATATAAATTATCTTTATTTCCCTCAATAAGGCATAAGAATGTTTTTTGACATTTTTGCAACTAGTTTCTATTGAGCTACTAAGTACAGAAAAATCATTACTACCTGAAAAATGAAAATAAACCTAACTTACTAGTTCCCTCTAAAAGTTCATCTGTTAATCATAATTACAATATTTTCCTTTTGGCAGAATACACTAGGAAATATTTTCCTTCTCCAAAGCAGCTTTGGTTTCAGGGAAACCTAGAGAGATTTCTGTAATTTTCCAACTATTACAGTCCCCTAACACTTTACTGTTGAACACGATTATTAGATCCACCAGTTTTGTCTTTTATCTGTGTGTTCCTAACAGATGAGCTGGTTTTGTGCCCCATCATAAGCTTACAAATTAAACTCCTACATGCTCTCCTGCTTCCTAATTTGGTGCTTTGGGACAGCACTGCTGTTAGCTCTCTTAAGAACAAAACCATTATTCAGATGAGCTACAGCAACTCATCTTCAAACACTAAACTGCAACTTACAAAACAAAATTGGATTGCACTCAGTATTTAGCTTCAACATTCAGCACCACACAATACAAGCTTTAGAACATTCAATTCAACAATACATGGAAGAAATACTTGCCAGAGAAGAAAAGTGAAATTTCCAGCAGAAGTCTGGGGTAATCTTGTGTTAGTGAAAATGGTTTGGATGCGTTTTTTACATTCAGGTTCACCACTGGTGCCCCTTGCAGGCAGTGATATGGGCAAGTGAATATAGGCAACTGTTCTCAGGAGCAGCCTGTAGTTGTCACTTCTTACAGCATAAATAATTGCTTAGGCAGCAATAAAAAATACAGTCAGCTGTGTTTTCCCTAGACTTTAAATTGGACTATTAGTTTTTTTTCAACCTAGAGAGACATACTGCAGACTCTCACTGGAGAGTGATCCAGTAATGAGGAGTAAGAATAAGGAGACAAGTTAACCCATAACTCCTAAAGGCAATTAGGGTACCTAAAAGTGCCAACTGCCAGGATGCTCCCAGTGGTGTTCCAGTGATGCTCAGTAAATAGAAAATTCAGGGATAGCAAGAACCATGTCTTCACAAGCTCCTGTATGTTCCAGGCCCAGCCATTTTAGGGGAAAATGCAGTGATATTGGTGTCCTTGGTTACATGAGAACAGGAGTGTGCAGGGTCAGGCTGAATCTTGCTCTTTCCCTCACCCTGCACTCTTGTTACCTGTGGTCAGTAACTAGTTGGAAATATTTTGCTCAATTTTCTAACATTTGCAGGACTGCAAAATGCAATAATTATTGAGACTGCAGCACCTGCTGTGCTTCCAGGGGGGTTTGTGTGCAGTGAAGAGGGAAGCTGTGCTGGAAAAGGTTTGGTCCTTCAATTCCTTCCCAGAGATAAGACCAGGCATGCAACAGTCCAGTGTAGGTGTACAAACTCAGAAGTAAATTTGATCTCTTGGTGAGGTTCAGAGATTAAACCAAGGACCCTGATACCAATGGCAGCCAGGATGGGAATGTGATGTCACCTGAACAAAGCCTCCATTTCTCCAATTAAGAGTTGTTTTCCTTTCAGGAGAGACCTGGGATCCACAAACCTGAGTACCCAAGCTCAGGTGCTGCCTGAATGAACAAACTCATCTGTCTTGTGCCCTTCCAGGATGGCTTCTGGGCAAATCCCAAGGGGCCAGAACAGCACTAGGCTGCTGAAAGAAGTACAGTCATAAAAGAAACAAACAAACAAAAAAAAGGCCAACTTACTAACAAACAGAAAAACACACACACACACAAAAAAAACAAACAAAGCAAAAAAACCCCTCCCACCATAAAGAACCAAACATCACCACCAAAATGAAAATAAAAACAAAACAAAAACCCCAAAAAACAAACAAAAACCCTAAACAAACAAACAACCCAAAAACCCAAACAACCAACCTGGCATCTGTTAAAAATTCCAGAGGTAAAAAGTGGAACTTTGATTATAGAAAGTTAAAATCTCTCTGTTTCAAATTCTTCTCAGTAGGAGTACAGGGAACTACATGGATGTTTTCATAAACCAAACAGCACTGCATTTATGAGGGCTTATGATGCAGCAATGCCATTTTAATAATAAAAGTGATAATTATCATTTTAGTTTTGTAAAAATTATCTCTTAATATGATTTGTAAGTCAGCGAAGAAGCCTCTTGTCTAGATTGCAATTTAATTTTTCACAATAAATTACCAACAGTGTTAGAATTTGAATCGGTTGCTACTGAAATATACACAGTGCTTTAAGCACATCATTTTTCACATGATTTCGATTCATATGTGTATATACATCCTAGGGGGGAAAAAATGTCTTTTTTTTCTTTTTGGACTGGTAGGTGATGGGTATGGCTCTCTGCACCCTCACCAGGTGCAATCAGGTAATAAAATCCCTGTACCACAGTGGTTTGGGTACCTCTGGTAGGTACCTCCTGTCTCCCTGCTGTCCCCCTGTGTCTCCCCTTCCACCTCCCATCTCTGTGAATCATTTATTTAAGAATTGTTATTAAAATCCACATTCATCACACAACCTTCATGTATGTCAACAAACCCAGCCAGGAAACCAACAAAAAAATTCCCCACCATAAAAACCAAAATAACATCAACGCAATACAGAAAAAAATGGGCAATTTTCACAAAAACCACCCCTTGTCCTTTGACCACAATTACAACACAAGTTCCCTATGATCTTCCTATTCTCTAACATTGTTCAATCCATGTTTTCTCCATTATTTCTCCAGTTAGCATCCCTTTTTCAAAACCCTCATGATCCTGGGTTTCAGCCCCAAAAAGGCTGTGGGGGGTTGGCCCTGGCTGGATGCCAGACACCCACCACAGTCACTCTGTCACTCCCCTCCTCAGCTGGACAGGGGGAGAAAATACAACAAATGGTTCATGAGTCAGGACAGGGAGAGATCACCCATCAAATACCATCATGGGCAAAACAGGCTGGCTTCCTTCCTAAATTTGTTATCCCAGAGGTGTTACCACCTTTTCTAACTGGCCCAGCCCTGGCCAGAAGCGGGTCCATCCTGGAGCTGTCAGGGATTGGCTCTGCTGGATATGGGGGAAGCTTCCAGCACCTTCTCACAGAAACCACCCCTGTAGCCCCCCTGCTACCAAAACCTGGACACACAAACCCAGTACAGTGCCCAACCAGATTAACAATAACATCTCAAACCAATGCCATGAAACACAGCACTGTTAATTCATTGTCCTGGAAGGCACAAGATATTTGGGAAAGAGCACTCACACAGTGACTGATGTCCATGGATGTGCATCTCCTTGCTCTGGTTAAACTCTACCACCCTTAGTTCCCACTTCTACCCATCCCTGAATTAACAAGTTCTTATATTTGATGCATCTTTCTTCCTCCCCACCTCTTTCTCTGTGTAGTTATCAGCTTCTATTTGCTGTAAACCCACTTCTTATTTCTGGGATGAGAATTGTGAGATTAAAGCTTTCTTTTTTTTAATTTCAAGTCCTGGGAAGAGTAAACACTCCTAGACTGGATGAAGCCAGGCAAGGAAGAGTTTAAGGTTTTTTCCTCACTCTGCTGTTTCTCCTTAGGGAATAATATTTTCCCCATTGTTACATCTCCCATGTAATTTTCCTTTACTGCCCTCTTCTGATTTAGCACTTGGATATTAGGCAGATTAATAGTGAATAGATAACCTGCAAGTTGTCCAATATTGTAAATGTATTGTAAATACTACTGGCACTTGCCTCACTCTGCCCATTAGCCATGCTCACCCATTATATCTCCACTGATAGCATACACATAAAACACCACCAAGGCTGCTAGACAAAAGAATCTCCAAGCAGAGTGGATAAATCAGAAAAATTTAAACAATATAAACATTCTTCCATACCTTCTACAAAGTTCCATTACTGCCAGCAATACATTTTGAGATGATGTCATAACACATACATCACAAATACCCAGATAAGCAAGGCTTGTAGCAATCTTCCTCCCAAACAGCCAGCCAGCATGTATATTTGAATATCTTTTTGACAGTACTTAGGCTGGAGGAAAAAACAACATTTTTTCCAGCATCATCAAAAAGCAATTGACTTTTAAGCACAGGGTTTCATCTATGGCTGTTTATTTGGGGGACTTTATTGGGTTTAGTATTTTGCCATTACACATTGATACAAACAACTTATTCTGTGTATATTTCAATTTTTCTCCTTGCTCATTATGAAATTAAATAGCCTGGTATGAAATTTGAAATTGCATACTTTTATTTCTGTGTAAACAGCATCTCCCAGTAAAACAACCTGTAATACAGTTATGGAAGGAAATTATTTAAGAAATTGCAATTCTCAGTTGAATTTGTCTGCTTCCTTTATAGACTAAGTTACCAAATCTTTATAGACAAATGTTAATCTTTACTGCATTTTGCTTTTGGACCACTGTGTACACTCCTGAGAGCCTAAACTGGGGTGTCTTTATCAATCACTGCACTTCAGTAATCTCACTGCAAGTCCTTAACTGTGTCCCCAGTTCAGAAATGCTGCTGGTCATTCACAAGCTACAGAGAAGCTCAATCTTCAGTTGCAGGATGCATGTGCTGAGCTGGTGTCTCACAGAGCAGCACATCTGACCCAGGGACAGCAGGAAGGCTTCTGGAGCCCCCAGCCCCCAGTTTTATAACCTTGTCCCAGCTTAGAGCTCCAGAGTCCTCACAGCACTTCTGGCCAGGGGTTTCTTGAGTGCACAGCAAGCTGGAAACATCCCTTGGTTTGGACGACAAGAGCCAGGCTGAATGAAGGCTAACCCACCCAGAAACAGGGAACCTGGGGCCTGACTCTTGGGAATTCTTATCAAACCAGCTGGATTTCTGGGAGGGGATTGTCTGAAGTCAGCCCAGACAGACAGACAGATCCTTCCCCAGTCTGCCAGACAATCTCTAAAGCATCTGCTTCAACCTTGCTGAACCAGATCTAATCAGAGCAGGTGAGACTCACCTTCCAATCACTCAGTCATAAAAAAGCCTTTGTGGCACCATGTGAGAAACAATCCTCTGAGCAGAGAGCACAGGCAGAGGGAGAGGCAAGGGGGCACTGAACAGCACAGGCTGTGGCCCTAAAGGAGCTGAAAGACCCTCTCTACACCCTGAGGTCACGATCATGGTGGGCTGTGACCTCCTGCTGGTGGCATTTGGCCCTGGCAGTGCCAGGCAGCTGCTCTGAGCCACAGCAACCACCTCAGCCCAGCCACAGGTAGGGATGTGACTGCTCACACCCCGCTGCCACCCTGGAAAAACTCCTACACTGTGGCTGGAGTGTTTCCAGAGCCCCAGGCAGTGTCTCACTGACAATACTTCTCCTGTTTAGAAACCTCTCTCTCTTAATAGCCAAGTTAAGATTCTGTGTATTATTCTTGCAGCTTTCACTCTCTGACTCTTTAATGGCTCGGCTATTAAAACCAATGGGGTTTAAATGCAACAAAGGTAGAGCTTAAAAAAGAATCCCCAAAGCCCTACTATTGGTAGGCGGTAATGGCTGAGTTAAAAGGGGTGGTATTTCTCAGAAGAGATTGCTCAAAGGGAAATTAGGAAATTCTGGAAACCTGAACTGCCCATTAAAGAGAAGGTCCTGGCAATGGGAGTGAAGTGTGACAAGGCAGACACTGGCTGAGTGAGGCTGTGGGATACGCTGAACAGAGGGAGAAGGGATTGTAGGGAGGTATGAGAAAAATGTAATAAATTAGGTAAAAATCAGAATGAGGCACACAGACAAATATGGGAATGTTCTCTAGAAAAGGTTTCAAAGTTCAAAGGTGTACCTTTATAAGGATTGATATGGACAGAGTATCACACACACCATGATTAAGAGAAAAATGGTTTTATTTATAGGTAAGACTAAAGAAAAAAGCTATGCATTTTTGGGCCAAAGGGAGCTTAGGAGTACTAAAAACCTGAAATTAACTCTGAAGAACTGTAAGTACTGGTTTTAAGTACAGAACTAAGAAAAGGCTGGGTCTAACTATAAGCCTTGTTTCCATAACAGGAGACCAAGCTCCCAGTGCAGAATCCCTTCAAATTTAAGGAGTTCAGCTGTGAACATCCCAAAATAAGGATTCACCAGCTTATTCCAGTCAACCTCATGTCTCTAGAGCAAGAGTTGCAACATGCCATAGGAGATGAAGGTGTTTCTAAATAAGCTTTAACACCTGAGGAGGTGTGGAATGACACTTTTATGGCTCCAGGAATGCTGTGGAAATACAAACTGGCGTTTTGGCAGAGGTGGAGTGCATTCATGGAGTGCACCTCACACTGTAGAGCAGCAAATGGCTAAGCAGACACATGCCCATGTCTTCTCCTCTGCCTAACACCTCTTTCTTTCTCCATCCTGGTGGACTCAGCAAACTCCAGTGCCTTTGGAGCACAGCAGTGGAGCAGGATCAGCTCTGGCAGGAGAGCAAAGGGGTCCCAGCTGAGCTGCTGTGGTGCAGCTGCCAACTGAGTGCTCCTGACTGAGGAGCTGTAACACTGGCACATCCTCAGAAGTCCCTATGTACTGGATAATACAGCAGAAAATAGGAACCAGTTGTTTTTCAGGAGAAATTTTTTAAAAAAGAAAAAAGGATATAGGGATGGACTGAAGAGCTACAGCAAATGCAACTCTAAGTGCTAATTGAGCTATGTGTAAAAAACAAACTATTCCTCATTATGAGAAAAATGTAAACTCTTCAAGGCTCTGCTGAAACATAATTCTTTCATGGGGGCAAGGTGACTACTTTTAATAAGGTGTTTAAGTAAGAGCAGAGTGGGGGAAAGGCTTCTCTAACACCTGGGTCAGGAAACTCTTGGTTATTTATACCCAGTTCCACTCAGCCAGAGGCAGCTCCATGCACATGGGGGTTCACAGCTTGGCAGCCAGGGCAGTCACTTCTGCAACTAACCTGAGGTGCTGCTGAGTTTTATGTGACCAAAAGGACTCAGGTTACCACACAGGTAACTTTAGTTATGTATTCTGCCTGCCCAGCACCCATCACATGTGAGTCTCTTTCTGAAGGCAATATATGCTAAAAAATCACATCCGTGCTGCTTAATTTTTGCCTCCATTCCAATTACATCAGAAAGTGAAAGCTGTTTTCCAGGAGATTTATGGCCTTTATTTCACATTGCATTGAGCCCATCAAAATTTAAGATCAATTGACAAGACACAGCTCATGAGACTTCTCAGTTTGTGGACATCCACACTATTAGGGAAACGGAAAAGACACAAACTCAGCAGTACAAAAGGACAAGATAATGAGCTGGGACACACCTGAGGCACATTCTGCTCACTTCTGCAGGATGGAAAACCCAGCCACCAAAACAGACAGGAAGAAAACAAAGATGGAGACAGGAGCCTCCGTGCTCTGTGGGCTAACCTGCTATTCTGCAAATGATTGTTTACTTCAAATGGGAATATTTCTGACCTCTGGTTTGCTCAGATAGCTACAGCTGTGGTCATGGTGCAACAGCAAAACCACTTTGTTCTGATCCTTGTTCTGATGTTTATAAGACAGTTGAGGATTTCTGATTATTAATAAATTTGCCTTAGCTGCATTTCCTTTCTTTTATGAAGTAGTTTAGTGAGGCAGATTTACCTTGGCGTAAGAGATGGGCAGATGGCAGGGCTATATAGGTCATGAGCTCCTCAACCTGATAAAGGAACTGCTCTGTGCCTATACACTGACTGTCTCCTGCTGACTGAGACTGAAAATATCAATAAAAGCATTCCTTATAAACAGAAAGACCTGAATCTAAGTATAAACATACTGCCTAAACTAATTATTATGGTCAATTTTATATACCCCTTGTGAAAATAAACTCCCTAGTTAAAAAGAATGAAGCATCTGACTATCCCAAATATGAAAGTGGCTCAATCTGCTGGTTTTTTCTGTTGTTCATATTGATTCTTCTAATTAGCACCTTTGACTTCCTAATGGGTAGACTCAGTGACACCAGCTCATCTAGGATCATGTCAGCAGCTGTTGACAGTCCCTGGTGCTTCAGATGAGGAAGACAAAAATCCAGTTTTTTTAATGCAAAGATGAAATAGCCACTCCATTTCCTTATTTTAAGGTTTGTTTTCACTATCCTTTCATGTCAGCAGCTGTTGACAGTCCCTGGTGCTTCAGATGAGGAAGACAAAAATCCAGTTTTTTAATGCAAAGAGGAAATAGCCACTCCATTTTCTTATTTTAAGGTTTGTTTTCACTATCCTCTCTTCAGTTCTATACATCGTTTAGTATGTTCTAATTGAGGACATAAATATCTTTTACACTCCTCCATCTGGTTCTGCTCCTGGCCTCAGAAGTATAGTACAGTATTGCATCCATTGCTACCTGTTATCCATTCTGTCTTCAGTTAAATAAGTTTTATCTTTTTTGTTTGATGTTTTGATTGTTTGAACATCTTTTTGCTCTTGTATCGCAATTAAAAATACAAGAACATGAAATATCTTCCCTTTTTTAATGTGCACTCTACAGCTATATATTCACTTCTTATCTAGATAATCCTAATATGGAAATCCTTTCTATGGAAATTTTTCCACGTCATTCCTCCCAGTTGCTTCTAAACTCTTCTTTTCTGACGCTCATTCTTTTCACGTGATATGTAGAATTGAAAGGTTCCAAATAAACATAACACAGATTTATTCCATATAAACCCATACAATCTCCCATGCCACTCCTAGGTTTGCACTGACGTTTTCACTCTAAATTTTCTTTTTACTGGTTGCCATTAACTTGGATCTCTGACAGCAGTTCAGGTAATTCTTCCAAACTGCAATACCCACATTAATTTTCATCTGATGCTCAGTGACCTAGCTTAGCTATCTCTGTAGTGCTCTTTGGTCTTCTCTTGTTTTAATTATCCCAGACAATTTTGTCGTATTGCAAACATTGCCACCTCACTGACCATTCTTTTACAGATTGCAAATTACATTAATCACCAAGTACTGGTACTCAGCCTCAGGCCATTCTGCCACTTCTTCTGACATTTCTGTATCAGTCTCTCCATGTTTCTATAACAACTTTCTCTTCCTCCACAACAACTAGCTTTTCTTCACAGGTTTCTACAAAGAATTTTACAGAAATTAAGGGTTTTTTTATTAATTTCTGTAGAAAATCTTGCATCTTCCATGATGGAAAAATGTTTTTTCCTACCACATTATATCCTCTTAGATGCCTTGTACCTATTCATAATTGTTTAATCCAATTTACCCAGCAGTTAAGCAAAGCTCACAAGGGCTGTAATCACAAGATTGTCCAGAGCACTTACAATCTGTTCAGCTGTCTAATACCTTTGCAGTGTCTCTCACTTCCCATTAGAGCTGTAGCTCCCTGGAATAAAGGCCAGCCGGCTGATGCAGGCACAAGGCTCAGAGTCAGCTCTGGATTCTTGCTCTGGCTTTGCCAGCTACTGGCAGTGTAACCTTCAGTAAGTTCCCTAACCTTTCCACACCTCTCTCCTTTCTCCAGTGCAGGTGGTGCTTAACAAATTTAAGATTGGCCAGGTCAGGATCTGCCAGGTCTCTGTTGGTCTCAGTGCTGGTTCCTGGGGGTTTCTTCCATGCCTCCATCAGAGCAGAACAAGCCAGGGTAGGTGAGCACAAAGCAAGCAGCGTCCTGCTCCTCTGCACATCCCTGAATATTCTGACAGCTTTCCAAGGATTTCCTCTCTGGGTGGAACAGGGAACACCAAGCAGAGGCACAGCTTCAAACCACCCCCCTCCAGGAGCAGACACACCTGGAAAAGCTGTGCTTTAATTTTTTTTATGAAGCCTGATTATTAATTTTTTGTAAAATTCTTGGAGATCCTTGGTAGGAAAATTTTACCACCTGCTAAGTGTTGGACTTCTGTAAATATTTCCAAGCAGGGCACAGTTGCCAAATGTTTGGGTTCAACTTTAACTATTTTAATGCTGGGCTGGGGGGAAATTCTCATGAGAAACCAAATATTGTTGCTAGGCAAATGTTTTACACCACTCATTTTTCTGGTTTCTGTCTCAATAGCCCCCACTGTTTCCTGTCCCTTAAGTGGTCCTTGTAATCATGTGTTTAAACATTTTTTGTCAAATGTGTATCTTCCTTCTCAAATGCAGAATTTGATAGTATTAAAGCACTGATATGCTGCAGGTATTAGATTCAAGGTCTTGACATATTTAACATAATTAAAGAATCTGAACACTTAGTTCCAGTATTGTCATTTTAGCACTGTATTGGTTTTTGACTACATGAAGTATTACACAGTGCCCTAACTGCAGAAGGTCTGAGATAAATTACACCACTCAAACTTTTAATGTATTTACTCAAGCAGTAGCTTGAAGGAAAGTTCATAGAAGCAAATCTATTAGGTAAATTAGGGTTGTAACTTTTTGGCAGCTTCATTTAAAATATTAGTCAAAATTAGTGAAGCAATTTAGTCCCATTCAAAATTATGCAAGACCAATATGCAAATAGAAGAGAGAGAGCTTTAGAAATGTAGAACAATTACTATTTGAATACAGAGGTATTTAAATAAATGCACCACAGAGAGACCAGCCAATGACAGCTGGTTATCCTACAGTGTAGGCTGGCTTTGATCTCCATGTTCCACATATTTCCTTATTTCAGGAGAACTTTTGACTTTCTCTGTGCCAAAGCATCTAAATGGCTGACTTCAGAGCAAGCTTTTTCTTTTCCACATGCTGATACTTGAACCAGAAAATATTATTCTGATTTTGTGTTATATTTGTGTAGGACACAATTATTCCTTACCTCTGTATGCTGTGTTAAAAGCAGATTAGTAAAATTGTTTGATCATTCATGCTGAGCTCCTGGCAACAGCCTGTCATACTATAAAGATAACTTTTCACTGAGTATCTCTCCCATAAGTGTATTAGGAGGACAGGAGAAAAAAAAATTACATAGAATTGTAATAATCTCTCCATGTTTATGTCCAGTCTACATGACCTGAAGTTGCATTTTAAAGGATTGGTGTATTCAGCAGCAAGAAGAAGCAGCAAAGAAATTATCCAAGACAAGGCTATATAATTAATTTGCTGGGGGATTCCTCAGTTAGTATTTCCCCTGCATTTTCTCCCCCTTGGAGAAAGGTTTTTTTACTGTAGTGGTTGAAAATGAGCCAGGCATGCTTTCAGAGGGTACTTGGATTTAATTATCCCCATCCAGATGGCTGATTCAGGTAAACAGACAACACAAAGTTTGCAGATACTTAAACACACACTTAGCCCTACATATTAGAGGTGCCAGGTTTGAGGAGCAGATTACACATGTGATCTTTCACTGTGCTACAGAATCGAACCCCAGGGATTTAGAATTGTGTGGGAACAAGCTTTCTCTGCGCTATTTCTCCTCAAAATGTTTTCCAGGACATCGTGCCTACCTGTCAAAGAATGAAAAGGTGCTTAAAATTGACCTTGAGTCAAACAAAGAGAAAAAAAAAAGAAGATTTAATCTTTAGTCAAGAACCAAGTTTAATCAATTATTTTAATAAGATTAATTTAAGATAGTCTCATGAGCAATCTTCTGCTATATTTAGGGCTACTGTGTCATTTTTATAATATGGAAAATCAAAGAATAAAGAGGAAAAGGTAAAATAAAAAATCAGGCAAGTGTATAATCCAGTATCTAAGAAACAGGGCAAGCAATGTTACCAGCTTCCTCTTATTTGAAGTGAGAGATTAAACTTACACGAAAACAAAAATCAGAAGTTCTTTTGAAAACCTTAACTTTTTATTTCAAATGTAATTCCAATAAAAGCAGGGTATGCTGAGTAACAGCACAGTGGTCTGCTGAGGGTGACAGCTGCTGAGACCTGTGATGGTTTTGCATTGAAGATGGAAACCCTCAAGTGTTGAAATGGAAAAATTTTAATTACTATTAAATTGCCAGCAGTTGCTTTGCCTATCCACAGTAAATTATTTCTGTAAACACTTTCAGCATCGGGGAGAACATTTCAGAGATGAGTGATTAGTTATGAGTGACATCCAGAGACTTCAAAGTGCAAGACCTGAACATTTTCTGAGCCACAGCTACTCTGGGCTGACAGTGGCAGCTGTAAAGCAGCCAGGGCAGGGAACCACAGCTTTCCAGAGCTCTGGAAAATGCCAAGAGCTGGTGCACAGAGCCAGGTTAAGCCATGGCAGTCAGAGAGGTACCAGACAGGAATGAATCACTCAAACATCTTGGCTCTGTAGGCTTAGAGAATAAAGCCCAGGACCAAAAATAAAACTAAGGGTGTGACTTCACTGAAGACTGCAATGGACAGCACAGATACCTGAGGCAATTTGAAATCAGTGAGCTTCCAGGGGAGCAAATGAATCCATGCACAGCTTTGTGCTTTCATACACAACCAGCTTAACCAGTGAGCACACTCTCAGAAATTTTGTCAGAGCTGCTTTAGTTTATGAGGTTCAAAGTAAGGCATATAATCTTGTAACAGGGACGTGCTGGATGCTTAGGGACCAATAGACATCCATTCTGGTTGTAGCAGTCATGGCAGAAGCGCCTGTGTTCAGTCAAAAATGAGCTGGGTACCTTGAGCAATTTAAATAATAAGTCTTCATTAATCCATCTCATTTTCTAGAATGGTTTAGGAAATGATCACACGAGGGAGGTTGATGTTATCATTAGTATACCTAGCCTGACAGACAAGAAAGGGTTTAAAGATTCCTTGGAGAGACAAATGTTGCATGCAAATTTGTGCCTGACAGAGCTGCCAGAACCAGCTTTCTAAGCCTGGCACTCTGCAGAGCAGAGGACACAGCAAAGCACTTGAGAAACAAGTGCCACTGCCAGTGACAAAGCTCTTGAGAAGCTGAAGGAGTGAGAGGCCTGTGAAAGGAATCACAACATCAAGTTTTCTTCCACCCACTCCAAGAATGAAAATGGTGCAAGCTCTCTTACAGTGATGGTGCTGAGGCCCTGGCACAGGCTGCCCAGAGGAGCTGTGGCTGCCCATTCCTGGAAGTGTCCAAAGCCAGGCTGGATGGAGCTCTGAGCAGCCTGGGATAGTGGAAGGTGTCCCTGCCCATGCAGGGGAGTTGGAATGAGATGATTTTGAAGATCCCTTCCAACCCAAGCCATTCTGTGACTGTGTGATTCTCCTTTGGTTGCATGTGGGTGTCAATAGTCGCCAGCACCACAACTAAAAAGGTTCATGCTTTCATTCCCCAGAGATAAGTTTTAGCTGAAATTGGCTGTCTGCCACAGGGACCTGGGAAGCAGCACTTTAAAGAACAACATTCAGCTACAGAAACATGATTTGCAAGTTAAATGCAAACCTAGGAAAGTTTTGGTGGCTGCAGGCACACTCACCCACTTAAAAACTGAGCTGTGATTCAAGGTCCAGAGTCAGATTTTACATGAATCAAGCAGATTAAAAAAAAAAAAGTAAACACAGAATACAGACTTTGTTTGTCAAACCTGCTCTTACAAACAAGTTTTTTACAAAATGTAATTAAAAGTATTTACATACTGTGCCTAGTATATTATTCTGTCTTTACTGATAATCTTTATCAAACTCAGATTGGGGGGTGCTCTTAATGTCAGATGGATGCTTACAGACTGATCATTTTTAAGATGTCTTTGAAAAATTATAAAATGAACGAAGGAAATTCATTTAGGGATTGAAAACTCTAAGAAAAGGGTATAGAGATTTGTCCTGATCCTAAACAAATGAATTCATCGAGGAAGTGGTAAGACTTGTCATATGATACAGCAAGTACTTGTTCCCAATGCAAAGGAGAAGCAAGCTTGCATGTCCTGGCTGGAAAAGAAAATCTGCAGTCAGCAGTCCCTTATCCTAGATGTGTATTGAGAGCATTCTCATTTTCCTCAGACAGTGCTGCTAGAAAAGATAACAGCTTAGAAAGATGACATCCCAAATTTGAACCCTTATGCTAGCCCTGGCATACCTGATACAGGAATGTCTGACATCTGTCGGGGTCCTGTTTAACCATTCTGTTCAGAAATTTAAGTTTAGTCGTATAACCATAACCTCCATCATCTCCAGCCTCTACAGGCCAGCAGAAAATGTTAAAGAATACACAGGAATGGATGCCAATTCTGATCTGTACCTAGTGCTGTTAATAATGGAGTGGCACCACTGTAACATGACTTGTTACTTGCTTACATTTTATTCAACTGAAAACTGAAAACAAAACTGCCTGCTCTTGAGTGCTTACTAGGAATTCATGGCAAAGTCACAGCAGCCAGCAGATACATGGGGAAAAAGATGAGCTGGGGGAAGGTAAAAGGGAAGCATAATCTGGGATACCAGGAGCTGTCACCATTTCCTAAGAAACAACAGTAGGAATGAAGAGCAATGACTGCAAACAGCAATGATGTTGTAAGAAATATCCTGTGGCCAGAGACAAAACTTGACACACCAGCTGGACAGATGCAGAGGAATACATGACACTTTCTCCAAAGGAGAAGTCCCAGCACTGCCATTTCACCTGAGAATTTCTGACAGCCAAGATCCACAGCAGGTTGAGATGAACTCATTTCAGGACGTGGCACAAGTGGAGCTAACAGAGCTGCTGCCATCTGACAGAAGGAGTATTGATACTCTGGGAGATATTTCCAACCCCATGAATCAGCACAGAGCACCTCAGACTAATTGAACATGTGCTTGTTCATTAAGTTAGATTAGGTTAGCAACTGAACTTCCTTATTATGTTAATGTTTAATTTCAGGAAGCAGAGGGAAGTTGCTGAGAACTTTCTCTTTAAGAGGTTCTGGCTTGAACCAGTTAAATACGAGCTACAAATTGCACTGCTCTTGTTAGGAGCTCACACTCCAAGTCAGACAGATCCCTATCAAACTCTGTGGTGCCTGCTGGTTCCAGAACACGGAAATATTGAGGAGACATTTTTTCATTTCTGTGAAAGCCAGACAAGGAAAAAAATACCTTTCTCATTACTTTTTTAAAAGCTAGTAATCTTCTCCTTTTATTTTAGGGCTTCTGTTACTATATTAACAGAAGAGTTTAAAGCACCCCCCTTTGAAAGATCAAAGGAAAAAAAAATCTTTATTTTTTAAGGGAAACTTGCTGGAGCTCCTTACTGCCTCCCCAGTATATCCAGAGTGATCATGCCTCAGAAATGTCTCTATCTGTTGACTGTCTGTAAAGGAAGCCCAGACAATTAGCTCAGATGGAAACCTAAAGTTAATTCAAGACTAAGAGACTAATATTGAGGCCTAAAGTTAATGAGATGATTTGTAAATGATTCTTTGTTAGAAACCTACAGGATGAGAAAACAGAATTGACCACTGCTTGTCAAAATCTGGGTTTACCTGACCAGCTGGGCACTGGCGGTATCTGCACAGCAGAGGCAAACCAAGTGCCTTTCTCTGTTCATAATTCATTCCTGGTCTTTGTGCCCTTCACATCCTTGAGCTGACATGATTCTGGACAGGTACAGCTACTCTGGGCCACATCTGCTCTCTGATTATCTTCATACTTCCTACCAAAGGCACCAAAGGAAAGACAACACAACCCCATGTGAACCTCTTAGTACTATGAGTCACAGCTTTTCCACTTTTGAGAGGATTTACCCACTGATCTGACAATTACTGCAAATAAGTACTTACAAGATTTTTAGACATCTCCTGTCTTCTGAAAGGAGAAAACACTTGGCCCTGTCTGGCCCTTGTTTGAAATAATCAATTATTATGACTGAACTCAAGCTTCCAGTCTAAGAGGTGCCCTTTATTGACATCTGTAATGACTGAGCACAGGCACAGCCAAAGTCTGTGGGTGTGGAGCACAAAATGGACACCATGGCACTGGGAAATCCCCAGAGAGAACTCAAAACAGCAAGGGGGTCTGAGGGATCTGAGGGTGACAGCATGGGAAGGGCACCAGTGTGCATTTCCGCTCTGGGCTGGCCTCAGAGAGGTTTCTCTGTCCCTGTGCCTCTTACAGGACAGAGGTTTGGGTGGACTGTCAGCAACATGTGTTACTTCTGGCCATTTTCCTCACAGAAAAAATTAATTATTCTTAGAGGTTTGTCCTTCTTAAGTTACTGCAAAAATATAATCCTGAGAATTTAATTCTGCTAGATTCTTTTGTATTCCTTGTGCTAAGGACATCACCAGCATCAGACAGAGCTTATGATTAGGAGTCATCATGCATAATATGAGGTTAGAACAGGTATTTGCAGCTTTTTAGAAAGTGTTTACATATTTCCACGACCCTTGGTTTTCCTCTTCTTCTATGATAACATATTTTACATTAGTGAAGGAGCAGAGAGATGTGTTTGATGATGCTGGACACCTGGAGCTGAGAGGAGAAATCTTGTCTCCAAATGAGCACTGATGGCCAGAAAAGCCTGAAGCTGAACATATTGGCCTGATGTAAAAACACCAGGCAAAGCATCACTGAGGACCACACCTTACTACAACATAAATAACAATTTGCTCACCTATGTGTCACTCTCCTGTCCTTACATCAAGATCCCTCTCCCACTTCTTCCTGCCTTCTGTTATATTCTCCACTGACATTCCAATAGTGAGAGCAAATAGGGCAGCAATCACAAAAACAGGCTCATACTTAGCACACAAGTGCCTTTTCCCAAGGAAAAAATTGCCTTTGTGGAACCATTTTTTCCTTCCAAATGAAAAGGCCCCAAGCTACTCACAGAAGTCTCTGCTGAGATTTGGACCATGTGCAGTGCACAGGTGATCATCAAGGGAGAATGGCTGGAATTTCTTCAAAATAAGGGAGAACCCATAAAGGGAACAATCAGAGAGAGGCTGTCTACTGGGTTTAGAGAGAGCTGTTATCAAGTGTGGCAGTCTTTTTCTCTCTCTGCTCTCTCCAAACTTCAGTTTCACAACAGCTTTTCAGCTGCAGCCAGAGTGCCAGGCTCCCAGCACAATGTGAGTGCTGTGGACACTGCCAGGGATGAGGATGCCCATGGCCAGTCCCCTTGGATGGCTGTCAGAGTGCTGCTGCCAACGTAAGCCAGAGGAAAAAAGGACATTTTTCTCCCAGTTTTTCCCTTTGACAGACATGAATAGAATTTCATGGGACATTGAAAACCTTACGCCTTTGCCCTCCAGGAATTTTTCTCCTGCTAAATTTCAAAGATCTGCTGCAAACCATCTATGGCTTGGATTCCTGCAGGTAAAAAGTTTACAAGAATTTTCTCAATGGCAACTTGGCCAGTCTGAATCAGGAAGTCAATACCAACTCTTTCCATTGCAGGTGGTTTTACTCATGAAGTACAAAACAACCTTGAAGTTTGGGTGTGAATAACCATGTAGTCCCAGCATAATACTCCAGAAAGGGAAAGCATAAGAGGGAGAAGGAAGGGGGAAGTAACTAACTGGTGAAGCAGAGGGTGTTCACTCTTCTGTGAAGATACTCTTCATCTGAAAAAAAGGAGGCTGAGAACACCAGGAGAAAAAGAAAAAAGCTGGATGACAAAGAGGCAGATGAAATACTTAGTAAACAACTACTTACAGAATTAGTATTCTCTTCTAAAGTTATAAAATGTGGCAAGCTTAGCTTACCCCGAGGCGATAGGATAAGTGGTAAAGCCATAGCTGTGTCTTAGAAGCCTTCAACTGTAAACCTTGTCAGCTTTTGTATTGCATTACTGCACATTAACAGGATCTGGGAAATGCAGTAAGAAAAATTAGGTATTTTAAACCTCATAAAGAGGGTTTGGAAAATAAATTGGTGGCAGAATGGGGACAAAATAGAGGACAAAGTTTGGAATGAAAAATGAAACACAGAATAAAACTAAGAGGCTGAGAACACAAGAAATGCCCTAATGGGTTCACCTAGCCCTCCTTACCTGAGAGGGAAGACTGAGATCAGTAACGTGGCCTTCCTGGGTAAGGAGATTACTTGAATTCCAGGTGTGCTGACTCTGGGGATTCACCTGAATGTGGAGAAACTGACTGTATAATTTGTAGTGAAAACTGAATTTAGACCTTTTAAAATGGAAACAGAGCAGTGGCAGTAGGAGATAGCTTTGAAAGTGCATGAAAGCCTGGTCACCACCTGCAACCCTTCCTTTTCCCAGCACCTACTGTTGTTGTAGCAGGCCTGCCCCATGGCACACCCCTGCCTGTTCCATCCAGGAGTTTTTTATAATGATGCATCATTCCTGAAATGCTTTAATTCCTTTTTGAACCTCCTGATATTATTGGTGTCCACAGCTTCCTGTGGCAGCAAGTTCTCCAAAAGTTTGCTAGCCAGTGGGTGTGTATAATTTTTTTTTGAAAGTAGGGTCTACTTTCAAAAAAATATTATACACACATACTGGATAGCAAATTTTTTGAGAACTTGCTTTATGGATCAGTAGTGCAGGGTTTGAACTACAGCTTTGTTTTCACCTTCATGCTTTTGTAAACCTCAAGTATACCTTATATACTTATACATACTTACCTCAGGTGTCTTCTCTGCAAATTGACAAATCCCAGCCTTTTTCCCTCTCCTTGCAAGGCAGCTGGCTCATCCCTGGGTTGTTTCTGTTGCCATTCTCTCTCTGCTCCATTGCAAACTCTTTGCCATCTTCCTGGAGATGGGAAGGCCTAAAACATCCCAGCCCTCCAGCTGTGGTGCACCAGAGTTTTATGTGGAGGAAAAACAACACTTTCTGCCTTGTTTTCATGTCTCTCCTGACACACCCAATACTGCCTGGGCTTTTTTTTTGACTGCCAGTGCACCCCACAGCAATGGTTTCAGAAAACTGCCAGGCTGAGTCTGAGGGATCTTTCCAGAGCTGCGACCATTATTCCAAGGTCAGCATCCAGCAGGGATGGTGTAGCTGAGGATTTCATCTCAAGGAAGTATTCCCTGCCATTTATTCCCTGCTATTTGCCTACACCAAAGCTCCTCTGGGCATTTGCTCTGCTTTGTGGGGCCCTTCTGGAGTTTCTATTAGGGTGGCACCTGTCTAGTCAAAAGAGCTTAATGAGAGTGAGAAATGCAAGAAAGAAGGAAAGAAAGACATGGAAGGAAAATGAAAAGGTAACTAGTTTTCATTCTTTTGTGCTAGTACTTAGCATTTTGATATTGTCTTTATAATGTGATTTTTAATTATTTTTCTCTATATAGGTGCATGAATGTAGCATATGGTTGCAAATGATGAAAAGATAACTGGAATTTTCAGTTGGTTTTATTACCTGGTTTTAACCCCTCTAAGACATTTTTAATTTTAAAAAGTTTCAATAAAAGCATCCTGGAGAGATTTCCTTTACAGTTCTTATAATTTAATCCATACTCATCAATGAGGAAAAGCTGCAGCTGGGGAGAAATAAATAAACACCTCCAGTAATGCAATCAAGACACAGCTACATGGTACACAAGGAAGGGGAAAATCAGCAGAATGGCAAGGAATAGCTAAAGAAATTCAGTTAAATAATGGTTTGTGTAATTTTAAAGTATTCCTCTCTCTTTTGATGTTGTCAGCTGTTCTTACCTGGGACTGTTTCACCCTTGGAAGTTGATTTTGAAAGGTGACTTGTGATACTTCTGACAGTATCAGACTGGGTCAGCTTTGGTTTAGTTTAATGCCCATCTTCAGTCCTGTTACCACAATTTCTGTTTAATTAAGAGTAAAGTCTAATTGCAGATGAGGAAAGTGACCAAGACCTGTCTGGGTACTGGCCCAGGGTCAGTGGGAGCCGTGCCAGAGGAAGGGGATGTGGTCACCACGTCTCAAGGGCAGTGAAAGCAAATTGCTCATTCCAAAGAGGCACCTCTCAGCCTGCTGCCCAAGGAAAGGAGGTTTTGCCATGCTCACACTACACCTAACTTTCCCAGGAACTTTTGAACCTGGCGGTCAATTCCAACAGAATCGGTCGGGGGCAAGGTACAGAGCCCTGAGATAAGCTCCAACTGCTTTTTGAAGAGAAGTGGCTGCAGGAAAGAGACCTGGGGGTGGCTTCAGTGAGGAAAGGTGGCACTGAGAGTCCCCTTCTCACTGAGCAATGGAGAACTGACACTGTGAAGGAACTTAAAAACAACTCCATTGGGGGGAAATAATGCAGTTGGAGATGATCTTCCCAGACAAACATCACTCACCTGTTAAGACAAGCATTCGTGGGAAACCTGGCCTCCTAATTACAGCGTGGCACAACTTGTGTGCTACACCTGAGCTCTGCAGCTGCAGCCTACCCTGCCACATGGCAGATTCTGAGCTGATTTAATTACAGACTTTTGCAAGAAGTCATCCAGACCTACTCCAGGTCAGCTGATGGCTTTTGAGGGTTCCTTTCACTAACAGTTTTTGTAAGGACTGAAAATGTCTGTGCCTGTGATCAAAACACTTTTTCTTTTCATTTCATCCAAAACACATTTCTACTGCCCAAAGTACGAACTGTTTTCAGCTCATAAAACTTGCCCACCTAAACAATATGGCAACTTGTCAGAAACCTGGTAGGCCTGCAATATTCTCTCTTACAAATGACTAACAGCTCATACTCATCTTCAGTCTTGTTCTCAACCTTTGTAAGAGGGAGGGAATTAATACCTGGGTTACAGATCAAAGCCCCCAGGAACCTGTTATAATTGGAATTCCTGTTATAATTGGAATCTGAGGAACAGGATTTGGTGCTTCCTACATCTGTGGGATAACAGAGGGCTGTCAAACCAATGAAATTTCTTGTTCTTCATCATCATGTACCTTTTACATCAAACTTTTAAATG
Source organism: Passer montanus (assembly GCF_014805655.1). Classification (NCBI taxonomy): domain Eukaryota; kingdom Metazoa; phylum Chordata; class Aves; order Passeriformes; family Passeridae; genus Passer; species Passer montanus. The sequence goes on from NW_024372036.1 coordinate 5,098,445, forward strand.
AAAACACTGTAAAGGCTCCCTGGATAACTGATAACTATTGTTCCAAAACCAACTTTTGAACAACTTACCTGCCCTGTGCTTCACGCTGTGCAGACTGTATGTGTAAACCCTGAGAAGAACCCCAGGTGAATAAAACTTGAAAACCCCACAAAATTTTAAGAAATAAGTTTTCTAGTGTCCAAGCCCACACTCAGCTACTCCTTAGCATTTTTTGAATGCAAAACTGATAAACCTAAACATACACAACCTTAACCAGCCTGTCCAGAATCTGGCAGACAGGCAGCTCAGACACGTGCAGTGCTTTGGGGAAGGCTACCAGGGGCTGTAGGGCATTTCCTCATGTGAACACTCAGTGTCCTTCTCTTGCTCTTTCCTGATCAAAAAGTCCTTTGACCAGGTCTGAAATACTGATTTGTTTTCAGACCACTGCCTTGCCAGTAAATCATTTCAGGTCTCAAGTGCAAAGTTTCTTCTGCTCCTATGTCAAACACTACAGTTACACACTTTTTGATGAGATGCTAGATGCACATATTTCAGAATTACTCATTTAATCCCAGAATCTATAAGGATCCGCACTGGATACGTGGGTGAAAATCAAGAATGCTTGCTTATGAAAGGCAATGACTACTTTTGAACTTGTGGCTGGAATTTCTGCTCACAAACACACCTGTAAATGCTTTGCTTGGACTATCATGCTGCTGGGTCCTGGCTGCCGGCAGACTAATGCTCCTATTTTCCTGAGCCCATTCAATGTGAAACAGAGTTACAGCACAGTTCTCAATTGTTCCAGTAACTGCTGATGCAGTGGTATCCTTGCTGCGTTTGCTGGCTCACTGTGCAACTTTTTATGATCCTGATCTACGCACAAATCCTGCTTCAGACAGATTTTTTTCATGCAATTCAAATGGGAGGCAGCACCCACGTTCACCCTCCCCCTGCACTGAGCACTGACAGGCTTGGGATCCACCTTGCTTCTTGTGAGCCTAGTGAATGATAGGGCTGCTCTAATGAGGCATTCTTTGCTCAAGGATGGGAAAAAATTAAAAAAAAAAAAAAATAAACAAACAACAAAAAAAATTACTAAGTTCAGTCCATCAGATAAAAAAAGCAGCCACTACCCTTGTTCCTCAACTAAGCCAGATGCCTACTGGCATTCCCTGGATGCCAGGGAATGGATCACCTCCCTTCAGCAAAAGCCCATTTTTGTTCCGTGTCTTCCAACTTCCTTCCTTCCCACAACAAATCCCCAACCTGGGCCCCAGGATCTTGTCCTTTAGCAGAAAGGCACGTTCATGTGCTGCCTATTCCCAAAACCAGCCCAAAGGTCCTCCCAAGTTCTTAAAGGGTTTGCTCTGTTACAGCATTTTGGCACAAAGGCCCCCATTTATTATGCCTGGCAAACTTTTATTCAGTTTAAGCTGTCACACTTGGGCAATGTGGCCTGGTGTGACACCGAGCACTCGGCATGCAGAGGGAGGCAACACCTCAGGTGATGCTGCTGGAGCAGCCAAAGCTCAGGAGGAGATCCATCACCAGCAATTTTCCTCCTTGTGCACTTTTTTATTTTTATACTAACTTCTCACACTGGCTTTGCAGACAACTTCAGCTCAGAGCACAAAATGAACACTCACCCATATTCTAAAAATTCTTAGTGACCTGTGTGGGACTCAGCTTTGTGGGCCTGCAAAAGGAGAAAAAATGGGTGCCCACGTTTAGCTGTGTGAAATTTAGAGAACAGTTTAAATATATCAGCTTTTTGTTTGCAGTCCAAAGAGCAGATGGTGGTTTAAATATTTTTAAAAGGTTTGTATGGGATGGAGCACAGACCCACAGGAATGTCTCTCACCCTTAAGACAGCACTGTGCAGTGATGTAATTATTGGACATAATTAATTAGATGTAATTGTTGTCACTGTTTTTTCTTGATTTTTTTTAATTTTAAATTTGTCTGGAGACGAGCAAGGAAAAGTGTTGCCAGCTCTATGTTTCAAAGGCAACCTTTAAACCATTTCATCAGGTATTTCCACTCTGACCGTTTTTTTCTCTGCATGGGGAACAATTCCATAATCTACCTCTGTTAAGGAGCTTTGGGAAGTCGCACGTGCGCTAATGCACCCTGCCCAGCAACAAACACTTTTTGTAAACCGCAAGAGTTCCTGACCAACTCCAGCTTTGCATTCTTCCACAAAACCACCCAAATTCTCAGAAAACTTGGGCAAGCGCAGCCGTGCAGCGCGTTAAACCCGGGTGCGACGGTGGGACCGGCACTGGGGCGTTTCGGGGCTGTCCCTCGGTGTCCCGAGCTCGCAGCTCGGCCAGCGGCGAGCACAGCTGGAGCCGCGCTCCCGGGGACACGCGGCGGCGTTCCCAGCAGCGCCGGCGCTCCGCACGGAACACCGAGGCCCCTCCGGAGCGGAAGATAAAGCAGCGGACAAAGCCCGGCCCGCGCTGAGGCTCTTCATCGGCACAGCCCGGTCCGCGCCGAGGCGGGTGCGCGGCGGGACCCCCGCTGCCTGCCGCGGGGCCGATGGGGCCCAAAAAGGCGATGATAAAGGCGATAAGGGCGATGATAAGGGCGATGATAAAGGCGATGATAAAGGCGACAGGGGACACCGGAGCGACACGAGCCACCGGCACCCGCGCCCCGACCCCCTCCCCGCGCCATGACGTCACACACACCCCCCTCCCCGCGCCATGACGTCACCGCGGCCCGCCCTTCGGTACCGCGAGCGCCTATCGCGAGCGCCTGTCGCGACCGCCGCCTCGCCGCCGCCGCCGCCTCCTCGCGCCCGGCAGCGGAACCAGCGCCCGCGCCCGGGCTCCCCCCGCCCTTCCCCCTCCCACTATTATCCTGCCTCCCGGCGCTCCCGCCCGCCCGGGAGCGCGCGCCCCGCTCCCGCCCGGCGAGGGAGTGACCCGGCGCTGCCGCCCGCCCCGATCCCCTCCATGGCTCCCGCGCCGCCCCGCTGAGCCGGAGCCGCCGAG